>NC_083291.1:34821511-35130564 GCF_963506605.1 Zootoca vivipara | reverse complement strand
TGAAATGTCCAAAGTTCTTTAGCACAAGTTTTAAGAATGATTTTGAACATTGATAGGAAAAAAGGTTAAGGAACGACGTGCTCACATGTCCTGCCCTTTCCCTATTCACAAATCCAGGGGCAGACACTGGTCTTTCAAATTTCAGTGGTACCCTGTGTGAGCCCCAAATTTGGCGTGCCCCCCCACCTCGCTCATAGGCTTTGCAGCCATTGCGGTGGATCCGATTGGGCTGTCGTAGTTCCACCTTTTTGACACACCCGCTAGTGTGGATGGAACACAACACAAAAATGCAATTCCCACATAGTGTGGAAAGTCTGTTGCAATTCTGCAAGAGCAATGACTGGGTGTACCTGAGCAGGTGTACCCTAGGAACATCAATAACAGGTGGGTGCTACCAAGTCACACCTCCGTCTTTCATTACCTCCCTTGTAGCAGCCAACGAAGCAGAACAGTGATAAGGAAACTTATTTGAACAGCTGGAGGGCCGCATGATCTTGTGGGCAACTTTCCAGGGGCCATGTGGGCTGATGACTTTGCGCATTGGGCTACATCCCAGTTGCACAAAACCCAGAGATTTCTGTGCACACCCAGGCAAGCAGGCAATACAGTGGAACCTCGGTTTATGAACACCTCAGTTTACGAATTTTCGGTTTACGAACGCCGCGGACCCATCTGGAACGGATTAATTCACTTTCCATTACTTTTAATGGGAAAGTTCGCTTCAGTTTATTAATGCTTCAGTTTATGAACAGACTTCCGGAACCAATTATACCCATGCTTCGGGTTAAGTACGCTTCAGGTTGAGTACTCCGCGGACCCGTCTGGAACGGATTAATCCACTTTCCATTACTTTCAATGGGAAAGTTCGCTTCAGTTTATGAACGCTTCAGTTTAAGTACTCCGCGGACCGTCTGGAACAGATTAATCCACTTTCCATTACTTTCAATGGGAAAGTTTGCTTCAGTTTATGAACGCTTCAGTTTATGAACAGACTTCCGGAACCAATTGTGTTCATAAACCGAGGTACCACTGTATTATCACATTTCAAGGTCACTTTCCAGCCTGCTAAAGCACTTGAGGGGTGGGGCCAAGTAGGGGTCGTGAGAGGTGCCTGGCCAAGGGCGAGTCCCAAGGCCTGCATAGAGGGGGGCGTTTGAGGTTCATCATCCCTGAAGTCTAGAACGTAGACAGGAAAAGTGATGACACCATATCACCTGCTGGGTTTTTTTGGGGAGTAGGGGTGTTGGTGGGACCTAGGTGGCGCTGTGGTTAAACCACTGAGCCTAGGGCTTGCTGATCAGAAGGTCGGAGGTTCGAATGCCTGTGATGGGGTGAGCTCCCGTTGCTTGGTCTCAGCTCCTGCCAACCTAGCAGTTCGAAAGCACGTCAAAATGCAAGTAGATAAATAGGAACCGCTACAGCGGGAAGGTAAATGGCGTTTCCATGTGCTGCTCTGGTTTGCCAGAAGCGGCTTTGTCATGCTGGCCACATGACCTGGAAGCTATACGCCGGCTCCCTCGGCCAATAATGCGAGATGAGCGCACAACCCCAGAGTCGGTCACGACTGGACCTAATGGTCAGGGGTCCCTTTACCTTTACCTAGGGGTGTTGGTACTAGATGTTTCTGGGGAAATGCAAGTTTTGCCTATGGGTTGGCAACATCTAAGCAGGAAATTGCCTTATGCTGAGTCAGACTGTTAGTCCGTCTACCCCAGGCTTCCTTAACGTCGTCCCTCCATATGTTTTTGGCCTACAACTCCCATGATCCCTAGCTAGCAGGACCAGTGGTCAGGGATAATAGGAATTGTAGTCTCAAAACATCTGGAGGGCCGAGGTTGTGGAAGCCTGGTCTAACCCAACAATGACTTCACCCACATCTTGTCCTGCCCCATCTCTATCCTTGCTCGTGCAGTGCAAGTGATGCTGGGAGGGAGGGCTGCAACCCGTCCTGTATAATACAGGATTGTCGCTTATTTCAATTTAAAATGCTATATCCTGTATTGATTTAATACAGGTTGCAGTTTGTCCTGTATTTCCCTTATTTCTGCTCTGCTGTACTCTCTCTCTCTCTCTCTCTCTCTCTCTCTCTCTCTCTCTCTCTCTCTCTCTCTCTCTCTCTCTCTCTCTCTCCTTCCTCCCTCTCACTTTTTCCCTTTCCTTTTTCCTCCTTGCTCCCTCTCCTCATCCTGCCCCCAAGGAGGACCAAACCAGGGCAAGGTTTTCATGTTGTTGCTTCCAGTTCCCTCCTGCTTGGGCTGCGCCAAGGCGGCCATCCGCCGAGGAGGTTGTCTGGTTATGTCTCAAAAGAAAGAAAGGAAGAAATCAACAACGTTGTGAATTTTCTATAAAAGTGGTTCATGTCCGGATTTTCACGTCTTGAAAGATGACAACCCTACCCTACCAGAAGCCGCAATTCTGAACATAGTTATCTGCATGATATTTGAGGGAGGAGGGTGGAGAAGTAGCTCCCCACAAGTATTGCCCTCCCTCCCACCCCCTAATATTTTCTCTCTCCTTCAGAAGTTTAACAAAGTGGAACAAAGCTCGCCCCCTCATCAGAATATGCATGTGTGCGAAGGGGTGTGCAAAAGGTCCTGTATTTCAGCTCTGGGTTGCAAGGCACAAGACGGATTTACGAATTCATGCGTATGTGTGGCGGCAAATTCCAGGGGGGCCATCCGGTTCGGCTGCAATAGATTGGAATGGATTGCGTTGAAGTCATTTCAGAAGCAGGTGAGGGGGATCCCTCCCCCCAGCCACTTTTGTCCTGTCCTGTATTTTGCCAGAACAAAGGTGGCAACCTTACTGGGAGGGGAGGGATGCCTGCTGCCTGCCATACCCCCACCCCACCCCATTATGCAGCAGAACAACTTTAAAAAGGTAAAGGTAAAGGGGCCCCTGACCATCAGGTCCAGTCGTGTCCGACTCTGGGGATGCGGCGCTCATCTCGCTCTATAGTTCGGCGTTTGTCTGCAGACAGCTTCCGGGTCATGTGGCCAGCATGACAAAGCTGCTTCTGGCGAACCAGAGCAGCGCACGGAAACGCCATTTACCTTCCCGCCGGAGCGGTCCCTATTTATCTACTTGCACTTTGATGTGCTTTCGAACTGCTAGGTGGGCAGGAGCTGGGACCGAGCAACAGGAGCTCACCCCGTTGCAGGGATTCGAACCGCCGACCTTCTGATCAGCAAGCCCTAGACTCTTAGGGGGGTTTAAAATTGGCAGCCAGGCCTCACCTTCACTTCTCTTTGGGGTCTTCTTCTCTGTCTGGCCTGTTGGAAATTGTTACAGCAAGTGCCATACTTTTAACCAGCACAAACTTTTAACCAGGGTTTTTCTTCTAGGGAAAAAAAAGGTGCCGGTACTCCGGACCCTTGAGTACCTCCGGGGGGGAGCACTGGCCTCGCCTCTTTCTAGCTTTCTCTCCATGACTTGAGATGCAGAGAAGCCGAGCTTCTGCCTCTACTGTGGGTCAATGGGGGCCAGTAGGCCCCTGTGGTCTCTGCCCAACATCCCATTCTCACGTATTCAGCCGTCGCCAAGCCAGAGCCTGGATTCCCCTTTTCTCTAATTTCTGGGTGGGGCACAAAAGCCTCTGCAGCTTTTGCCTGCAGCGCTGCTCCGCCTTAACTCAGCTGCTCCCAGCTGGAGCGAGAATAAATTGATTTATTATTATTATTATTTTTTAAAAACCAGCAAAACCTGGGCAGCTGAGACTTCTCTGAGGCACCGGCTGAGAAGGAGCTTTTGTTTGCTTCACGAGGGGTCTATCTGCTGACACACACATCCACATACTCTGCCTTCGCTGACTGGCAACCTTGCCGCAGCAACTCTGAAAGCAAGAGATGCCCTTTCTAGGTAATTACTCTTAGCAGACGCCAGAGTCTTTGGGGCTGGCACGATGCTCAGCACTTCCACACGCCCAGACAGGATGAATTCCACAGGGCTGAGTCAGCCACACTGTGTGTGTATATATAAAGGGAAAGAGGGGGTTGTATGGAGGGGGGGCGGGTTGTTTTTACTATCGTGGGATGTACCTGAGCCCTCCATATCCTAATTTGAGGGCCGGCAAGTGTCAAAAAGGGACGTCCCTCACACATCAGCCTTTTCCATGGGGAAGCCCAGCCAGATGGGCAGGGTAAAGAAGAAGAAGAAGAAGAGTTTGGATTTGATACCCCGCTTTATCACTACCCGAAGGAGTCTCAAAGCGGCTAACATTCTCCTTTCCCTTCCTCCCCCACAACAAACACTCTGTGAGGTGAGTGGGGCTGAGAGACTTCAAAGAAGTGTGACTAGCCCAAGGTCACCCAGCAGCTGCATGCAGAGGAGCGGAGACGCGAACCCGGTTCCCCAGATTACGAGTCTACCGCTCTTAACTACTACACCACACTGGCTCTCTAAAGGTAAAGGTAAAGGGACCCCTGACCATTGGGTCCAGTCGTGACCGACTCTGGGGTTGCGGCGCTCATCTCGCATTATTGGCCGAGGGAGCCGGCGTACAGCTTCCAGGTCATGTGGCCAGCATGACAAAGCCGCTTCTGGCAAACCAGAGCAGCACACGGAAACGCCGTTTACCTTCCCGCTGTAGCGGTCCCTATTTATCTACTTGCACTTTGACGTGCTTTCGAACTGCTAGGTTGGCAGGAGCTGGGACCGAGCAACGGGAGCTCACCCCGTCGCAGGGATTCGAACCGCCAACCTTCTGATCAGCAAGCCCTAGGCTCTGTGGTTTAACCCAAGGCTCTTGTTTTTTTTCTACATGGCCCGTTCACACAATCTAGATCTAGCACATATGTTTTGCCCTTGAAAACCACTTCTTGAGAAACTGGTTTCATTCCGAAAATAAAAGCACATGACAGATGGATTCTGCTTACACTGCATACACCTGCTTAGTGAAATTGAAGGTGAAATTGTGGGTGTGCTTATACAAAGATTGCAAGCACCCTTTCCTTCCTCATTCACTTGGGGCATGTGTAGGGAGGAAAAGGCATGGATAACCTAATCAAGGGGAGGGTTTTCAAATCCATATCACGTAACCAAACCCTCCCTTGTGGGCCACAGGATCTAGAATCTCTCAATCTAGATAGAAAGCCCCATGGACAAGCAGGGATAATTCTGGATTGAGAAAAACTACTTTTTTGTGCTACAAACGGGTTAGTGTATGTGTTATACACAATTCCCTCATTCTTCACCTTTTAAACAAGAGTATCCGGACGCCAGCCAGAAAGGCATTCCCATATCAGCTGAGACAAGGCCTGCTACATTTGGCTGAAATAAGTTCCTTCCCAGTCTCAAATCCCATCACTTACAGCCAGAACAGGGACTCAGCTACATTCGTAAAGATAAAGCGCTTTATAGGCATTATAACGCTGTGACACCAGATGGCGCTGCGGAGTCCCGTCTTTCACCAACGGGATTTCCCTGTGTGAAGTTTACAACGCATTTAACCGAATTGCTTTTTTGATGTGTCTAGGTCCAGCCCAGGTCCAATGCCAAAAATTTTAGAAGATCATCATTCTGTCAAGAATTCAACTTCATGTGTTTATCTGAAGGATTTTTACCCTGCTCTCTTCAGCCGAGAAAGGACTCCTGGAGCAGCTTGCAGTGCTAAATAATAAGATAGTACCTGCCTCCACACAAGTACACCACATAAAAGGAAAAGGAATTAGAAGGGAAGAGGGAGGAAAGCAAACTTTGTCACTAGTCCTCATTTGCAAATGCTCTTTCAATGCTCCTCTGGGGCCAGATTGGGGTTCTTCTTTCACCATGATGTTCCGCCTGGGAGGCAGCCTGCCCAGGGGCCCTTGGCACAGGCAGGGCCAGGGTATATCTACACAGGAAACTTTTCTGGCGCTGACCAAGGCTGTGGTGCTAAACTGCATTGTGGTTATTAGAAGAAGAAGAAGAGTTTGGATTTGACAGGAGTGCCTACTCAAAGGAGTCTCAAAGCGGCTAACATTCTCCTTTCCCTTCCTCCCCCACAACAAACACTCTGTGAGGTGAGTGGGGCTGAGAGACTTCAAAGAAGTGTGACTAGCCCAAGGTCACCCAGCAGCTGCGAGTGGAGACGCGAACCCGGTTCCCCAGATTACGAGTCCACCTCTCTTAACCACTACACCACACTGGCTCTCTTAGTACTATATATGTGTGACCTCGAAATTCTTATAACAATACCACACCTATGGAAGAAATAGGATGAATAAAAACTGATTCTTCTTCAAATGAAAATTGTCCGGTCCAAAAATATGGTTCAAAAGCATTACTAACAGAACTTGTTCCAAAACAGGCACCCCAAACAATAACGGTACATCCAAATAGTTGCATATTATCATGTACTTGTCCAAGCGCCGGTACAGTGTCTTGTTGTTGTTTAGTCCTTTAGTCATGTCCGACTCTTCGTGACCCCATGGACCAGAGCATGCCAGGCACTCCTGTCTTCCACTGCCTCCCACAATTTGGTCAGACTCATGTTCGTAGCTTCGAGAACACTGTCCAACCATCTCGTCCTCTGTCGTCCCCTTCTCCTTGTGCCCTCCATCTTTCCCAGCATCAGGGTCTTTTCCAGGGAGTCTTCTCTTCTCGTGAGGTGGCCAAAGTATTGGAGCCTCAGCTTCAGGATCTGTCCTTCCAGTGAGCACTCAGGACTGATATTTCAAAGACAGCGTCTTAGAAATATGAAATAACTTTATTCAGAACTGAAATCAAAGCTCTGCCTCTCCCACACACAGACTCCGTTAGCCAGGAGGCTGTTTTCTCCTGGAGAGAGATTAAGCACACCCTTTCTCTTTGGTAGTTTGGGAACAAAGATTATCTCACAAAAAATGGATGCCCACAGATTAACACATGCAGAGAGCAAAACCTCAGTTTCTTTTGTGCGATTTAAGAGCAGCTCATCCTTAACCTTTTAGGCACTCTGAGAACTTTAGTTTAGCTCGGTGGAATTTTCCAGTTCCTTTAGCAATGCACACACAGAGTTATTTTCCATTTCAATGTAAAAATTAAATAATTATACACGCTGTGCTCCTGAGAATTAGTGCCCACCCATGGCCTCAAAGGGGTGGGCCCTGAGCAGGGTTTCAGCCATACTTCAAGCAGAACATTTCCTTGCATAATTAGCACGATGTTCGGGAGGACATACAATGCTATCCAGTTTATGGACATGGTTCCAAACAAGCAGATACGAAAATATTTTTTTTAAAAAAGAAAATGTGCTGGCCAGGCACACACACACACACACACACCTCTTCATCATACATTAAATGGCACACCCTCGCTCTTTCTGGACCCAGTTTATAGTTTATGGCGTGCTGATGGAAAGTTTTGCCTGGCGCAACCCCACTAATGAATCACGGGCTTTCTGCAGTAATCAGAGAGGGGTGGGTGTGGGGAATAAGGCGGGCAGAGAGGAAGGCGCTTCTAATTCTTTTACACACACACACACACTGCTTTACACACTGCCTAACAGAAAAGTGTGGAAGACCGTGGATCTTCTCTGGAAGACCGATCAGGACGTTTTGCCGCCTGAGGGTGGCAAACGACAAGATGACACCGCTTCTGACAGGGCTGGCCAATGAATCTTGTTTGCACACGGACAGTGGGACAGCAGGCAAGCTTTAGGGCAGGTACCCCCAAACTGCGGCCCTCCAGATGTTTTGGCCTACAACTCCCACGATCCCTAGCTAACAGGACCAATGGTCGGGGAAGATGGGAATTGTAGTCCAAAACATCTGGAGGGCCAAATTTTGGGGATGCCTGCTTTAGGGGAACAGGGCAGGCTGTGTGGCACACAGGATCTGTTCTCCAACACCTTGCTGCCACTCTGTGCCACTCTGCCATCTGAAGTTGTCTCCCTTCTCCCTGGCTGGCTGTGGGGCGGGTGGAGAGAAAGCCCCAGAGCCGCGCAAAGCGTTTGGCTGCCTTTCCCTCCGCCCACCCCACAGCCAGCCAGGGAGAAGGGAGACGTCCCTACTAGCCGGCTGGCTGTGGGGCGGGTGGAGGGAAAGCCAGCCAAACGCTTTGCGCAGCTCTGGGGCTTTCCCTCCACCCACCACACAGCCAGCCGGCTAGAAGGGACGTCTCCCTTCTCCCTGACTGGCTGTGGGAGCCAGCTTTCCCTCCACCCGCCCCGGTGATC
Organism: Zootoca vivipara; assembly: GCF_963506605.1. Lineage (NCBI taxonomy): Eukaryota > Metazoa > Chordata > Lepidosauria > Squamata > Lacertidae > Zootoca > Zootoca vivipara. The sequence goes on along the minus strand of NC_083291.1, from coordinate 35,122,430 downwards.
GCGGAGGGGGAGGAGGGGATCGGAGCAGCCCGATTTCAGGCTGATCCTGGCGCCCCCTCGCCCCTGCCGATCGCGGAGGGGGAGGAGGGGGTTGGAGCAGCCCGATTTCGGGCTGATCCTGGCGCCCCCTTGCCCCTGAACAACCATGGATTTCCTTGCCCCACTGTGGCCCCTCCCCCGTGCCTTGGCCCCGCCCCTTGCCCCCCTAATTTTGATCCTGGCTACGCCCCTGGCAGCGAATCTACTATGTTCATACAGTGCAGCTGTTTGCTCTGCCCTGGGTTGGTGGTGCGTGTGAATAAAAGTGCATGTTTGTGCGTGTCTCAGGGGAAGAAAGATCACACACTCTCTCTCTATAATGTGCTTACTTCCAGATCATTCCCAAGCCAGAAATACCCCTTGTTAGTTTAACCAACGCCCTCCCGGATTTGTGTGGGAACATAGGAAGTTTTATTAAAGTTTTGGATCCCAAACCTTATTCAGCGTTGTTGTTTTTTCCCCTAACAGCAGCTTGTCTCCATTAATACGCCTTGAGCCTCGGCTTTGCCTCAGCAGAGCAGGCAAAACTCCATCCGATCCTGCCAACTTCACAAAACCAAGGCGTTCTAAGAACCACATCTCACCACTGGCTGGCTGCAGACAGTTCAGGTTGTATTGCCATTGTTAAAAAATATTTCTAAGCATGGGCGTACCCAGCAGGGGGCAGGGGGGGCAGCTGCCCCCCCAGAAGCAGGGCAGCTGGAGAGGACAGGCTGGGACGCTGCGTGCTGTGCTCCGCCTCAGCCTGCTTGGCTGAAGCGAAACGGCAGCAGCGGCAGCGAAGCTGCCTCCGTTGAAGGAAACCTGGACCTGGGCTAACTTCAGTCCACACTCCTTCAAGTCACAATGAGCACAGCACAGAAAGTGCTGCCCCACAATGCTCCACGGCACCTCATTTGCATACATGCAAATGAAGTGCCATGGAGCATTGTGGGGCAGCATTTCCTGTGCTGTGCTCGCTGTGACTTGAAAGAGTGTGGGCTGAAGTTAGCCCAGGTCCAGGTCCAGGTTTCCTTCAACAGAGGCAGCTTCGCTGCTGCTGCCTCGTTTTAGTCACCGCTGTCGTTAAAGGAGTGGGCGAGGCAGGAGTGCAAGCGCGGGTGGCTCCATGTGCTGCCTTGCAAATGGCCTTCTTTTCTCTGGGGTGTGTGGACGTTGACCATGCCTCCTGGGGGGATCCAGGCCACATAATTGCCAGCTAGCCAATCGGGTGGCTGGGGGGCATGGCTGGTGTGCCCCCCCTAGCTTTGATCCTGGGTACGCCCATGTTTCTAAGTGCTTCACGTAAGAATATAAGGCGGGAGAAACTGGGCCTCTGTAAAGGTTGTTGGATTCAGCTCCTGTAACCTCAGGCAGCATAGGCAATGGCAGGTCAATAACATCTGGAGTTGCAGGTCAATAACATCTGGAGGGATTCATCTGGTCCAACACTTCCCCCCCCCCAACGTTAGCCTGCCAGATAGATACCTACAAGAAGCCCACAAGTGCAGAAATGAAACAAGCTGTATCTCCATTGTTTGTGTCCCCTGCTGATACATGATATTCGTTTTTTAAATGCTTTTATTAACTTATTATACCAACACCAACACAGACGTCACTCACAAGACAAACTTACAGAAAGATATAACTGCACATACAGAACAAATGATACACATACATCCCTATTTCAATTCTTACTCATTTCTGTTTGACTTCCTTCCCCCCTCAACGCGGGTCCAGTTCCATACTTAATAAGCTGTTTCCTTCTCAATTCCTCTTCTCTATTTCCCCCTCTATATCTTACATTTTCCCACCATATTTTATTTTGCGAAAATTAGTCAAGACAAGTCCAAGTATTAATTTGAGGGCACTGCTTTTTTTTACTATATTTCCCCCATTCTTTTTGAAATTTTTATTTGGATTGGTACATGGTATTCAGAGGTATACTGCTCCTGAATATGGAAGTTCTTTTTCTTCCTTTCAATAAGGTTTCTTTAAGACCTTTCATAATACATTGCAATAAAAAGCAAACTAATCTAAACCAAAACTACGGCAGACCAACACGGCTACCTACCTGTAACTGTTGTTGTTTAGTCGTTTAGTCGTGTCCGACTCTTCGTGACCCCATGGACCAGAGCACGCCAGGCACTCCTGTCTTGCACTGCCTCCCGCAGTTTGGTCAAACTCATGTTCGTAGCTTCGAGAACACTGTCCAACCATCTTGTCCTCTGTCGTCCCCTTCTCCTAGTGCCCTCAATCTTTCCCAACATCAGGGTCTTTTCCAAGGATTCTTCTCTTCTCATGAGGTGGCCAAAGTATTGGAGCCTCAGCTTCACGATCTGTCCTTCCAGGGAGCACTCAGGGCTGATTTCCTTAAGAATGGATAGGTTTGATCTTCTTGCAGTCCATGGGACTCTCAAGAGTCTCCTCCAGCACCACAATTCAAAAGCATCAATTCTTCGGCGATCAGCCTTCTTTATGGTCCAGCTCTCACTTCCATACATCACTACTGGGGAAACCATAGCTTTAACTATACGGACCTTTGTCGGCAAAGTGATGTCTCTGCTTTTTAAGATGCTGTCTAGGTTTGTCATTGCTTTTCTCCCAAGAAGCAGGCGTCTTTTAATTTTGTGACTGCTGTCACCATCTGCAGTGATCAAGGAGCCCAAGAAAGTAAAATCTCTCACTGCCTGTAACTAATCTAAACCAAAACAGAGAAAAAGAAAATTGCAACGTCTTGTCTCTCAGGTAGATCTAAACTTGTCACACACAGAAAGAGGGGAACCTTCCAAGCCCTCGCCTGGGAGCTTCCATTTCTTCTCCCAGCCTCCCACCCTGGAACATCTTCCTTTCCTTGCCTCTCACACAGGGTCCTTCACCAACCATCCATCACTTTCACCTGTATGTTAACCCCCATTGACCCTGAGTGGAGGACAACAAAAAGCACAAAAGAACAGAGGACGACAGAAGCAAGAACAAAACAACAAAGTAAAGGTAAAGGTAACAAAGAGATAACAATATTTAAGGAATAAGAAAATAATAAAGGGATAAAAAGAAATAAGTAAAAAGGACTTCTAACTATCCCTTTGCCAGCTGCATATATGAGATTTTTTCAAAATATTCAAATGTTCCCTCCAGAGTAGTATCCAGCTGTTCCTCTGCTTCTTTCAGTCTTTGAGCCCGGGCATCTCATGTTCATTCATTTTCCCTTCCAGACAAAAAATCCAAAAGAGGCTCTCGGACTACTATCATCAATAAAAAAAACTTCCTCCAGTCCAACATAACAACTTTGCTTCCAATATTGAGAAACAGTAAATCCCTTGGTCTTTATACTGAGAAAATGATCCATGGTCATTTACTTATTGTATAATAATTAATTCACACCCAGATCCATATCTTCCAATCCCATTTCCTGTTGGCCATGATTTTCCATCATTTAAAAAGAAAAAGAAAAAGATGGTTTCCATATCCTCTTCCTCCATTTCCCCCCAAGACGGAGGCTTAAAAGCTTTTTCCTCTAGTTAAATATGGAAATTCTGTTTTGCTGTCATGGCTAAGAGCACCTAAAAAGAGGTTTCCTCTATGAATTTATAAAATCTCCTTTAAATGCTTTGTAGGATATTGGTGATTACCACACCTGTGGCAAAAAAAAACCCCCAAACCCTGAAGAATGCAAACCTGTGCCCGTTTACCTAGAATTAAGCTCCATTTGATACAATGCAGTTTAAGATGTTAACCATGTGGCTTGTGGAGTAGTGATTTCTTCCATCTGTCCTCAGGAGATAGGAGCTACTGCCAATAAATGTAATAATAATAATAATAATAATAATAATAATAATAATAATAATAATAATATATTTATACCCTGCCCATCCAGATGTGTTTCCCCAGCCACTCTGGGCAGCTACCAACAGATTAAAAACAGACTAAGACATCACACATTAAACACTTCCCTGAACAGAGCTGCCTTCAGACGTCTTCTAAAAGTCAGATTTATTTCCTTGACATCTGATTGGAGAGCGTTCCACAGGGTGGGCGCCACAACTGAGAAGGCCCTCTGCCTGGTTGTCCTGAGTTCTTTGCTATGAGGGAGTAGGGTTGTCATATTTCTAGAAGCAAAATTCAGCTGTTGAGCTATTTTGGGAAATGGAATTCAAAGTTGTTGAGCTATTTTTAGACAATCCCAGACATTTTACTGATTTTCCTAATCTCTCAATGGATGCTATTTTCACCGGTTAAATCCTGGACATGTCCAGGAAATTCCTGACGTATGGCAACCCTATTAGAGGGAGCATTTGTGAGACACGTCATCTAAACCTCCCTGCAAACAAATCAGAACAAATGCTTAATATTCAGCCAGAGTGCTCTAACCTCTGTGCAAACAAACCAGGATGAGCACCTAGTAGTAAAAAAGGGATCACATATAATCATGGGCACAAATAATTATGAATGCACAGTTTTTTAAAAAGTGTCTGGAGGGGCCTTAAGAGGAAGCAGCCTGGGGGAGGGATCAGGAAGGCGTGATTTGTGGCTGGGGAAGGGACAGAGCACCTTGTCCTGCCTGGCAGTTTTTCCTCACAAGTGTCTCCTACCCCTGCACTTACATTACCTTGGCAAATGTGGATTTAAGAGTACAGTGGTCCCTTGGTTCTCAAACTTAATCCGTTCCGGAAGTCTGTTCCAAAACCAAAGTGTTCCAAAACCAAGGCACACTTTCCCATAGAAAGTAGTGCAAAATGCATTAATCCATTCCAGACTTTGGGGGAAAAAACACACCTTAAAACATGAATTGTACTATCTAACGAGACCACTGATCCATAAAATGAAAGCAATAAACAATGTACACAGTCAATCAATCAGTAGCTAAACTGGGTTCCACACAGTCACAAAAACAAAAACAAAAGAGCCGCAAAAACGAAAACGCAAAAGAAATAGCAAAAACAGACAGATCTCAGCATAACACTCAAAATGGAAGTGCGGCACTCAAATCGGAAGTGTAACACTCAAAACGGAGCACCTTCGGCTTCTGAAAAAAGTCCGCAAACCGGAACACTTCCTTCCAGGTTTTCAGTGTTTGGGTTCCAAGTTGTTTGAGAACCAAGGCGTTTGAGAACCAAGGTACCACTGTACCTGTTTGGCAAGGTAATACAGTGGTACCTCGGTTTATGAACACAATTGGTTCCGGAAATCTGTTCATAAACTGAAGCGTTCATAAACTGAAGCGAACTTTCCCATTGAAAGTAATGGAAAGTGAATTAATCCGTTCCAGGCGGGTCCACAGCGTTCGTAAACCAAAAATTCGTAAACCGAGGTGTTCATAAACCGAGGTTCCACTGTATGCAGCTTTGACTGTTGCACACTTAAATCCTCAAAGCTGCAACACTAAGCAAGCTTTCTTGGAAGGACATCCCATTGAAATCCGAAGGATATACAGTATAGCAGGGGTCTCCAAACTTACCGCGCTTCGGGCCAGTGCCTGCAGCGCCAATCGCGTGGCGGGCCGGAAGGTGGGGGAGCGCGTGGGAGCACGCGCTGTCCATACACATGCGCACATGCTATTTCCGGCGCACTTCCGGGTCGCAGGAGCACCAGAAATGGCTTGTGCACATGCGCACGGGCCTCCTCCGACCCAGAAGTGTGCCGGAAATGAAGCTTGCACATGTGCACAAGCTATTTCGGGTGCTCCTGCGACCCGGAAGTGGGCAGTTGCGCCGCACCACGCCAGTAAGAGCGGCCGGCGGCAGCGGGCAGCGGAGGGGGCCGCGGGCTGGATAAATGGGCCCTTTGGGCTGTATCCGGCCCGTGGGCTGGAGTCTGGGGATGCCTGATATACAGTATTTCCATGGATTTCAGTGGGACTGAGGTTCTATTACATCGTGTGCTGTGCACAAGCACTTCTGCCACACACTGCTACCTTTTTTCCCTTCCTTCACGTCCCTCATCAAAACCCACTTTTTGCTGCATTCTGTGTGCCTGTTATAACCCCATTGTCAAATTTTAGATTGTAAACTCCTCAGGGTAGGGACCTGTACTCTTAGACTCTGTAAAATATTGTGGGCACAGAAGGGCCCTGACATTTTTTAGATTTTTTAATGTAGAAAGCAGCATCAGGAGTCAGCTGAGATAACAACAACAACAACAACAACAACAACAACAATTTATTATTTATACCCCGCCCATCTGGCCGGGTTCCCCCAGCCGCTCTGGGTGGCTTCCAACAAAACATTAAAATACAGAAATCAAACATTAAAAGCTTCCTGAAATGTACTCGGAGTCGAGAGTGAATTTCATGCTCTTTATTCAGCTCATAGTCATCAAGGAGAAAAGGAGAAGAAGAATGGCTCTTTTCCCAAAACCATCTGCTTATATACATTATTTACACAATGGGCCTTGCGTGATTGGCTACTTCAGGGCTACACCTGTGGGCCAATTATATTGTGGATTGACTTCTGCCTGCAGCCTGATTGGCTGCTCCTACAGGCCAATCAGGTAGCAGATTCACTTCTGCCAGCCGCCTGATTGGCTGCTCCAGCAGGCCAATCAGGTTGCGGATTCACTTCCACCTGGAGTTGGATTGGGTAGCTCCCGCTGATTCTGAATCCTATTGTTTTAGGATTCAGCTCAGTACATAACACCCCTCCCCTCTAAGTTCCAGTCCTGCCCGGGAAGTTGCATTCGTAGTCCCCAAGGTCTGCTGGCCGCCTCCGTGTGCGTTGTGGCCTGGGGTGTTCCTTGGTCAGGGGTTCTGGTTCTGGCTCGTGTTCCGAGGCTGCTGGCTGTGCCGGGGCTGTCTGGTCTGGCGCCACTGAACCACTAGGTTGTGGCTCTGGTTCCGGTGTCCTTCCAGCCTCGGGGCGCCCCTCTGTGCCTACTGCTTCTGCTTCCCCTGTCCACCCCTCTCGCTCTACAGGCCTCACTGCCCTGCTGTCCCCTTGGGACCCCTCTGTCCCGCTCTCCTCCCGGGTTCCTCCTGGGAATCGTCGCCGTAGCTGGTCGCAGTGGCGGCGCCAACATTGCCCCCCTTCCGTTAGTACCTCGTACGACACGGGACCGGTCACCTTGGTGACTGTGGCGGGTACCCATGCTGGGCCTGCCCCAAAATTCTTTGCGTACACTGCGTCCTGGGCCACAAATGTCCGGGGGTTCCTGCCTTTCCCCACCACTACCTCATCCTGAGCTCTGTCGGGGTGAAGTCGGTCCAGTCTAGTTGCAAGGCGCCGGCCCATTAGTAGTTCAGCTGGGCTCCGGCCCGTCGTTGTGCTTGGGGTGCTGTGCTGTGCTAGAAGAAATGCGGCAAGGCGGTATTCCCAGTCCCCTTGTGTCATGCGGCGGAGGCTGTCCTTGGTGGTCCGCACCATGCGCTCCGCTTGGCCATTGGTGGCAGGGTGGAATGGTGCTGAGCGGATGTGGCGGATGGCGTTCTGCGCTGTGAAGGTCTGGAACTCCTCTGACGTGAATGCGGTTCCATTGTCCGAGACGAGGGTGTCAGGGAGCCCGTGGGTTGCAAAAAGCTTACGTAGTACCCGGATGGCTGCCGCCGTAGAAGTGGACGGTACCAGTGCGACCTCCAGCCATTTGGTGTAGGAATCCACCACTATGAAGAATGTTTTTCCCTGGAAGGGGCCAGCGAAGTCCACGTGCAAGCGTGACCATGGATGTCGGGCGGACTCCCAGGGCTGGACTGGGGCCCTTGGGGGATCCGGGCGGGATTCTTGGCAGGTCTGGCAGTGTTGGACCCAGGCCTCTATCTCTCTGTCAATCCCCGGCCACCACACATAACTCCTGGCAAGGGCCTTCATCCTCACTACCCCTGGGTGTGTCTCGTGTAGGGCTGTGAGGACCCTTTTGCGGAGGGGCTGGGGAACAACAACCCTGCTTCCCCATAACAGGCACCCCTTGTGGGCCGACAGTTCATGTTTGCGGTTTGTGTAGCCAGCGAATTCTGGCCCGGGGCTGCTGCTGGGCCATCCTCGCCACACCCAGTCCAGGACCCGGGAGATGACCCTATCTTTTGTGGAATGGTGCGCAACTTCTTGTGCCTGAATGGGTCGGTCGGGAAGCAGCTCCAGGGTCATAACCTCTTGCGCAGGCGCTGGGTCGGGTCCTGTTTCTGGTAGTGGTAGCCTGCTGAGGGCGTCTGCGTGGCCCATCGCCTTCCCAGGGCGGTGGATTAGTGCATACTGGTAGCCGGCAAGGAAAATTGACCACCTGAGGACACGTGGAGACAACACTTGGGGGGTCTGCTTCTCGGGGGCAAACAGGCCAAGCAACGGCTTGTGGTCAGTCACTATGGTAAAGGGCCGCCCGTACAAGAAATCATGGAATTTTTTTACGCCCTTCACGATTGCCAGACCCTCCTTGTCAATCTGTGAGTAGTTTCGTTCGGCTGCAGCAAGCGTCTGGGAGAAGTATGCCACCGGCACCTCTCTTCCATCCGGGAGTTGGTGTCCCAGGACAGCGCCGATGCCATAGGGAGAGGCGTCGCATGCCAGCACCACTGGCAGCCTCTCGTCGAAGTGTGCCAAGACCGAGTTCGAGACGAGCAAGTCCTTGACTGCCTGGAATGCGGCCCTTTGTCGCTGGCCCCACACCCAAGGGGCCCTTTTATCTAGGAGTCTGTGTAGGGGCTCCGCTACCGCTGCCTTATGGGGAAGGAAGGCATGGTAAAAGTTCAATAGTCCCAAGAATGACTGAAGTTCGGGCTTGCTCTTGGGCACTGGGGCCTCACAAATGGCCCGTACCTTGTCACCGGTTGGATGGACCCCTTCTGCGTCCACCTTAAATCCCAGAAAGTCCACCTGCGGCACTCCCAGTAAACACTTTTCCCGCTTCACCTTGAGGCCCGCCGTCTGGAAACGGTGCAGGACGGAGCGGAGGCGGTCCTCAAATTCCTCTGGTGTGGGCCCGGCGATCAGTACATCATCGAAGAAGGGGGTGACACCAGGAATCCCTTTAAGGAGAGAGTCCATTAGATTCTGGAATATGCCTGGTGCCACGCTAACGCCAAATTGCAGCCGCTTTACTCTGAATGCCCCTCTGTGCGTCACAATCGTCTGAGCCTCTGCTGTGGCTTCGTCCACAGGCAACTGTTGATACGCTTGGGCCAAGTCCAGTTTGCCAAAGATTTTTGACCCAGCCAGGGTGGCGAGGACATGGCTGACCACTGGCACTGGGTATGCATGGGCCGTGAGAGCCTTGTTTATGGTGCATTTGTAGTCTGCACAGATGCGGACCGAACCGTTAGGCTTGACGGGTGTGACAATTGGAGTTTCCCAGGGGGCGTTGGGCACCGGCTCCAGCACTCCTTGCTCCACGAGCCGGTCCAATTCCTCGTCTATGCGGGGTTTCAGGGCGAACGGGACCCGGCGGGCCTTGTGCCTGATGGGTCGTACAGCGGGGTCTAGCTGTAGGGCAATGGGGGGTCCTGTATATCGTCCCAATGCCCCATCGAAAACCCATGGAAACTCTTTGCATATGGCGTCCACGTCCACTTGTAAGCTAGTGCGGTTCACCCCGGTAACGGCTAGCCCCAGAGGTCCAAACCATGCCAGTCCCAGTAAGCTAACGTAGGGGCCCTTAACTACCAGCAAGTCCAATTGTTGCTTTCGCCCTTGATATTGCACCCTGAAGGTCCCCACCCCCATTGTAGGGACCTTACGTTTCTGGAAGTCCCGGAGGGTGAATGGGGCCGGCCTTAGTTTGGGACCCCCATTAGGGCACAGTTCCCTTAATGTTCGGGCCGAGATTATGGATAGAGTTGAACCCGTGTCCAGCTCCATGCGGCATGGGGCTCCCTCTATCTGTACCTCTATATAAATTTTCTCTGTGCTGGGATGGGGTAACTGGAATACCTGGTAGTCCGTGATCTCCGTCGAGTTGCCTTGGTGCATGGTGCCGTGTGACCTGGGGCTCCTGGGTCGGTCATCTGATGCTTGTCGACGGGTGAGTCGAGCCCGACACACCCGGGCGATGTGTCCCAATTTTCGGCACTGCCTGCACTCTGCGTTGCGGAATCGACAGGTCCTCCTCTCGTGGTTCTCCCCGCAGCTTGCACAGTTCCCTCCTTCTCGTCGAGGCTGCTGTGGTGTGTGTGCTGCTTGAGTGCGCCGCTGTACTCGGTGTACTTCCTCCCTGTCAGATTCGGATTCGTCGGTGAGGTCTTCGTGGTAGACCCTCGGTTGGGATGGCGGGGCCGGTCGTGCCTCTTGCGTTGACCTCTCGGCGGCTTCGGTTGCCAGGGCTTCCTCCAGAGCAATCTGGAACGTGAGGTCTTTTTTTGCGTAGAGGCGTCGTTGCAACATCTCGTCCCTCAGGCCACCGACGAGGCGGTCACGAAGCATGTTCTCCAACTCTGAGAAGTTGCATAGCCGGGCGGCTTGGCGGAGGGAGGTCACAAACCCAGTTATGGTTTCCCCCGGGGCTTGCCGCTTTGCGTAGAAGGCATTTCGGCAAGCTACCACCGAGGGCTGTGGTGAGAAGTGCTCCTTCAGCCGTTCCATTATTGTTTTGTAAGAGACGGTAGCGACATCTCTAGGTGCAAGGAGAGCCCGGGCGATTTCAAACGTCTCCTCTCCACAGACGCTGAAGAATGTCGCCCTCTTCATGGCATCGTTGGTGACTTCTTTCGCTTGCAGGAGGAAGTTGAAACGGGCGGCGTACCCTTCCCAGTCTCCTGATGCTGGTTTGAATGGCGAGAAGCTGCTGTCGGTTGCCATTCTGGGTTCCTTGGGTCCTGGAGCTGAAGCCTGGATGCACGGTGCGATGCAGCGGTGCAGCAGGTGGCGGTGCTGCGGTGCAGTGCGTGGTGGCGGTCAGCTCAGCAGGATCCCATCCTCGTCGCCAGTGAAATGTACTCGGAGTCGAGAGTGAATTTCATGCTCTTTATTCAGCTCATAGTCATCAAGGAGAAAAGGAGAAGAAGAATGGCTCTTTTCCCAAAACCATCTGCTTATATACATTATTTACACAATGGGCCTTGCGTGATTGGCTACTTCAGGGCTACACCTGTGGGCCAATTATATTGTGGATTGACTTCTGCCTGCAGCCTGATTGGCTGCTCCTACAGGCCAATCAGGTAGCAGATTCACTTCTGCCAGCCGCCTGATTGGCTGCTCCAGCAGGCCAATCAGGTTGCGGATTCACTTCCACCTGGAGTTGGATTGGGTAGCTCCCGCTGATTCTGAATCCTATTGTTTTAGGATTCAGCTCAGTACATAACACTTCCCTAAACAGGGCTGCCTTGAGATGCCTTCTAAAGGTCTGGTAATTGTTGTTCTCTTTGACCTCTGGTGGGAGGGCGTTCCACAGGGTGGGTGCCACTACCGAGAAGGCCCTCTGCCTGGTTCCCTGTAACTTGGCTTCTCGTAGCGAGGGAACCGCCAGAAGACCCTCGGCGCTGGACCTCAGTGTCTGGGCAGAACGATGGGGGTGGAGACGCTCCTTCAGGTATACTGGACCGAGGCCGTTTAGGGCTTTAAAGGTCAACACCAACACTTTGAATTGTGCTCGGAAACGTACTGGGAGCCAATGTAGGTCTTTCAGGACCGGTGTTATGTGGTCTCGGCGGCCGCTCCCAGTCACCAGTCTAGCTGCCGCATTCTGGGTTAGTTGTAGTTTCCACCTTCAAAGGTAGCCCCACGTAGAGCGCATTGCAGTAGTCAGATGTGGAGAAGCAGCAAAGGAAGCTACCCTTAACCCTTCCCCACCCACCGTTTCCTTGCTCCGAATCACACCCTCCTCGACCTGCAGGGCTTTCAATGGAGGATGGCTGAATTCCTTCTATGAGTTCCTTCCTCCCTGGGTGGCTGCTCATTCCACTGCAAGGTGAGGACAAAATCATTATGGCAAGAGAGCAATATCTATCAGTATTCATGGGTTAATCAGCCACCCAGGCAGTGGGGAGCCTGACCCAGAGCACTAATCCCATTTAATAATTTGACAGGGCGGAGGCTGCCTTGAGAGCCGTCATCTGCCCAGGAGCAAGAGAAGCCAGTGCTTTTACTCTCCCACAAGAGAACCCCTGGCTCCTTCTCTTCTGATTGAGATAGGCGGGAACTGAGTGGAGGAGAGAGCCTTGTGGTGGTTCTGGTGCTGCGGAACCGCCGAGGTGTTGTTTAAGGAGCCTGAGGAACAACCCAGCTCATGATTCCAACCAGATTCTTCCTCATCTAAAAGGCCCCATCTCCACAATACAGTTAAAGCAGTATCATACTACAGTGGAACCTCGGTTTACGAACACCTCGGTTTATGAATTTTTGGTTTACGAATGCCGCGGACCCATCTGGAACGGATTAATTCACTTTCCATTACTTTCAATTGGAAAGTTCGCTTCAGTTTATGAACGCTTCAGTTTATGAACAGACTTCCGGAACCAATTGTGTTCATAAACCGAGGTATCACTGTACTTTAAACAGTTGTGGTTTCCCCCCAAAGGATCATGGGAAGTGTAGCTTGTTAAGTAGGGTTGCCATATTTCAAAAAGTGAAAATCCAGATACAAAAGTTGTTGTTGGACAAAGCTGGCAAAATCACCCAAAGAAAATAAATTGAAGTTTTTGAGCTATTTTTAAGGGGAAGTGACAAAAACGATACTGCCGACATCCAGATTTCCCCGAACATTTTATGGATTTCTTCCGGCTTCAATATTCCGGCAATGTCATGACATACGGCAACCCTGTTGTTAAGGGTGTGGAGAGTTGTTAGAAGATTCCCTCATTCCCCTCAGGCAGCCATAATTCCCAGAGTTATGGGACTGCTCATTAAACCACTCTGGGAATTGTAATTTTCTGAGGAAAGAATAACTGCACAATAAAAAATATCGCACATATATTAAAATGACCTGGCTTTCTGCTCCCATCTCCAAAAATATCCTGGGGGAAATCAGAATTCTTGGTGATTTCTAAGCCCCAGAACAGAACTACAGTTCCGAGATTTCCCTGGGGAGAAGCAATTATACATTTCTAGTTAGCAGTATCCCATAACACAATTTTTTGAGAACAGACAATTGGTTGTTGCTCCACAAAAAATAAATATATAGGGGCTGACAGACATACACACTGGGGGTCAGCACAAAGAAGGCCCTGTTCCTGTCACTGCAGAGGCAGCTGAATCCTGACACTGGGTGAGGGACCCCTCTGCAAACAGCTGCCCCATTCCAGGAACGGCTTCACTTTTTCTGCAATGCTCTGTGCTAGCTGGTAAATCCTTTGGTATCTCGGGTGATGAAAGTGCCTCGTATAACTGCCAGGAAATTATGGTCATTACAATAATCTGCAATGATCAAAGACGTATCTGCACCGATGGCGCTTATCAGAAGGACGTGCATAACCCATAATCGGTTCTAGACTGATTCCTCGTTGGGTTGTGAGCTAAACGAATCCAGCAGAAGGCACCCCCGGGGTGGGTGGGGGAACCAACCAACCAACCCACCGAATGTGCTTTTAGTGCCCAAGGGAAGCCCTCTACAGTTCTGCCCCAGCTTGTTAATGGATTAAACAGGCAAGTGGGACTCTGGCCAAGCAAAAAAGCAACTTGTCAGTTTCCACCCTTTAATTACGCGTAGGTGAAAGAGGGAAGGCGTCCTGGCTCTGGTATGGGATCAGACGGGTTTTTGCATGCACCAGCCCAAGAGGCTCTTGCCCAACCGCCAAACAAAGGAGCAGGTCAGAGAACTAAGAGTTCCCCGTGTCCTCCACCTGCGGTGAGGTAGTAAAGGACCAGGGGTGGGTCGCTTTGACCAGGCTAGGGCGGGTGGGGGAAGCAGCACACGATTCATTAGCCAGGAAGGGAAGTCATTTGAGAAACATCCATTCACAAGAGCAGGATCTACAAGGGCATGCATTTCTTTAGTCCCCGAATCCACATCGAAGAGGCTCCTAGAAAGGGACTCTGCAGAGGAATCCCTGGTGTCCTGCTCGCTGCACCATCATCTTGTGGGCTCGCCAGAAGAGGGAGGCGTACACTGACTCGGGCTTTGCTGCTGCAGGTTCAGCAGCCCAGAGCATGGTGCTGCAGCTTCGAGTGAAATGTTTGTCAGGTGACACAAAGGAGCCAATAAAGTTGCATCTGGTTCCACAAAGCTTCAGCTTCTGGCCTGGATATTGTCGACAGATGTGAGAATACGTGTAAGTAGCTACTTCTGCATAGCTGCCAAGTCTCCCGTTTTCCCCGGGAAATCCCCGTTTTCCCAGCTGTTCCTAGCTGAAAAAACGGATTCCCCCCCCCCAGTTCATTCTGGTGCGACAGCCATTTTGGAACTGGGTGGAGCATGCTCAGAAGCGACTTTTGATGCTGCTCTGCCCAGTTCCAAAATGGCTGCAGTGCGACTTCTGGTGCGGCAGCCATTTTGGAACTGGGCAAAGCAGCATCAAAAGTCACTTCTGAGCATGCTCCGCCCAGTTCCAAAATGGCGGCAGCGCTACTTCCGGTCTGCTATTTCCGGCCCGGTCCCTTATTTCTCTGACAGCAACTTGGCAGGTATGCTTCTGTCATCTATGCTCTGGTAGGGTTGCTGTTATAAGAATTTTAAGGTCTTTGATATATAATAAATGTTCATAAATGTGCAAGGAAAACACGTACATAAATATATAAACCACGTCAGTAAAGGAAAAAACAGTCCTGTAAAAACTTTGACTCCCAAGCTGACCAAGTATTTCTCTGCAAGGAGGGAGGAGGTGAAAGAAACCTTCCCACTTTCTCAGGAATTAAGTAATTACCATCTCAAAGGAATGGGCAGACTACCAGGAAAGGCAATTAGATAAGGCATTATCAGATAACCTGGCAGACAGGAAAAACAACAACATTCAAATTTCTGTTGTAAACCGCCTTTTCTGGGATGTAAGTATGATGTATCTGGGGGGTGGTCTTGGGCTACACCCCTTCTGTGATGTATGTATGATGTATGGAGGGGTGGTCTTAAGCTCCAGGGCAGGTAATTTAAAAATTCTATATAAGGGCAGGCACACCTTTGTTCTGGGTCCCCCTCCTTTCTCCTGCCTGTGAGGGGAGCACCCTGTTGCAACAGTTCAATAAAGATCAGGCTTACTAACTGCTTTGCTTCTCAGTATTCTCTGGTTGGCCTCTGTTATTTTCTCCTACCGATGGAGAACCTACAAAGGACTCTATAAGGGCTCTTGTGTACCCCATAAGGGAATAAGGGCAGATTTGTTTACAACAGATGCCATATTTCAAAAAGTGGAAATCCGAACACAAAAGTTGTTGCGTTGGGTTTTTTTTTAAAGGGTTGCTATATTTCAAAAAGTAAAAACCAGGACACCCCAAAAATTGTTGAGTTGGGTTGTTTTTTTTAGGGAACCATCAAAATTGTTGAGCTTTCTCTTTAACTTTTTGTTTTATGGAAATTCACCAGAATCGACACTTGCGAGACAGGGTTGCCATACATCCGGATTTTCTTGAGTGGCGGTGGCGAGGGAGCATCCTGTGGCTTCTCCATGGCCTCTCCATGGCTGCTACAGCCGGCCTCTTTCCTTGGGCAACTCGGAGCCCCTGCTGGAGAGCGGGCGAGGAGGAAGAGGAGAGGCTGCTGCTGCCTAAGCTCAGCCCTGTGTGACATGTCGGCTCTGAAGGGCAGGCAGAGGACAGGGCTGCTGCGGGGAGGGAAGAAAGGGGGAGCGGAGCACAAAGAGTCTTATTATTATTATTATTATTATTATTATTATTATTATTATTATTATTATTGGGGGGGGAATTGTGTGCCCGTGTCTAATCTTGCCCCTTTCTAAAAAAAAATTATTGGGTGTGTGTTTTTCTTTTTGTAAATCTACCAAAGAATAAAATAAATCAGAATTACGGGGTTTTCTCAGTATGTTGGAGGGGCTTGTGTGCTGTGTCCCATTGGTGTCCTGATGATGCCCCTCGCCCTTCTGGTAGAAAATGCTTTGGGGAAGAGGGCAAAAAAAATGAGGGGTCAAAGGGGGTAAGTTGGGAGCGGAGTGCGAAATACAGTCGTACCTCGGAAGTCAAACGGAATCCGTTCGACTTCCAAAACGTTCGGAAACCAAAGCGCGGCTTCCAATTGGCTGCAGGAAGTTCCTACAGCCAATCGGAAGCCATGGAAGCCACGTTGGACGTTCGGGTTCCAAAGAATGTTCGCAAACCGGAACACTCGCTTCTGGGGTTGTGGCGTTCGGGAGCCAAAACGTTCAACTCACAAGGTGTTTGGAATCCAAGGTACAACTGCATTCCTATTTTCATCTGAGGAATATTGGAGGGTATGATGGTCCGGGATCTTTGAGCCCTCCTGGCCTTAATGCATATAAGGGCAGCCACACCTTTGTTCTGGGTCCCCCTCCTTTCTCCTGCCTGTGAGGGGAGCACCCTGTTGCAACAGTTCAATAAAGATGGAACTGTCAAGCCTTTTTTTAAAAAAAAAACACCCAAATGCTCCTATTACCAGCTCTTTGATGCTACCGCAGCCTGCTCTGAATTGCCAGCTTTTCTGGGCAAGGATCCTGTTTTTGAACGGTATCCATCATAAGGGAGCCCTGCTCTCTTTGCTACTGGAATACTAGCATCCGTTGCCAGATCTTTCCATGGGGAGAGTGACGTGGTGATGAAAACATAGGCCTGCCAGGGCCTCCTGGATTCCAAGCGCAGTGCCAGGCTGGAAAGGGACATCACGTGGAGCAGTATTCTTGAGGCTGTTAGAAGTATGCAGCAGCTCCAGCACTGGCCCAAGAGATCTTGCCTCCCAGGCTGGGAAATCCAAATGGCAGCACACACACACAAACACAAACACACACACATAACAACAACAACACACACACACAACAGTCAACCTGGAGGTGCCTGATAGAATGAATGAATGAATCTTTATTTGCGTCAGCCATTGGCCATAGCAATAAAACAACCATACAAAGAATAGTAACAAAAAAGTCAATTATATAAAATACATTTTGGGGTTTTGAATCAATAGTCAAATAGTGGACTCACAGCTGTCCATGGAGGCGCAGGTCAATTCTGTGTCCAGGGCAGCTGTCTATCAGCTCCATCTGCTACCATAGCTGCCAAGTTCTCCCTTTTTTTAAGGGAAATTCCCTTATGCTGAATAGGCTTCCTCGCGAGAAAAGGGAAAACTTGGCAGCTATGTCTGCTACGCAGGCTGAGACCCTACCTGCCTGCAGACTGTCTCGCCAGAGTGGTGCATGCTCTAGTTATCTCTCGCTTGGACTACTGCAATGCACTCTACGTGGGGCTACCTTTGAAGGTGACTCGGAAACTACAACTAATCCAGAATGCGGCACCGGTCTTGAAAGATCTACATTGGCTCCCAGTACGTTTCCAAGCACAGTTCAAAGTGTTGGTGCTGACCTTTAAAGCCCTAAATGGCCTTGGTCCAGTATACCTGAAGGAGCGTCTCCACCTCCATTGTTCTGCCCAGACACTGAGGTCCAGCACCGAGGGTCTTCTGGCAGTTCCCTCATTGTGAGAAGCCAAGTTGCAGGAAACTAGACAGAGGGCCTTTTCGGTAGTGGCGCCCGCCCTGTGGAACGCCCTCCCATCAGATGTCAATGAGGAAAACAACTACCAGACTTTTAGAAGACATCTGAAGGCAGCCCTGTTCAGGGAGGCATTTTAATGTTTAATAGATCACTGTGTTTTATTTTTCTGTTGTAAGCCGCCCAGAGTGGCTGGGGAAACCCAGCCAGATGGGCGGGGTATAAATATATTATTATTATTATTATTATTATTATTATTATTATTATTATCTTATTCTAATTGCCCCAGCTAAAAACCTTGCCTGATATGCCAAAGGTTTGGTTGAGTAGGGACCCCTGAGGTGTGTGGAACATTTGGAAAGGGCTCAAAGGGTATGTTCACATGACTCCTTGCAGGGCCGGCCCACCCCTGAGGCAAGTGTGCATCGGGCGGCAGGATTCACAGGGGCGGCAGAGGGGGGAGCTCCCCCCCAGATTATCTAAAACAATAAAAATACATAACTAACTGACCGATCGCATCGGTTCTGCCCCCCCAACAAAAAGCCCTGCCCCCCCAACAAAGTCCTGCCTTCACCCCCAAAATCCTGGCTATACCCATGCTTCCACACCTTGTGCGCCTGCACGATCGCACATCTTTCAGACACGCAGTAATCATTCGTTGCCTGTATTTCTAACTCACCCTTCAGGTCTCAAGATGGAATAAAATACTGTCCCAATATTACAATGGAGGCAATACAAATAAATAAGATCACAGCTCATTACACACCAAAGCCAGTGGATAAAATGCTGTAGTTTTTAAAAGCACAAAATGCTGTAGTTTAAAAGCACAAAGTCTTTAATAAAAACAAAACCCAGAGCAGACTAGCTCATATCTAACATCCTGCAAATGCCCGGATGAGCAAGTAGGTTTTTAGTTTGCGCCGAAATGAAAAGAGTTGACATTCTTGTGGTGTTTCCTTTTGTGTGGTTTTAGGAGGGGTCAGAGACGTCTTGTTCTATCATTCTCTCTCTCTCTCTCTCTCTCTCTCTCTCTCTCTCTCTCTCTCTCTCTCTCTCTCTCTCTCTCTCTCTCTCTCTCTCAGGTTTTTGATCAGGGCTCACCAACAGGCCAGGCTGCATGAATATAGTCATGGGTGCTTGCGCTGAGAGTCCTGCATTGCAGGGGGTTGGACTAAATGACCCTCAGCACCCCTTTCAGCTCTACAAGTCTATGATTCTGTGGCTGCATGATCAGACCTCTGGGTGATCTGCTGTATAACAGACATTTGGTGCTGCTTAGTGAGGTGGGCTTGGGCCAGGGTGACGTGGTGCAGAAGGCAAAAGATGTTGGGAAGCGACTCCAAATCATAGAATCATAGAATTGTAGAGTTGGAAGGGAGCCCCAAGGGTCATCTAGTCCAACCCCCTGCAGTGCGGGGATCTCAGCTCGAGCACCCATGACAGATAGCCACCGAACCTCTATTTAAAAACCTCCAAGGTCCACTGTCAGAAAACTCTTCCTGAAGTTTAATCAGAATTTCCTTTCTTGCAACTTTCAAATGCAAAACATTTGAAAAAAAACGTAGCACTCGGAAGTCTCTCTGCCCTCACCCCTTTGGACTGGAAAATAGCTCTATTTCAAAGTGACTTGTACAAGAAAACTTCCCACTGGATTGTGCTCTGATCTGTCTGCTGCTGCCCCAAGCCTGCTGTAGCCGGTAGTTGACTCGCTAAGCATGTCTAGTCCTGGTGCACCATGGAGTAAAATATGCTGAGCGCTTTGCCCATCCATGTGGAAAGGAGCAAGGGGGAACTGCAGAATTGGAGCATAATCCACGTGTGGTCAAATTGGTCTTGTACACACCATACATTCGAAGCACCTGTGACCTTCCCCCAAAGAATCCTGGGGATTTTAATTTGCTAAGGGTGCTTGGAATTGTAGCTCTGTAACTAAGAATTTGCTAAGGGTGCTTGGAATTGTAGCTCTGTAACTAAGGGACGCGGGTGGCGCTGTGGGTTAAAAAACAGAGCCTAGGGCTTGCCGATCAGAAGGTCGGCGGTTTGAATCCCCGCGACAGGGTGAGCTCCCTTTGCTTGGTCCCAGCTCCTGCCAACCTAGCAGTTCGAAAGCACATCAAAGTGCAAGTAGATAAATAGGTACCGCTCCGGCGGGAAGGTAAACGGCGTTTCCATGTGCTGCTCTGGTTTGCCAGAAGCAGCTTTGTCATGCTGGCCACTTGACCTGGAAGCTGTACGCCGGCTCCCTCGGCCAATAATGCGAGATGAGTGCCGCAACCCTAGAGTCGGTCACGACTGGACCTAATGGTTAGGGTCCCTTTACCTTTAAGGAGTAAACTACAGTTCCTGGGATTGGGGGAGGGAGGGAGATCACGTGCTTTAAATGTATTGGGTGTACACAGGCATTGTTCCACACACCATGCGAGCGAATACCCCATTCTGCAAGGTGTTGCAGTTCTGGCGTGGGTGCTGCTAATGTGTCAAACCTGCGGCCTGGGAAAACATTTTCATTGTAATTATTTGCAAGTGTTTTAAACAGATTTTAAAGTATGTCTATAGTTTTAATTCTACCCATGTTTTAATTGTCTTTTTA
The DNA here is from genome assembly GCF_963506605.1 of Zootoca vivipara. Lineage (NCBI taxonomy): Eukaryota > Metazoa > Chordata > Lepidosauria > Squamata > Lacertidae > Zootoca > Zootoca vivipara. The sequence continues at coordinate 35,102,367 of NC_083291.1, read as the reverse complement.
ATGGTTTTCCCCCCTTCTACTGTATGTTTTTAGCGATTCTCGTTTTTATCTGCAAGCCGCTCTCTCTCTCTCTCTCTCTCTCTCTCTCTCTCTCTCTCTCTCTCTCTCTCTCTCTCTCTCTTTCATAAATACATAATGGGTGCATGTGTTGGGAGGCAGGACTTTTGGGTTCCCTCTCTGCAGCTCAGCACTCTTCGTGGAACAAACTCTGCCACACTCACATAGACTGCCATAATGGGGAGAAAGTTTGTGTGGTATGTTATTAAAGGGATTAAGCTAATTCCTTAAAATATAAGCAGCCATATGTGGTCAATTATGTAATAATGAGCAGCGGAATGAGACACACACCCAGGAACACAGGGATCACCTCCACCCAGTCATTCTCTGTTGACTTCCTGCAGCAAAGAGCAGCATCTCCCCGTCCCATCAGCCAGTGTGGCGGACGCAAAGCCTGGAATACAGGGAGCCTGGGATATGGGGCGGGTAGGGAGTTTGTTTGTTTTGTCACTGTGGGGTATGGGGAATCTCTCTCTCTCTCTCTCTCTCTCTCCCCATTCTGTTTTCTGTTGCCCAGTGACACAGTGTTTGTTAATCCTCCAAAAGGGCTGCCGTGTGTGGGTGACTCACAGCGGCATGAGTCACAAGAAACAGAACCATCTCGGCTGGCTGGCAGCCAGCTTCAGGCCTCACCAGCCAGCAGCCCGGCCTCCCCCTGCTGCTCTCAGACTGTGCTGCTTTGGGTTCCCACCCTGATTTCTAAAAACCAGCTGGGGCTCAGCGTCCGACTACTCTGGCTAGCACTTTGTGGGACTGGCCCTCCGAGGTCCAGTGGGTCTTGAGGACCGAGGCTGTGCACGTTTAATGCACATTTCCCCCACAAAAGAACAATGGGATGAGAACCATAGTTTGCCCCTCACCGTACCACAATTCCTGACACAATTACACTACAGCCCCGAGGATTCTTGGGGAAGACAGGGCGAGAGCGGAACGGATTTCTGCAGCAGTGGAACAGATGGAAATCTGTTCTAGGCAGCTGCACAAAGGCCAGCCCAGATTCTGAACCAACGTCAAGTGAGAATCATACGGGCTGCAGTTCCTTAGGTCAGTAATTACCAGTATGTGAGCCCCAAAGAGCCACAAGACAGAGGAGGCTGTCCACCACATCTCTGCGTGGTTTGCAGTCTCCTTCCAATCACCTTCTGCCGAGGGCAGGTCTTTCTGCTGCATCTCTGCAGAGAGTGTGATTAGATTGTTCAGCTGTTATGCACTAAGCTTGGATCCTAGAACAAGAGGAAGGTAGGATCCTAGAATGCAACAACCAGATTGGCTTGCAGGAGAAGGCCAATCAGGCTCCAGGAGGAAGTTAATCAGCCTATTAGGCTGGTAGGATCCTAGAATGCAACAACTGATTGGCCTGCAGGAAAAGACCAATCAGGCTCCAGGAGGGAAGCAGACTCAGCCAATCAGACGGACTCATTGTGTAAATAATGTATATAAAAGCCTGAGGTTTGGGGGGGAAATTCAACCACTGTTTTACAAGCTGCAATAAAGAGCATGAAATCACTGCAGAACTCCAAGTACAGTGATACCTTGGGTTAAGAACTTAATTTGTTCTGGAGGTCTGTTCTTAACCTGAAACCGTTCTTAACCTGAGGTACCACTTTAGCTAATGGGGCCTCCCGCAGCCGCTGCTGCTGCACGATTTCTGTTCTCATCCTGAAGCAAAGTTATTAACCCGAGGTACTATTTCTGGGTTAGGGGAGTCTGTAACCTGAAGCGTCTGTAACCTGAAGTGTCTGTAACACGAGGTACCACTGTATATTTCATCAGCCATTCCATACCCTCCAACATTTCTCCAATGAAAATAGGGACGTCCCCTTCCATAATTTTACTACTGTATCTATACCCCACACATCTTACTGGTTTGCCCCAGCCACTCTGGGTGCCTTCCAACATATATAAAAACATAATAAAACATTAAACATTAAAAAAAACTTCCCTATATAGGATTGCCTTCAGACAGCTCGGGGGTCGGATAACTCCGTACCCTCCAACATTTCTCCAATGAAAATAGGGACATCCTAAGGAAAAGTGGGACATTCTGGCATCAAATCAGAAACCTGGATGGCTTCTCTAAATCAGTGACGTACCTGGGAAATAGGGACAATTGGAGGATCTGCCATTCTTTCCTCTCACATGGAACTTTACTGGAAAATGTGCATGGATTTTACATGTGTTTTTTTTTCACGTGTGCGGAGGACAGATTACATTGGAGTCATCCCCAGGTTTGGCCTGTCCATTATGCCCCTCATCTACTAAACCAGGAGCCGTGTGTCCTTACTTGCAATGGCACAACTTATTTTCAGCCTATCTGGAGTGGAATTTGATGCGACAGAAAGCATGGGCCTGATTGCCACGTCCTCATCCTTTCTCCACTTATCCTATCAGGCGAAAGGGGCTCTCTAACCCAACAAAAACTTTAAGGTGCCCCGCAAACCCTCTTGACATCCCACTATTCTCAACAACACAGAAATATTGGATCTCAACTATCCCTTTGCAACATAAAGCCCATGGCATTGTAAGGCACGCTTCACCATAGCCTGATTGTAAGGCATGCTTCGCCATCCAGTTCTGGGCACCACAGTTCAAGAAGGATACTGACAAGCTGGAACGTGTCCAGAAGAGGGCAACCAAAATGGTCAAAGGCCTGGAAACGATGCCTTATGAGGAACGGCTTAGGGAGCTGGGTATGTTTAGCCTGGAGAAGAGAAGGTTAAGGGGTGATATGATAGCCATGTTCAAATATATAAAAGGATGTCATATAGAGGAGGGAGAAAGGTTGTTTTCTGCTGCTCCAGAGAAGCGGACACGGAGCAATGGATTCAAACTTCAAGAAAGAAGATTCCACCTAAACATTAGGAAGAACTTCCTGACAGTAAGAGCTGTTCGGCAGTGGAATTTGCTACCAAGGAGTGTGGTGGAGTCTCCTTCTTTGGAGGTCTTTAAGCAGAGGCTTGACAGGCATATGTCAAGAATGATTTGATGGTGTTTCCTGCTTGGCAGGGGGTTGGACTGGATGGCCCTTGTGGTCTCTTCCAACTCTATGATTCTATGATTCTATGATTGACATCCTCCAGGCTTATCTGGTACCCCAGCCTAAGTTCACAGCAGTCACCTAGGCATCCAGAGACAGAGATAGGTCCAGAAGCCTATGCAGACTACCTCCAAGCTACATGGAACAGTGGCAGCTACATGTTACAAGAAACATGTACAAGAAACATATTTTTTCCTAACCCTTATGCCCTGTATGGAGCAATGAGGCTGTCCAGTCTAGCTTCAAGGCTCTTTCTGACTCAGAAGTCCCTTCTGTCCAATTCATCAGCTTCCTGCGGAAGCCTGTTATTGCTTCCAGGCTTGTCCTTTGTTTGAAAAATATTTGGGATACGAAGCGTCCCGTTTGTGCTGGGCCTCTACAGAGTTCCCTGCCATGTCTTTCAGGGCCTAAATGAAGACTGGGGTTTCCTGGGGTATCCCACTGCCGTAGGGAGAATTGAATGCAAGTGAATGGAGGTAAACGAGAAGCCCCCCCCCCCCCTGTATGAGCGAAGCAGCTGATGGGAGCCACGGGACGCAGAGTGGTGACTCACACCCTGGAAAAGCCCTGGGCGGCAGCCGAGTCAGGAGGGGGCAAAACTGCCTTTGTAGGGCTGGACTGGACCGGGCTGGCATGCAAAGAGCAAGCACAACCCAGCTTCATGCCTCTCCGTCTCTTTGCACACATCTCGCCATCCCAGGAGTGTTGAGTGTTCCTGTTGTCATGTGTACAGGAGTGTGTTGTGCATCTTCCCCAAAGCTTGTCCGTCTATCCCAGACCAAAGCGTCTTTTGCCGGCCTCCCTGATCAAGAGTTCTCTAACTGTATCTGGTGTGTGAACCACCTGCTGTCCCATGACCCCCAATTCAGCTGCCATGGGCTGCTGGCACTGGGTCCCCCATGGGAAGGCATGGCGTGGGGGGGGGAGGGAAGCCCGCCTGGTGGTGAGTCAGGCCCCAGTAATGCGCCAGTGAGTCACCGGCAGGGTGGGGCCGTGGCGACAGTATTCCCGCTCGGTCTCGGCACACACAAAGGCTCTTTGATGCAGCCTGGTAGGTCACCTCCTCTGGGGCCAGCCCTGCCTCCTCGTCACGGGTTCTTGGCTTCCCAGTTCTCTTCTTGGCCACAGAGATTTCCAAGCTAGCAGAGCACTGGAGATCACAATGAGCATAACCTCGCCACACCTTGTTCACCCGACACCTGCACACGTTCCACAAGATCATATCCTTCCAAGCCCTGTTAACTGATCTGGAATGACAACAGTGCCCTGCACCGTGACTCAGAACGACTCAAGAGAATGAGGGAAACAGCCTTGCCCAGCCACTTTGACAGTGCTCAGGGGGCCCCTCGGGCACATAATCTAGTAGGATAACATTGAACCAAGAAAGGTTGATTGTGATTTCCTTTCAACAATATTCAATATCGTTTTGATCTGTTGTCGCAGAGTCCCTAAAAGGCATGGGGCCCAAAGGCCAGTGCTTCCTCTGCCTATTTGGTAATCTGGAATGGCACTTCAAGGCCACTTCACGTACTATATTTTTAGGCCTACACTTGAGATAGTTAAAATGCATATGGTGCTTCCAGACAACCTGTTCATTGAGCCTGATTTGGTTTCAGGAAAATTAGATGACATTGGCTTTGGGATTATCATTCATTCTGAGTTGTCTGAAGGGAGCTTAGAGATGACATTGCGCCAACCAAAGCAAGCGTTATCCCACACTTTTTGGTGCATTCCCCTGTTACTTTCCTTATTGCAGAAAGTCTGAAAATTGAGGAGGTATGTTCATTGTGCAAGACCTCCCAATCAACTATAATTGTGTAAGCTGAATTTTCTGGATTATGTGACTGAATCCCACCCAAAATGGAAGCGCCCAAAACATAAAGGGACCATACAGCCAATAAGTGCTTGTGAACACATGTGCCATTCAAGTACGCCTGTTAACTGTGCACTTCAGGTTCAAACTAGATCTGACAGCAGCAGGGTGCCACTCAGAGTCTGCTGAATTTTTATAAAAAGGGCAGGGGCATTAAATGCAAAGCATGCTGGGAGACACAAGCAGAACCCTTTTCACCCACAATTTTAGCCTCTCTGTTAGTTACCTATTTATTTTCTCCCCATTGTATTGGGGAGAAGTGCTTTACAAAAATGTGTACAATAGGCAAAATCGCACACACAAATGTGTATATTAGGAGATATTTGCACTAAAATGCTGGTGAATTTTCGCGAGGACAAAAACATTTTCACAGGCAGATGTGGAAATGTGGAGAACTGAACTTATGAGTGGAAAAAATTAGAAAATGAGATAAACCAAAATGGAAACATTTCCCCATCCCTAAGCACAGAGATAAATTAAAGCACCGGCAACAAAACTGCTTCCTACAAAGATCCGAATTCTTGCAGTAAGGAAAGTGATGGGGAAATGCACTGGAAAGAGTGGGATGACACTTGCAAGGTCATCTAACCTCCCCGCAAGCAAATCAGAATGGATGTTCATTGAACAGCCAGCACCATCTAATTCCCCTGCAAACAAATTAAGAGGTGTGATCAATAAGCAGGTGGCCTGGAAGCTCTGCGAGAGAAAGAAAGCTCTCCATTTGAAATTTCTCTGCCTCCAGGCATCAAGAGATGTAGGGTTGCCCCTGGATGTCAGGGACCCTTTGGAGGATGAGAGCATCACAGCTGGGAGAGGAAGTGACTGCTCTGTGCAGGGCTCACATATTCATTCATTAATCAGTTTCTCCTGCTATGTGGTTCAGGATTCAGATGGTGATGTCGTATGATCTTCCCTGTTCATTCTCTTCCCCTGCTGCTCCCCCTGCTGCTCAGCGGAGAACAAAACAATAGAGCAAAAATGTCTCCCATTTCCTCTTGCTGCCACCCCAAACACCTCAGGAGTACAGTAGGGCCTCAGAACGGCCTTCCAGAACGGATTACAGTGGTACCTCGCTAGACGAATGCCTCACAAGACGAATTTTTCGCAAGACGAATGCGTTTTGTGATTTCAATGCAGACTCGCAAGACGAAGTTTCCTATGGCGCGCTTTGCAATACGATTTTTTTTGTCCCATAGGGTGCCTCGCAAGACGAATAAAAAAAATTCGTCTTGCGAGGCACCCTATAGGATGATATTTTTTTCATTCGTCTTGCGAGGCACTCTATGGGAAACCGCACTTCAATGTGTTCCTATGGGAGCCGCTTTGCAAAACAAATTTTTCGCTATACAAAGCCACCAAAATGGTCAAAGGCCTGGAAACAATGCCTTATGAGGAACGGCTTAGGGAGCTGGGTATGTTTAGCCTGGAGAAGAGAAGGTTAAGGGGTGATATGATAGCCATGTTCGAATATATGAAAGGATGTCATATGGAGGAGGGAGAAAGATTGTTTTCTGCTGCTCCAGAGAAGCGGACACGGAGCAATGGATTCAAACTACAAGAAAGAAGATTCCACCTAAACATTAGGAAGAACTTCCTGACAGTAAGAGCTGTTCGGCAGTGGAATTTGCTACCAAGGAGTGTGGTGGAGTCTCCTTCTTTGGAGGTCTTTAAGCAGAGGCTTGACAGACATATGTCAAGAATCCTTTGATGGTGTTTCCTCCTTGGCAGGGGGTTGGACTGGATGGCCCTTGTGGTCTCTTCCAACTCTATGATTCTATGATTCTATGAAAGCGACTCGCGGGACGAATTAAATTCGTCTTGCAAGGCACCACTGAACTTTGGGCCACTCAGGTGCCACTGTATTGCTATGGGCTCTGGCAATTGGTTTCAAGGCAGCCATGTGAGATGTTAAAACTAAATTCAGTCACATGATAGCCTTGCATGGGTGTAGGCAAGGGGGGGCAGGAGGGGGCAGCTGCCCCCCCCCAGAAGCAAAAAAAATAATGTATTTTACAGACCATAACCAGCACTTTTCCCCTCCAAAAACTGAAGTGGAAAGGGCTTTGCTTTAGCAAGAGCAGCTAAGTCTCCGCTTGCGGGGGGGGGGAGACACAGCTGTAACAAAAACACATCAAATAAATAAAGCAAAGTGGCTACCAGTAGTTAAGCAGTTAAGACAATGGAGCATATATCCCCAGGCAAGATTTGATAGCTGACCATTTCACCCTATTGTTCTTAAGTGGGAGTTGTTAATGAGCATTCAGGAGCATTAAGAGTTCTATTGGCGATTTAATGAGGGTGCAGACTCAGAGGATTCAATTTGACTAAGGTGGCTCTGCAAGGCTAAAAAGAAGTGAATAAGAAAGGGGGGAGGCTGTAGCTTTGACAGACACAGTGATGTTTATAAAAAGCATTGGTGTTCCAGTCTGCCCCTCCTCCTGCATCTGTATACTGTAAATCAGGGGTGGCCACCTCCCAAGAGACTGTGATCTACTCAGAGTTTAAAACTGGGGGTGATCTACCCCCTTTTGGGGGGTTCAGGTCAAAGCTGTTGAATTTTTTTTAAAGGAAGGGAAGCTTCTTTTAGGAGGGAGGGAGGCCCATTTTTGTTTAGGGCTTCAGGTCATAGTTCAACTTTTTTGAGGGAGGAGGAAAATTTTGGGTGAGCTTTTTTTAGGGGTGCCAGTGACCTACCAGTGATCTACCACAGACATCCAGTGATCTACTGGTAGATCACAATCTACCTGTTGGACGTGCCTGCTGTAAATCAAGCAGAGAGAAAGCTGCTTACAAGGCTCCTGTACATGCAGAGTTCCAGCATCACAGCGTCACCCAGAGGCACCCACAAATACGAGTTATCCCTCTCTCTATTTCTTCCTTCCTTCCCTCCCTCTTCCATCCTTAATAAAATACGGGGGGGGGCAGATAAGCCCCACATAGAAAGCCCATCAACATGGGGGGATGACTCTTTCAAATACGGTATTTACCAGTAATTGGGGGGGGGGAGGCACCTAGGCCTCTAGGAGTTGGCTGCTATGCCTAGGAGTAGGACAATTCAAGAAAGCAGAACGATGCATATGGTATGGTAATATATCAATAGAATCGTAGAATTGTAGTCGGAAGGGACCACAAGGGTCATCTAGTCCAACCCGCTGCAATGCAGAATTTTTTTCCTAAGGTGGGGCTTGAACCATGGTTGAAATATTATGCTGATATGCAGCAACGCCTCGGAGCCGTCGTGGCTGCGGCCGTGTCTTGCCTCGCCCTCACCCGCCCTGCCACCCCCTCTCGCCTGCCCGACCCTCCGGTCCTCTCCAGCCAAGCAGGGTAGCCGCCAATGCTGCCAGCCCCAGAAGCACAAGGTGGCCGCTGCTGCCGCCGCCACGATATCATCAGGCCCGCTGGCCCTTTAGTCCCGCCCACTTCGTGGCCCCTCCCCTTCCGTGCCTTGGCCCCGCCCCTGAACGACCATGGCTTGCCCCCTCCTAGTTTTGATCCTGGCTACGCCCCTGTAGCCTTGGGTGTATGACGCTTTCAGCATCTAATGCCTCCCTGTGAGATCACCTAAGGGCAATAGCTGTCGATGGGAAGAATTACGGGCACTCAAGCAAGGCAAAGTCTCTGCTCTCAAACAATGCTTTGAGGCAACCACCCTGTTTGCTCAGGTTGGTGCTGCAGCTGCTGACGAAGACAGAGTGATACATTTTCTCAGCATTTATGCTTAAGGGCATATCTACACTAAGCACAGTTTTATACCAGCTTAATAGCCATGGCTCCTTCCCCTACCCACGCTCCCACAAAATACTGGGAAATCTAATGGTGAGGCAACCAGTTAGATGACTGTCTAAATCGAACAATTGGATGGCTCTCTATCAGAGATCCCTAACCTCCCGTCGCGGAACTACAGTTCCCAGGGTTCTCTGGGCAAAGATGTGCCCTAAACTATTCCACAGTTCAAAAGACTGAGATTAAGATGAATTAAGAAAAATATGGGATGATGAAAATTAAAAGTAATGAAATAGAAACTGTTACAGATGAATTTAAAATGAAAATCAGATAGAGGGGAGTTGGGGAAGCAAAAGGGACAATGATTTAAAAAGATGATATAAGATGATGTATGTGTTTATTGTTTGTATTGTTGTGGTTTTTTTGGTTTTTTGATGTTTTTGATGTTTTGTTGTGTTAATTTGCTATGTTTTCATGTTATATAAAATTTTAATAAAAAATATTAAAAATAATAATAAACTATTCCACAGCCTTGTAATGAACTTTCTACAGCAATCCTAATGCTTATTTCCAGGGGCACAGTTAGGATGTGACCCCAGGGCCCCAAGCTTGGAGCATTTTGCAGATCTTTCACAATACCGCCGCCCCCTTAAAAGACTTAAATAAATAAAACTCGGTGCTTAGGAGGGCACACCGTGAAGTACATTGCTGGTAAGAGGTCAGCCACCACCTTAATTTCCCAGATGCGCCTGCACATATAAATTAGCATGTTGTGCAAATTTGCACCATGGGCCTGTGCCCCAAGTGTTTTAAGTACAGAGTGCAATCTGAAAATGTGCCCAATCTGAGTATAATCTGGTAGCTAAATTGCACACAAACATATGTAATACCGTTCTGATGGCTGCTTCTTCCAGGGTAACACAGCATGAGAAGAGGTGATTTTGTGTGATAGCATAGAGAAGGGTTGAGCTTTTTTGCTTTTATTTTTATTTTATTTTTTGCAAAATTTCAAAAAAAGAATAAGTTTTTGAGCTATTTTTTAAGAAATTTGCCCAAAAAAATCAACACTTCCAACATAGGGTGCAGGTCAAACTCGGAAAATTTGATTGTCGTCGAAAAGTGCATTTATTTCAGTAATGCAATTTTGTTATTTATTATTTTTCTTTTAATTTTTACAAATGCTTTCTTTTGGAAATTCCACAGTAATAAAACAAATAGTTACAGTAATACAAAAATAAACATCCCTGTTACATTTCATTAATTACATTGCATTTATAATTGACCCGCCTAACGACAAATAATTACAATTGCAACAAATAAAGGTTTGACATATCTTGCTTTGCATGTCATGCATCTATCTCATATATTGGTTTCACCTTTTAAGTTGCATTACTGAATTAAATGCACTTTTCGGCGATATTCTAATTTTCCGAGTTTCACCTGTATGGGTTTTTGCAGACATTTTTTAATGATTTTCAGAGATTCTGCCAGAGCGCTATTTCCAAAGGACGAATCCCAGATGTGTCCAGGAAATTGCAGGCATATGGTAGCCCTAACCTTCTTTCTGTCCCTGCTTTTCCTCTTACACTTTCTCCTCTACAGGTTGCTAGATGTGAGTTTACTCTTACAAAGATGCCTCTGCAACTCTGCAGGGAGGGGCTGTGGGAGGGGAAGCAGTCTTTGGGGTTGTAATAACACACCTATGCCTAATGTATAGTGACTACAGGGGCCCTGAGGGTTGTGCCCCAGCCAGAATCTACAGAGACACTGTAAGCAAGAGAGCCTGGGTCACGCCTCTCAGATCTTGTAGTGCAGCCTCTTCAGGAAGCACACAAATACGTTTGTGTTGTCCCAGTGTGCAACCTATCAGCTTAGAGAAGAAGCCTGTGAAACATGGATTTTATTTTGCAAAACAGGGAAGCGAGCTCCGTGAGAGACATTGTGAGTCCGGCCCACTGCAAGAGGCAGACAGGAAAACTTGCCACCTGTGGCCTTTTAGCTACGCTGCCTGGACCCTGTCCGTATGCCTGGTGGCACAGGTTGTCCTCACCTTTGGCGTCACTCGGCTGCCTCCTTGGCGCCTAGTTCCCCCTGCGTACAGTAATTGGATTCCTTGAATGGCTGGGAAAAGGGCCCAGCCTTAGCTGCAAGGGCTGGGGGAGGTGATGGGCAGGAAACTCCCTTTGAGGGTGAGTCAGAAGGGAGGTATCATATCTGATGGACCAAGCCTTGCAGGTGGCAGAAAGGAGGCAGCCCTGCAAAGATCAGCGGTGCAAGTTATCTCAACACACACCAACGCCTTTGCAGTACCAGGCCACCCTTCTGCCTGCAACAGCCTCTCACACACAGGCAAGCAAGCCTGCAGTTCCTATTGCCTTATTGCCTTTTCATACTTGGCTTGGTTTGAGCTCCAGAGGAATTACAAGGGCCTTCCCTGTCCTCGTTCCCTCCATCAGGGTAATCTGGGAATAGCCGTATATCATACCCTCCAACATTTGTCCGATGATGAAAATAGGGATGTCCCATTCCATAATGATAATTTTACTATTTATACCGCACACATCTTACTGGGTTGCCCCAGCCACTCTGGCCAGCTTCCAACATATATACAGTAAAAAAACATAATAAAACATTAAACATTAAAAAAACAAAACACTTCCCTATACAGGATCGCCTTCAGATTGTTTGGGGGTTGGATAACTCTGTTCCCTCCAACATTTCTCCAGTGAAAATAGGGGCATCCTAAGGAAAAGTGGGACATTCCGGGATCAAATCAGAAACTAGGACGGCTTCTCTAAATCAAGGACGTCCCTGGAAAATAGGGACACTCGGAGGGTCTGCTATATCTGATCTTTTGAGTCCTAAGAAAGATTGCTAGGGGATCACTCTTGTGCTGGAACAGAAGTACAACACAGTCCACAGTGGACCCCTGAAGCACAGAGAACTCCCTCTCCACATAGTACACAGTATCTCCACTCTGAATTCATTTCCTTCCCTAATCCAGTTTCTGTTAGTGTGTCTAAAAACCACTTCCCTCTATGCACCAAATCATGGAACGCATAGGTCCCTACTGCTACATTCTCTAATTCTAATATGTGATTGCTGCTTTTACATTTGCTTCTGAGCTTCCGCTCCTGCTGTATTAAATTCAGCTTGAAGCTGGGATCACGTTGTGGAGACTGGAAGCTGAGCAACAATTTCCATGCATCCCCTAAGGACATTTCTTCTTCTTCTTTTCCTATTCAAAAATGTTGCATAGGGTCCACATGTCTTCCTTCTGTGTTGCACTTCTGCTCCCAGCCCTGGATGTGCTCTCTTTTGTACTGGAGGAAACCTAATAAAAGTTCATTGTGGGAGCCACGTAGAAAGGATATTGTCCACAACTTGATTAGCAACAAGCAGCACAAGTTTTAATACTCACACTTATCTGCAGACTCTTCTGTTTTGGTTTTTTTTCCAAAAATGTAATCATTTATTCCATTTGCCTCTTCCTTTTCCCAAGGTACATTGCCTTGGGCATTAATTTTGATGAAAAGGAAATCCAGACCTAAAAAAAACTCAGAACAGAGTAGTGATCAAAGAAGGAATTTACTGCAGCTGTGGAGAAGCTTACACATTTACATTGGCGCAGACTGATAGGTAAGAAGTTTTGATCTACAGATTGGAAAACAAACAACACATTTTTTTTTCCTGAAACAAATAGTCCCACATGCAATCCACATTCACAAAACTGTGAACTCGGACCTGGAAATAATAAGGTAAGTCCAGATAACTTTTGGATCTGAGCTAGGTCCATTTCAAAACTAGTACACTGATGCAAGTTGATTCAAATTTACTGGATTATTTCCCGACATTTGACAAAATAATCCAGTCCCCTATATTTACTTAGGAGATCCGCCTGGCTCTAGCCATCTGCCTGAGCCCTTGCTCTTGACTTTGCAGCCGGCCCTTTCCAGCCTTCAGAACTTTGAACAGGTGCCAAGGCCCAGAGAAGGCTCTCTGGAGGCCCTCAAAGAAGCAGCAATTGAAGCTGTCAGCAGAGGCAGTGAGAAAATAAGACCTATGAGGAAGGTCCACTGAGCATCCAGGGAAGAGCTTGTGAAGAGCGCCAGAAGAGTGACAGCAGAAACCATTTATTTGTGCGGTACCTACGATGCCTAACTTATGTCACATTGAGCAAAGCAAGGAGATGTGCTCTAACTAATAAGAATCCTATAGAGCAAAAAGCACAAAGGGGCTATACTCCTGATCTCTGAGTGCCAGATTCTGGCCAACAACTAATAAGAAGACCATGAATCATGCATCATGCTCTCTTGGGGAAGTTGCTTGAGGCAGTGCAAGAAATGATTCTCTGAGGTATTTTATTTTATTTATTAGATTTATTTACCTAGCCTAAATTGCCTTATGGCAGCCTCCCCCAAACTGGTGGCCTCCAGATGTTGTCGGACCTACAACTCCCAAAATCCCTGGCCATTGGTCATCCTGGCTGAGGCTGATGGGAGTTGTAGTCCAAAATATCTGGAGACTCCAAGATTGGGAAAGGCTGCCTTATGGGATGCTAAGCTAGATGGTCCATTGTGTTGACCTAGTATGTCATCTGTTCTTGTGCTCTTCCACCAATTAAGGGCCTTCTCAGGCTGAGGGTGCAGCCAATGAAGGTGGTCCATGGCCCTTTGCAAGAGAATTTTGGGAAAGGGGCCACTCTATCACCTGTTAGCAAAACCTCCAATTGTCCCTATTTCTCAGGGACTTCCCTGATTTAGAGAAGCCATCCCGGTTTCTGATTTGATCCTGGAATGTCCTACTTTTCCTTAGGCTGTCCCTCTTTTCATTGGATAAATGTTGGTGGGTATCTGACCCCTGAGCCGTCTGAAGGCAGTCCTGTATAGGGAAGTTTTTTTAATGTTTAATGTTTTATTGTGTTTTTATATATGTTGGAAGGCGCCCAGAGTGGCTGGGGCAAACTAGTATGATGTGTGGGGTATAAATAGTAAAATTATCATTATGGAATGGGATGTCCCTATTTTAATTGCAGAAATGTTGGAGGGTATGCCTGTGAGTGGCCCCTCCGTGAACAAGACAAGCATGAATAGAGACTTCCCACTATGGGGGAGCATGAGAAGAGTCACTCTGAAGAACACTTGCTGCTTAGACGGCCAAGCCCGGAGCCTTCCCCCTAAACCAGAGGTTTTCAACCTTTTTGAGCCCATGACCTCCCTTGACCAACTACATCCTTTCTGCGGCATCCCAGTGGGGCTCAGGAGCCCAGTTATGTCACCCCTTGCCTACAGAGCTAGCAGCCTCTCACCCTATTTCAAACACCCTCCCTTGTGAAGGGTTCTCTCAGCTTCCTCTCCTCTCCCCTCTCCTTGGGAGTCCTCAGGGCAGCCGCTGCAGCCGCCCTTGTTCCCTGAGCTGTGCCCCCTGCCCCAAAGAGAGGTGCCTCCTCACATTGCCCCACAGGGGCCTGGGCCTTGTCTGTCTATTCCCAACAGCAAGGGTTGGCGGACTGGCTGCTGGGCTGCCTCGCCCGCTTGCTTACCAGTGTGGTGTAGTGGTTAAGAGCAGTGGACTCGTAATCTGGTGAACTGGGTTCGCTTCCTTGCTCCTCCACATGCAGCTGCTGGGTGACCTTGGACTAGCCACGCTTCTCTGAAGTCTCTCAGCCTCACTCACCTCACAGAGTGTTTGTTGTGGGGGAGGAAGGGAAAGGAGAATGTTAGTCGCTTAGGGTAGTGATAAAGTGGGATATCAAATCCAAACTCCTACTCCTCCTCCTCCTCCTCTTCTTCTTCTTCTTCTTCTTCTTCTTCTTCTTCTTCTTCTTCTTCTTCTTCTTCTCCTCCTCCTCCTCCTCCTCCTCCTCTGAGGCTGCCTCAGCTCCTGGCAACCAGCACCCCCTGGCCAGCCCCAGAGGCATCATTCGCCTGGGGAGCTTGTAGCCAGGGTTGCTGCAACAAACTGCTGTGGAAGCCTTTGGGAGGCAGAAACTTAAGAGGGAATCCGAGGAGGGAGGGAAGGAAGGAAAGAGGGACGGAGGCCAGTGTTGCCCGTGGCACCCCTGACCATCATTCAAGACACCCCAGGGTGCCACGGCACACTGGTTGAAAACCACTGCCCTAAACAGACGCAGCACCCACACAATCCAGGCACGGCAAGGGAGCATGTGCTTGCTTCTAGCCTGCTTGGGACAGGAAGTAGAAAAGTGTTGGGAGGACTGAGTGAAAGGCAGGTGTCAAATGCCTCAGGAATGTTCCAGCAAACCTGCCAAAGAACCTTTGGCACTCCCTTGCTCCGGCCCTCCCTGTCACACTTTCCCTCTCCCTCCTTTTGCAGAGAAAAGATGGCGCCTTTTTTGTTTCCCCTGAGGAAAAACAGGAATACTTTGGTTTCAGGAAATGGGTTCTTCCATCTGCGGCCGCCTCCCCTCTATGTTACTTGGTCCTGTGTTTGAAAACACCTTTCTCCACTTGCAGGCTACAGCCAAGACTTTGCAGGGGAATGATAGCGGGTAGATGAGAGAAAAAACAAAGGACAATGGGGATGAGTGGGAAAAGGAATGGTGGGTGAATCACTCCCAATTTAAAAAAAACAAGGAAAATTTGTTCAGGTTTCATTTGTGCTTGTTAAGTTGTTGCATTAGCCAGATACCCACAAAACGGAGAGAATTAATGACTCAAATTATCCTTGGAGCCCTTCTGGTGGCCTCCTCTGTTGTGGTGTCCTGGTTAGAGGACTCTCTCCTTAAGGAGGCTCGCTCTTTTCAGCGCCAAGCATTGACTTTTAAATTTCCCAGGCTTTTAACATCTGAGGCATCTTCTTTTTGAAGTCTCATTATTTTATTGCTGTTTTAATTCTGCTCTTTTATTGTTTGGTGTTTAAATGTTTTTGTTTTTTTAAATAATCTTCTTGTTTTACCTTTGAACCGCTCTGGAAGTTTTATACATACAATCTTTATTTCGGTCCAAAGACCCACAAAGCAAAATAAAACAGAAATACAGGGAAAGGATTCCAGAGCATGTAGGTTTATATTTCTTATTACTTCTGAGAGAAACTTAGCCACAGCTAGGGAGGGTAGTATCATTTGACATATCTCCAAGGAGATACTTAAGGTGGAAGGTTTTGGATTTTCCAGTTGAGTTTACCAACAGGGGTTTAATTAATTGGCTTCTTTGAACTGCTCAGTGTAGAGTTGACACCCTGAGAGCATAAGCAGAGTCTGTTCTGATACGGTATGCCAGATAGTCTACCATTTAGTACTTCTGATGGAAAAACATTTAGTCTGGCTTTGGTGAATAATCAGTGATATTTTGGTACAGATTCATGAAATACGATGGTAACTGAAAATCATGGCTATAGTGGATTCCATAGTAGTCCACAGGTTACATAAGATCTAGAGCGAAGATCTAGATCTAAATTTTTATACAGTGGTACCTCTACTTATGAATTTAATGCGTTCCGAACACACATTTGTACCGTAAGTTGAAAAAAATTGTAAGTAGAATCCCATAAGAATGCATTGGGAGAAAAAAATCGTAAGTAGAAGCAACCCTATCTAAAAATTCGCAAGTAGAAAAAATCCTATCTAAACCGCATCCAAGATGGCGGACGGAGCTCCATTCGTAAGTAGAAACATTCGTAAGTAGAGTTATTCGTAAGTAGAGGTACCACTGTATATGGGCAGTCTATAAGAGGTAGAATTATTTAACTAGAATTTTGCCAAACATTTTGTCCCCATCCCCCCCAACTATTTGTTGGGTGAACCAAAAACCTCAAGAAAGATCACTGGGGGAGGAAAATATTTTTTGGAGGGGGTTGTTCACATACTTTGCTTAACTTTATGGTGTGGCCAAGAGATTTCCAGGTGTTTGGGTGTTGTTGTTTTTTGTTGTTGTTGACTTTAAAAAGCCTCCACGCTACTTACAGTGCTGCAAGGCCCTCTCCACAAGCCACCACAAGGCAAACTTCCTGGATTCCCTCCGGAGCCACGTTGCTTCACATCGTGTGACTCTGAAGATGTTCCAGAAAGTGTAGCTGGTGAGAATTGTTACAATACTTTCTCCTCCCAGCTCCACTTCCTGACAAGATCCAGCATCACTCTCCCGAACATTTCAGATAAATTTATTCTCTCTGCAGTAAAGCAGCAGATGAATCACACCACAATCTGTGCAGGGGAGTTAATATTTTTGGGAAACTGAGTGGATAATTTCATCCCCACTTTAGATTTAACAGGGATGAGTACCAGAAAATCAGGGCTGCACCTGATAAATATGAATGGCTGGAGTGCATGAAGGATGAGAGAGCTCAGCCTTCTTTACCTCCCAGCCGCTCCAGACTCCCCCACCCCCCGCTCCCAGGGGTATTTTGCATTACTGGTGTATTTCCACTAGAAATTTCTACTACACATACCGTAATTCCGTTTGTGCCCTGCCTCCCCGGTGTTATTGTATTATTGCCATCTGCAGGGGCACCCTTGCGCTATACGCAACTCTACTGGTACAAAAAATAAAGTGGAACATTTCTGGTATAAAATGCTACAGGATTTCATCCGGGAGCCATGGGAAAGGAAGCAGCATGTCTGCCCTGAAACCTTTGCAGATGCAAACAGTATTGAAAGCAGGACCACAAATAAACACCTCCGTATCTTCATGAACACAAATCTCTTCTTCTTTCTTCTTTGGCGATTGCTCGTAGCCAAGTAAAATTGTCTTCCATGAACACGATCTTAACAGTGAGTCCATAAGTGACTGTGGAGGCCAGGTCTGAATCCCCACATCCTTCCATGGTGGGGACATAGGTTTCCGGGAGGGAGTTGATCACGGTGAGGGTTTGTCAAACATGCCTTCCTCTTAGCACATTTCTCCCTTTTGTCCTGAGTTTGAGCATCTTCAAAGTAAAGACTGTTCTCCAATTGGAGCTCTCACGGGCCAGTGTTTCCCAATTGTCAGTGTTTATACTACATTTTTAAAGATTTGCCTTGAGAGAATATTTAAACCTCTTTTGTTGACCAGCAGCATTAAGCTTTCCATTTTTAAGTTCGGAATAGAGTAGTTACTCTGGAAGGTGACAATCAGGATGCAAACAGTATTGAAAGCAGGACCAGGGCCGTCTTACCCATAGGTGCTAGGGGTGCGGGGCACCTGGGCAGCGGGGTCTCAGGGGCGGCAGGCCGAAAGTCTGGGGCCTGAGAGTTGAGTCTGGTCGGAGCACCACAATGGGCTTCTCTGCACCGTGAGTTCGGGGGCAACCGAGCCAGTGAGATGCTGAAGTGGCGGGCCGGCTCTGCCCTCCTGCGCGCCTGGGACTGGGCAACCGGGGTGGGGGCAGAACTTTGCACCCCGGTGCCACATATGCTTAAGACAGCCCTGAGCAGGACCACAAATATCCTCAGTATCTTCATGAACACTAACCATCATGAAGGCACAATAAAAAGCATATCTCGGGGAGCCTTCAGGGGATGGAAACAACAGGAGACAGACACAGCCACCACCAAAGAGACCCCGGTGTCCTTGGAAGGAAGCACAGATCCAACCAGTGCTCTCAGCCTGAGCGCAACCTGCACCTTGGAAGCTGCTGCGGCTGGCAGGAGGAAGCAAACTGGGAGAGGGGAATGGCAGGGGAAAGTCTGGGGGTTATGGCTGGGTTAGGAGGAGAGGAGGCTATAAATAACCTGGACCGCAGCAGTGGTTTTTTAGTGGCCCACCTGAGCTTTCTGTGCTAAATTAAGTTCTGTTTGGCACCATGAAGTGGAAAACCGAAGCACCATTTGAGTAACAAAGTCATTTTCCTGTCAAAGGTGACCATTGTGCCGTCTGTGCTGGGTTGTAAAGGAGGCACCTCGGGGAGAGAATTTATTTTTGTGCTTAGAAGTAGGCAACCGTACTAAGTGTCATAATGACTTTTGCAGCTGATTGCCTTGGCCAGACTAAAGTTCAGGAAATGTGTGTTAGGCATAACCTCATCCTACTCATCCATATGGATTTGCTCCTTGGAGAACCCTCCCTGGTGGAGGAGGCCATGCTGCTGTGAGACTTAGTTTCCTGAATTATATATTTATCTTGCCATATAGAAATACTTAAGGGCTGTGTACATTCAAAGAGCAATTGAGTGTAAAAAGCTGGTTGAAATGCAGGCTAAAACGACCATAGGACAGTATTTTTGGGTGGCCCTCAATCACATTTGATCGCCCAGCCGGTCTTTGCATTGCCTTCCCAAAACTGGGTAAGGTACTGGGCTTTGGGAAGGAGGTGTGAGGGCTTCTAGAGTCCTTCCTTCTCCTTCTCAAAGCCTAATTAGTCCTCTCCCAGCATAAGGCCTCACTCTCCCCACACCTGACATGGCATTATGCGGCCCACAGGTTCCATGTCAAAGTACCCTTGTGGCCCAGGGACGCAGGTGGCGCTGTGGTCTAAAGCACTGAGACTCTTGGGCTTGCTGATCGGAAGGTCAGCGGTTCGAATCCCCGTGGTGGGATGAGCTCCCGTTGCTCTGTCCCAGCTCCTGCCAACCTAGCAGTTCAAAAGCACACCAGTGCAAGTAGATAAATAGGTACTGCTGCGGCAGGAAAGTAAACAGCGTTTCCGTGTGCACTCTGCTTTCTGTCACGGTCCTCCGTGAGCCAGTAGCGGTTTAGTCATGCTGGCCATGTGACCCAGAAAGCTGTCTGTGGACAAACACCGGCTCCCTCGGCCTGAAAGCGAGATGAGCGCCGCAACCCCATAGTCGCCTTTGACTGGCTTAACTGTCCAGGGGTCCTTTACCTTTTACCTTATTCATATAAGCGCCAGGTAAGTCAGGTCCTGCCCTGGAGTGATGTGGGTGATGCCGAGAACCAGGAGAAGCTCCTCCCTTCGCTATCGCAAGCACAGTCTTCTACCACCCCCATGTGCAACCAGCCGCTCTCTCACCCCACACAGCTCAGGGGGGGGGGGCGGCCTGTTGCAAGTTCTTAGCTGGTGGTGCACAGCTGCGAACTTTAAACCCAATGCAAATCCCTCCTCAAAATGGATTTCTCCCGCTCAGCTCACAATGAATGACTCATTGGTACAACAAGAACAAACAATTCCATGGTTTTCCTCCTCTGGGCTTTTGTGAGCATACTGCCTGTTCCCAATCTCTCTCGCACTCTCTCCAGGAACGCTACAGTTTTCGACTGAGCCTTATGTTCACCTCAGGAGCCCCTGACTCCATGTGATCTGTTTGCTCTGAGAGGACACAGCAGTCTCCCATGAAGGCTGCCTTGCTTGCTCCTGAAGCCCCACCCAGGCCTGGCCTGGCCTTGAAGCCACGTTAAGGGCAGCGCCCTTTCCCCATCTCCGGCTTCTGTCTCCATGTGTCATTCAAAAAGAAGAAGAAGAACCCTGTTTACGAGCCATCGGGTGGCATTCTGACTCTTCCACCACTTCAGGCACGAAAACATCCAAGACTGAAGGCAGGCAGGAATTCTGAAGTGAGGCGGAAACATGGTTTGAAGGCACTTTCTTTGCCCCAAACGCAAATCTTTCGGCAGGGAAAAAGTGGATGTGTGTTCTACTCTAAAAGGTAAAGGTAAAGGGACCCCTGACCAATAGGTCCAGTCGTGACCGACTCTGGAGCCGGCGTATAGCTTCCAGGTCATGTGGCCAGCATGACAAAGCCACTTCTGGCAAACCAGAGCAGCACATGGAAATGCCATTTACCTTCCCGCTGTAGCGGTTCCTATTTATCTACTTGCATTTTGGCGTGCTTTCGAACTGCTAGGGTTTCAGGAGCTGGGACCAAGCAATGGGAGCTCACCCCGTCATAGGGATTCGAACCGCCGACCTTCTGATCGGCAAGCCCTAGGCTCAGTGGTTTAACCCCAGCACCACCTGGTTCCCATGTTCTACTTTAGCTGAGCCCAAATTTTGCCACATTTTTCAGGAGTGGAGAAATGGGGCTAACCATTTTGGCTGTTTTTCAAGGCGGGGCTGCTACTCCAGCGGACTTTCCAAGTGTCCCAATTTTTCAGGGACATCCCCATAATTATGAAGGCTGTCCTGGCTTCTGATTTGATCCCAGGATGTCTCCGCTTTGCCCACCAATGCTGCTGCTGCTGTCAAACTTGGGGAGGAGGATGAGCCTGCATTTAAAAAAATGCTTTATGTGTCCGCATCCAAGGTGGACGATACTCTTCTTTACAATACTGTTGTTGTTGTTTAGTCGTTTAATCGTGTCCGACTCTTCGTGACCCCATGGACCAGAGCATGCCAGGCACTCCTGTCTTGCACTGCCTCCCGCAGTTTGGTCAAACTCATGTTCGTAGCTTCGAGAACACTGTCCAAACATCTCGTCCTCTGTCGTCCCCTTCTCCTAGTGCCCTCAATCTTTCCCAACATCAGGGTCTTTTCCAAGGATTCTTCTCTTCTCAGGAGGTGGCCAAAGTATTGGAGCCTCAGCTTCACGATCTTTACAATACTACCCAAGTCCTTATTGGGTGTTCATGGGTTTCAAGGTCCAGCTGGAGAGGCTCGGAGGGGACCATTTTATGGGAGGTGAGGCACCCACCTCAAATGGCAGATTCTTGGCCGCCATTAAGCATGGAAGAGTAGGAGACAGACAGCTTTCATGGTCACATCATGACCAGAAAAGGTAGGGGAGCCACTATGAGGCAAGGCAGGTGCAGGAGGAGTTGCTCAGAGCTCCCTTGGGCCCCACGGAAGGCAGGAGCTCAGGGACATGAAAGCCTTGCCACATTCCAGAGCCGGGGGCAGCAACCTTTTTCAGCCGTGGGCTCGTCCATTGTCCCTCAGAATTGTGGGGGGCTGGACTATATGGGGGGGGGAATGAATGATTTCCTATGCCCCACAAATAACGCAGAGATGCATTTTTAAGAAAAGGACACATTCTACTCATGTAAAAACACGCTGATTCCCGGACTGTCCACGGGCCGGATTGAGAAGGCGATTTGGCCGGATCTGGCCCCTGGGCCTTAGTTTTTTTTTTGTTGTTGTTTTTATTATTATTATTATTATTATTATTATTATTATTATTATTAAAGATTTTCTTGATTTACAAGAATATGTGCAATGTCTCTCGTAACATTTTTACAAATCCGTTTCATTTGTTTGCCTACCCATGTTCCAGAGGCTTCCCCTAGGCCACAGGATCCTCCGTTTGGTTGCTTCCTCAGCCCCAGGAACAAAGATGTAAACAAACACAGACAGAAGCCACCATTCGTGTGCTTGCCAGGGATTTTGAGGTCTCCCTTCATCATGCTCCACTCCTGAGGTCAAGACCTGATCTAAATGCTTCTGGGATCAGGGCCTCTCCTGATACATCAGATCTGCTATAAGGACCCTTGGCTGCTGCCTGTGCAAGGTCTGTCCTTTGAAAGACTCCCCTCCTAGGTGGACAGTTCCCCACCTGCCTCCCTTGCAGGCCCCCACAATGCCAAGCCCAACAGCTCTCCGCATTTGTAGGAATGGGACACTCACACCGCTTCTGTGCATTTCAGTAAGGGCATTCACACAAGTATTTCATTCTGGAATTTGCCTGTTTCTAAATGAATGGAAGGTGGCGTTGTTTGGAATTTTCATCATCACGCCCTAGAGAGGTGTTATCAGTCGTTCTCATGCCATAATATCATTTGCATTCAGGAGTCTGTCTGTGCCATGGCTGTCAACTCTCCCATTTTTCGCAGGAAACCCCTGTATTTAAATCCGTTTCCCGCTGGTATCCCAAATTGCAAAATATCCCGTAACCCCCCCGGATTTATAAGAAAGCAGCTCCTGCCGGCCAGGGAGGCTCCTCAGCTGCGTAAATGTCCCGGCTCCTTGCTCGCTGCTCGCTCACTTGGCTTGCCGACTGCTGCCGGAAATTGCCTCTGCGCATACCCGGGCATGTGCAGAAACAATTTCTGGTGCCCAGACATGTGGACACGGGCAGCCTGACACTGGAAGTCACTTCTGTGCATGTCTGGACATGTGCAGAATCGATTTCCGGTGCCACTCTGCCCATGTCTGGGCACCAGAAATGGGGCAGAGCCGGCACCGGAAGTTCTGGTGCCGCGCCACTGCTGATCCCTTATTTTCCAATCTGGAAGTTGACAGCTATGGTCCGTGCCTGGAAATCACATTGTATGAGTTAATGGTGCTAAACCCCTACATTATTTGTTTGTGGTCTTTCAAGGCTCTTTGGCTCTGTTGGGAAGGCGAAACAGCCAATGATGGATGGCGCTCAAGCACACACTCGCTGAAGTGCCGCTCAAACTTACACTCGCCTGTTATGGCTATTCCTTTCTTAAAAAACAAACCAGCCATTTTTATTGGTTTTTAAACAAGTCACAATAAACAACTTCGAATAAAATTTAAGATTATAAAAATAACTTTATCCACTGCTGTAATGTTATAAAATGACCATAATAAGCATTAAGTATACATTACAATCCTGTTGGGTCATTAAATGTTTTCAATCCATACCTAACTGCCACACTGGCTTGTTTAATTTCAATCAAGATATCTGTTGTTTAGTCGACTCTTCGTGACCCCATGGACCAGAGCACGCCAGGCACTCCTGTCTTCCACTGCCTCCCGCAGTTTGGTCAAACTCATGTTCGTAGCTTCGAGAACATTATCCAACCATCTCGTCCTCTGTCGTCCCCTTCTCCTAGTGCCCTCAATCTTTCCCAACATCAGGGTCTTTTCCAGGGAGTCTTCTCTTCTCATGAGGTGGTCAAAGTATTGGAGTGTCAGCTTCAGGACCTGTCCTTCCAATGAGCACTCAGGGCTGATTTCCTTCAGAATGGATAGGTTTGATCTTCGTGCAGTCCATGGGACTCTCAAGAGTCTCCTCCAGCACCATAATTCACAATCATTTTTGTAGTGGTGACGGTGGCATTAAAACGTTTTGTTTTTCATTAATAAAAGTAGAAAAAGGAAATCAATCTGTGTCAAATGTATATTTTTGGGAAATGCCTTCAATTGCCCATTGATGATGTGTGTGGCGTTCTGGTAGAGCTATGTTTCAGATACAGTACAGTGGTACCTCGCAAGACGAATGCCCTGCAAGTAGACTTTTTCACAAGACGAATGCGTTTTGTGATTTCAATGGAGACTCGCAACACGAAGTTTCCAATGGCGCACTCCGCAAGACGGATTTTTTTTGTCCCATAGGGTGCCTCGCAAGACGATCCCCCCATCTTGCGAGGCACCCTATGAGAAACCGCACTTCAATGCATTCCTATGGGAGCCACTTCGCAAAACGAATTTTTCGCTATATGAAGCGACTCACAGAACGAATTAAATTCGTCTAGTGAGGCACCACTGTACTGTATTGTTAAGCCAAGCCTCAACTGGTACATTGGAAGGTTCCTTCTGTTGTTGGGCAATAACTAGCCTAGCTGCTGTGAACAAAAAGAAAATTAAGTCTTTGATTTGAGAGTAGAGTTTGGAGTCAGATCTAAGAGCAAATCAGGAGAAACAGATTGTTTAGTGATTTTGGAGGTCAGATAAAACAATTTCCCCCAAAAGTCATGGAGACTCCCACCAAACATGAAAATAGGAATCTTGTCCTCCACAGCCTTTCCACCATTACAGGGAAATTGAAGAATCTGTTCTTTCCAAGGCGCATGGGGGTCCAATGCCATTGAAAGATACCCGTATATTCCGGCGTATAAGACGACTGGGCGTATAAGACGACCCCCAACTTTTCCAGTTAAAATATAGAGTTTGGGATAGACTCGCCGTATAAGAAATACGACCCGGCGTATAAGACGACCCCCAACTTTTGATAAGATTTTCCTCGGTTAAAAAGTAGTCTTATACACAGGAATATACTGTACTTTTTAAAGGGAAACTTATTGGAGGTGAACGGAAATTGTTTTTAAAGATGGATCGCGCCACATAGACTCCTATGCATTTTCACTTATCAAGATCCCAATGCTACTTTCCCATCTCATTCAGGTATCTTGCCAGCAAAGATGTCTAAAATCATACCATATATCACTGGTATATATCACCCTTTCATGTCACAGATAGGTCTGTGTCAAAGATCTTAAGCCCTCCCCTATGCGTTCCAAGTGCACAATTGGTCGTCAAGTTGTCGCCAAGACCATTTTATGCCTTTCATCTTTGCTACCAGATCCTCTTCTGAAATTGCCTTGCCTCTTTTGAACAGATCTCTAACTCTACAGAAGCCATGAGTTTTTAAGGTCTTTAAACTGCTTATATTGATCTGCATACTTAAATGAGGCGTGATCTAGCAAATGCATCCCTGACGAAGGCTTAGGAGCCAGGACGGAGCTCCAGTTCCACTGCACCATCAATGCTGCTTTTGAGAACAGGTTGGCCATCTTTCCTTGTTCCATGCGAGACAGCTGCAAGAAGGGCAGAGCACATGATGGTGGAATCATGTGGGTGTTTTCGTTCTGAACAATGGGATACCCACTCAAGCCTCTAATGAGAGGTATCCGTGATTGAATTTGGATAACTGTGTAGTATAGGGCATTCCTAGCCCTCCTTTCCTCCTGGTCTAATTAAGGTTTTCTGGCTGAGTTTTTACCTAATGGGAAAAAAATACCGTAAGTTAATTTAGTTTGCCATTTTTTAAGTGTACGTCATAAGCCATATGAAGAGAGATGTGGACAAAGAACAGGTGACTTGGAAATACATCCAGAAATATTGATGTTAACAATCCAAGGGAAATGCAATGCAAAACAAAATGGCCTTCCTGCATTTTAAACCAGTAATGTGTACACAGCCTTAGTGACTGGATCCCACCAGAAAATAGCAACATTCTGAAAGCAGCCTCATGCACACACGCCCAAGCATGAAATGTGGTCTTTTGAATCTATAGTGTATATCCATAGTGTATATCTCTGGCAAATAAACTGGGAACTCAGCTTTTAATCACAGAAGCCATTCACTCAAATCCCGACAAAGCAGTCATGGAAGTAGCCATGAAGCTTATAAAAGGATTTTGGGAAATGATATACAATGAGTTGAAAAAGATGTTCAAGTACACCTTTCCCAAAAAACCAGAAGCCTTTTTATTGGGACTAATGGGAGAGGAAATAGCAAAGGGAGATCAGAGACTATTTATGTGTGCTACAACTGCGGCGAGGACTTTATTAGCCCAAAAATGGAAATTACAGGAGATACCAACGATTGAGGAGTGGCAGACGAAAATGTTGGACTATGCAGAACTGGAAAAGTTGACCTGCAGGATCCGAAACCAGGGAGAGACAAATTTCCAGAAGGAATGGAGTAAATTCATTGACTATATGGAGAAAAACTGTAGAAGTTTAAGGACACTTGCGGGACTGAAATAAATCCTACGAATTTAATCTATCCATGTTTGTAAAAAGGAAGTGTGAGATAAGAGTGAGAAATAAAGCTGAATGACGGGAGGGAGGGAAGTCACAGCTCGGCAGAGCAAAATGAACTGAGATGGGTGAATTTGAGATGGAATGTAAGTATTATTATTATTATTATTAGTTTATTTGAAAATTTTAATAAAAATTATTTAAAGAAGTTTGTACATGTGTGGTCAGGATATTCTCAGCTTCTATCATGCTAATGTCAAGTTCTTGTGGTTCAAACTCAAAACTCTCAGAAAAGACAGCCTCAAATGGACTGGGGCAGAAGGGATCGTGGATTTGAAGCCAACTTCGAAAGAGCTGTTTTGAGAGTCTGACTCATATTTTTAAATAAATAGTAATAATAAGAAACAGCTAGCAGTGCCAGGAGAAGAATTAACCATTGGAACAGTTTACGAACAGAGCACGGCAACGTCTCAATTATGCTGTGCCTTTGCAATGAAGAGCAGGCATTCCTTTCTCACTAAAAGGCCCTGAGACCTGTGGGTATAGGGTGGTATTCAATTGATGGTGGTGATGATGATGATGATCCCACCAGGGTGTTTGTGTGGATCCAGTGCTGCTGAGGCATGTTTTGTGCAGCATCCACACAACATTGTCTTCATCAAATGATCAAGGGTCTGGAAGCCAAGCCTTATGAGGAACAGTTGAGGGAGTTAGGTATGTTTAGCTGGTGGTGCACAACTGTGTGCTGTACTGTAAGTCCAATGTGAACAAAGGCAGTGGGGGGAGCCAGGCTCAAGCTATGGGTCTTTGAGAGGGGGGGGGATAGTGGGTCCTGCTTTGTAAGAACATAGAATCATAGAATCATAGAGTTGGAAGAGACCACAAGGGCCATCCAGTCCAACCCCCTGCCAAGCAGGAAACACCATCAAAGCATTCTTGACATATGTCTGTCAAGCCTCTGCTTAAAAACCTCCAAAGAAGGAGACTCCACCACACTCCTTGGTAGCAAATTCCACTGTCGAACAGCTCTTACTGTCAGGAAGTTCTTCCTAATGTTTAGGTGGAATCTTCTTTCTTGTAGTTTGAATCCATTGCTCCGTGTCCGCTTCTCTGGAGCAGCAGAAAACAACCTTTCACCCTCCTCTATAATATGACATCCTTTCATATATTTTGTTGTGCATTGAGTCAAAGGATTTTATCTCTGTATTATTATTGTCTGTATGTGCATTAGGGTAAAGTAACTGCCTTTTGGTTCCAGAGAGTACAGCTACTATTGGTTCATTTAAGCTGCTTTATTTGGATCCTCTGTCTTATTGGTTTCCTCCAAAAGGCAGCACTGTGATTGCTTGATATTGTTCCCTCCAAAATGTATCCCTTTCTAGCTTGTTCCCTGTCCCTATAAATGTAGCCTTCCTGCCCTCAGAGTCAGTCTTGTTCACTTTAATAAAGAGCTGTTACTAGAGAACTGTCTCCAGCATGTTTTGTCAAGAGAGCTGAAATCACTGAAGACCCACTGCACAACATATTTGAACATGGCTATCATATCACCCCTTAACCTTCTCTTCTCCAGGCTAAACAGACCCAGCTCCCTAAGCCGTTCCTCATAAGGCATCGTTTCCAGGCCTTTGACCATTTTGGTTGCCCTCCTCTGGACACGTTCCAGCTTGTCAGTATCCTTCTTGAACTGCGGTGCCCAGAACTGGACACAGTACTCTAGGTGAGGTCTGACCAGAGCAGAATACAGTGGTACTATTACTTCCCTTGATCTAGATGCTATACTCCTATTGATGCAGCCCAGAATTGCATTGGCTTTTTTAGCTGCTGCATCACATGGGCTTCCCCCTCCTCTCATCCAAACAGCAGCAGCTGGCACAGTGTCAAGTCGTTTTCTTTTTTTTTTAAGAATCATGAGATTCTTTTTACAAACTGGCACCCTGTGTGGGGAAGAAGAAATTCCCGCCCCACTCTGAGCTCTCCCTCCCCCAAGTCACCTGAGGTCTGAGAAGCATGGTGGCATGGTGAGAGAGTCGATTCCAAGCCTGCGGATATTGTGAAAGGGCTTGTTCCTACAAGAAAGCCCGCCCTGGGAATAGTGCTCCTGAGCTAGTGCTCTCATGCAAACAAGCCTCTTAGAAATGTGAGCCTTTTCCTCTGCCCGCCCCCCTCACCTATTTCTTTCGTAATTAATAGGAACTCACATACTTGAAGGGGGAGCACAGCCATAACAGGACATCTAAACACCTCTTCAGCTTACGTTGTTCACGGAATATGTTTATGAACAAACAAGTGCATGGCCCAGCGGTGCTTTTGACACATTGATGTGCTTCTTTTGGCAGCGGCTACAGGTCGCCACCAGTCTGGGAACTCTATCCAGCAAATTTGATAAAGGTAAAGGTAAAGGGACCCCTGACCATTAGGTCCAGTCGTGACCGACTCTGGGGTTGCACGCTCATCTCGCATTATTGGCCGAGGGAGCCGGCGTATAGCTTCCAGGTCATGTGGCCAGCATGACAAAGCCACTTCTGGCGAACCAGAGCAGCACACGGAAACGCCGTTTACCTTCCCGCTGTAGCGGTTTCTATTTATCTACTTGCATTTTGACGTGCTTTCGAACTGCTAGGTTGGCAGGAGCTGGGACCGAGCAACGGGAGCTCATCCCGTCACAGGGATTCGAACCGCTGACCTTCTGATCAGCAAGCCCTAGGCTCAGTGGTTTAACCCACAGCGCCACCTGGGTCCCAGGTGATATATATTCCTGAAAAAGGTAAAGGTAAAGGACCCTTGGCAGTTAAGTCCAGTCACAGATGACTCTGCAGTTGTGGCGCTCATCTCGCTTTACAGGCCGAGGGAGCCGGCGTTTGTCCGCAGTTTTTCCAGGTCATGTGGGCAGCATGACTAAGCCGCTTCTGGCGAACCAGAGCAGCGCACGGAAACGCCGTTTACCTTCCCACCTATTTATCTCTTTACCTATTTATCTACTTGCGCTTTTTGGTGTGCTTTCGAACTGCTAGGTTGGCAGGAGCTGGGACTGAACAATGGGCGCTCATCTTGCTTTACAGGCCGATGTAGCCAGCGTTTGTCCGCAGACAGTTTTTCCGGGTCATGTGGGCAGCATGACTAAGCCGCTTGTATTTTCTTGTAACCAACCTCAAAGCAGAGCACTGACTGATTGCCCTGCTCACTGTACCTTAAAGCACATCTTTTCACCCCGTTTTTATTTTATTTTTTTAAGGATGGGAAGTGCTCAGTAAATGCACCACAGCCCCACTGGGTGCTGACAATGGTCTGCTGTAATTATTGTATTCTTATTTGTTGTACAGTCAAATCTCAGATCCTGAACGCCTCTGTTTTGGAACGTTTCAGCTCCCAAACGCCAAAAACCCGGAAGTAAATGCTCCGGTTTCCGAATGTTTTTCAGAAGATGAACATCCAACGCGGCTTCCACTGAGTGCAGGAAGCTCCTGCAACCAATCGGAAGCTGTGCCTCCGTTGTCGAACATTTTGGAAGCCGAATGGACTTCCAGAATGGATTGCGTTCGACAAGCGAGGTTTGACTGTATCTTAGCTAAAGATTTTGTTATTTAAAATTCCATTCTACACTTTTTATAGTACGTATGTTAAGACACAGCCTGTCCTGGAATCCATGCAATTGATGGGATGGGATATTACTTGAAAAACACATTAAGCCCAAAAATGGAAAACACAGGAGTTACCGACGATTGAAGAGTGGCAGACAAAAATGATAGACTATGCGGAATTAGCAAGACTGAGTAGCAGGATCCGAAACCAGGGAGAGGCAACGTTCCAAAAAGACTGGAGTAAATTTGTGGACTATATGGAGAGGAATTGTAGAAGTTTAAAGACACTTGCAGGATTGAAATAAATCCTACGAAATGACTTTAAATAGAAGGAGTAAAGGAACTGCGAGATAAGAGTTGATAAGAAAACCAAATGAGGGGAGGGAGGGAAGTCAAAGCTCGGCAGAAGGGAATAGATGTTAAAAAGAGAAAAGTTGTGTGTGTTGTGTTTGTTGTTGAATGTTTTGTTTTGTTTAATGTGTTTAATGTGTTTATTTGAAAATTTAATAAATTGCTTTATTTAAAAAAAAAACACACACACACATGAACCGATAAACAAACTCCAGGCCTGATGTGAACTCCATCTATATCTGAGGAAACGAGCAGATGTGAATGCACTCTTAAGGTCACAGCTGGCTCCTTGAGTCACAGCAAAAAGCTATCTCAGAGCCAGCCAGCGCACTCTCTGGAATCCAGGGAGAATGAAGAGCTTGGCTTCAGTCCCCTGTGGTCTATATAAGCCGGGGCTTCAGGACTCACTTCAAGGGCAGCCCCACTGAATAACACATCTGAGCATCTTATGTACCCTGCCATTTCAAAGGCATGAATAATGGGTGGTAGGTCTAAGCCAGATAGAAAGAGTCACAGTGTTCTCTCCAGATGGAGTTGGTTAAAAGTGTCTCTGGCTGCTGCCACACACCACATCCTGTAAGTTTGGGCACAGGAAAGGATCCAGGTGAGAGCTTGCT
Source organism: Zootoca vivipara (assembly GCF_963506605.1). Classification (NCBI taxonomy): domain Eukaryota; kingdom Metazoa; phylum Chordata; class Lepidosauria; order Squamata; family Lacertidae; genus Zootoca; species Zootoca vivipara. The sequence continues at coordinate 35,071,847 of NC_083291.1, read as the reverse complement.
GTACCACTCAGAGGCCAAGAAACCAAAGGGTGCCTCCGTGGCCTCATTGATGTGTGCCCCCAGACTACAGAGATTCATGTGCTGGGAATGTGGGCGCATAATGTTGGTGTCACCAATGGGCTGTTCTGGGTAAGCAAGGCTCTCCTTAGGGATATGCAATTAGGGTTTGCAGTTCCTACCTTCCCCTTAAATTTGTTCCTTCCCAACCTTTATGCATATGAGTGCATATCTATGGTGTGTCGAAACTACTTGTTTTTATTTGATATCACAATCATTTTTGAAGGCGCCCACATTAGCTGGCACCCTGTCCCAGCAATATCAATGGCCCAAGTAGGAGGCTTGCTTGCTTTTAATTTATTTACTGGGAAGTGCAAACATAGCAAAAGGAAAGAAAACAAAGACTCAAAACCGTAAGCCATGAAGCGTCGCAGCCTGGAAAGATAAAAGTGCAGAAATGCATCACGGCTCCAAAGGGAGAATAAAGTATTAACTCATGCAAAGGTTCCATCTACAAATAATAAAGATATATAAGAATAACAGTATTCTCTGCCTAGTTGACCACTAAAAAATTGTTTGGGGGGGGGGGCATTGTTGGTATTGTAGACCCACTCCTCCTTTTGCTGTGCTCATTTAGCAGCCGATAACACGATGCCCGTTCTCAGAAAGAAACAGATCTGAACTAATAGAAAAGAGGACCAATGAACATGTACAGAGTGCATTGCCCCTCAGCATTGGTCAACTGCATCCTGCCCTGCACACACTTAGGATCAAGGAGTTTAGAGTTGCCAAATTTTAAACAGTGAAAAGTTGTTGAGCTTTGTTTTTTTTTTTAGTTTTGCAGAAACGACACTGCCAACACGATGGGTTGTCATACAACTGGATTTTCCTGGACTTTTTTTCTTCTCTTTTGGCCAATTTCCGCCTGCACACTGCTGCCAACTGCAGTATTCAGAATATGTCCAGGAAATTCCGGGTGTATGGCAACCCTAAAGGAGTGAGGCTTCCATACGTAGACCTGAACTCCAGGACATTTTAGTGCAGGCATCCCCAAACTTCGGCCCTCCGAAGTTCGTTTTGGACTACAATTCCCATCTTCCCCCACCACTGGTCCTATTAGCTAGGGATCATGGGAATTGTAGGCCAAAACATTTGGAGGGCCGCAGTTTGGGGATGCTTGTTTTAGTGATTCAACACTTTCCCCGCCTCCGTTCTGAGAACCGAGTTAAAAAAAACCAGTGTTTTGATACTTCTGAGTAGCTGCTGCTGGTGTGTTTATGCCAGTATGTGGCCCCTGACTGCGCCCATTCATTTCCATCAATGCTTGCTTGCCTTCATTATGCACACGAAAGCTCATACCAAAATAAAAACTTAGTTGGTCTTTAAGGTGCTACTGAAGGAATTTTTTAATTTTGTTTCGACTCAGACCAACACGGCTACCTACCTGTAATAAAACTTTGTCAGCTCGCAAGATCTAAGCTACAAAGGCTTTGGAAAAGTCCATGATCTGTTTCTCCTCTGCGTGCCGAGGATGGGATGGGCTGGGCTGGCCACGCCCCATGGTCCTTGTTTGTGCAGATCTGTGGCTTCCATGGAAGCCCTGCCCAAGGAATACAATCTGCTATGAATCACTGCAATATTGGATTAGGTGTCCCCTCGGCAGACGGCTAATTCAAACCATGCCATCCCACAGTGAGGCCTTTCTGCTCGCTCACGTGGGTAGGCGGTGGAGGGGGAGAAAGCAGGAGTTCTGTGAATAAGCACCACTCAAGACACTTCATTTTGTCCTCTTTCTCTCCTCTGATTTTCTCAGCGGTCAAGTGATCTCCTCTCTTTGCATCCATGCCTCAGTTAACTCACTGTGAAACGGAGCCAGTGCTATATGGCCGGTGAAATTCAGCCATCATTATCTGATGGCATGAAACACCAAGAATCCAAGGCGGGTTGTTCAGCCACTGGGCATGACTCCCCAAAATAAAATTTGCATGACAAACTGGAGGAGATCCTCCTAGGAAAGACTGCCCCCTGTTGGCTCGTTTTGGTCAATTGCTAGCACATTTGATCGTTCGGATGAGCCAGCCCCAAGTATCATGCTACCACAGGGTAATCTGAGGGCATATCTAAGCATGCCAACAGGTACCAGTTTACCCTTCACGGCTTCCTGCAGGGAACTCGGGAATTGTATTTTAGTGAGAGTGCTAAGAGTTCTCTACTGCATGTGGCTTGAAACTTCAGTTCCCAGGATTCAGTGGGGAAAGGAACACAATTAAAGGAAAAGGGGCCCCTGACCATCAGGTCCAGTCGTGTCCCGACTCTGGGGTTGCGGCGCTCATCTCGCTCTATAGGCCAAGGGAGCCGGCGTTTGTCCGCAGACAGCTTCCGGGTCATGTGGCCAGCATGACAAAGCTGCTTCTGGCGAACCAGAGCAGCGCACGGAAACGCCGTTTACCTTCCCGCCGGAGCGGTCCCTATTTATCTGCTTGCACTTTGATGTGCTTTCGAACTGCTAGGTGGGCAGGAGCTGGGACCGAGCAACGGGAGCTCACCCCGTTGCAGGGATTCGAACTGCCGAGCTTCTGATCAGCAAGCCCTAGACTCTGTGGTTTAACCCACAGCGCCACCTGCGTCCCTTACACAATTACACCAGCTTAAATCTGTCCCACAAATTTGGATATCAGGAGTTTTCTCTCCGATAATGCCAGGGCGTTCCAAGAGAGGAATTCTAGCAGAGCAAGGTGCCCAAAGGTGCCCAAAGGCTAAGCACATACACTGTGTCTCCTCCTGCTCTGCTGCATAGCTCCCAACTCAGGTGTTCTGTCCTTCATATCCCTAAAAATTGCCTCCCCAATTGGGTAGTCAGGCTGCTTCACATTAGACTGGCCCCAGGACTGTGCTTCCCAACAAACTTGAATTTCATCGACTGGAGGAGTTACAGGTAGGTAGTCGTGTTGGTCTGACGCAGTCAACACAAAATAAAAAAATCATTCCAGTAGCACCTTAGAGACCAACTAAGTTTGTCATAGGCATGAGTTTTTGTGTGCATGCATGCCTATGACAAACTTAGTTGGTCTCTAAGGTGCTGGGATTTTTTTAATTTTGTATCGACTGGAGGAGGAAGAGGAGCGTGGTGGGTGCGTAGCGCCCCCGGCAGCGCAATCTCGGTGGGGTGCCATTGCGGCATTCCCCCCGCCCGCGCTGGGCGCCACTCCCCCACAGGCTTCATCCCATGCCCCCAGGACGCGTGCCAGCCCCACCCCCACCTGCTCTCCGCCCCCCCCCCCCCGGTGCCAGAGCTTGAACTCCCGCCACGGATTTCATCCTGTTTCTTTTCTTTGTAGTATAGTTTTTTATTGTTTTTTTCAAACATTTTTACAATAATCTTCACATCAAATACAGTAGTTGCATTGTTTCATAAATTGACTTCCTACCTCTACTGCTTTACATCCTTATCTGTTACAAAAAGTTTCTCTGGTACAGTTATTCTATCTCTCCCTTCCCCCCCCCCCCCGCCCTCTGGCTGCTGCTTTTATCTTGAATTCTGCCCATGGTTTCATTTGACAATAGTATTTTTAAAAATATTCCACGAAGGGCTTCCATTCTTCTACAAAAAGTTCATCTTTTTGATCTCTTAATTTCGCTGTCAGTTTTGCCATTTCTGCATAGTCCATTACTTTCGAGAGCCACTCTTCCTTTGCTGGAACTTGTTCCTCTTACCATTTCTGTGCATATAATATTCTAGATGCTGTTGTCACATACATAGAATCATAGAGTTGGAAGGGGCCTCAGGGGTCATCTAGTCCAACCCCCTGCAATGCAGGAATCTCAACTAAAGCATCCATGACAGATGGCCATCCAACTTCTGCTTAAAAACCTCCAGGGAAGGAGAGCCCACCACCTCCCGAGGGAGACTGTTGCAATGTCAAACAGCTCTTAATGTCAGGAAGTTTTTCTGTATGTTTAGTTGGAATCTCTTTTCTTGTAACTTGAAGCCATTGGTTCGAGTCCTACCCTCCAGAGCAATTAAATAGTTTAGTCATCTTATTCTGGTCTTGTGGGAATAGCCAATTCAAACATGTTCTTCATTTTATTATATATCGTTTCTGAAAAGCTTTTAGCTTTTTTACATGTCCACCACATATGGAAGAATGGCTCATCTATCTGCTTAAATTTCCAACATTTACTTAACACGTTTTTTATACATCTTGGCCAGTTTGTTTGGCATTAAATACTAACTGTACACCATTTTAAGACAATTTATCTAAGTGTGTAACAAGCAGTAAATTTCATATCATTTCCCCGTAACTTCTCCCAAGAAACCATGTCCACATTATGACCTAAGCCTTAACCCATTGTATCCTGTTTCTTTTTTGCATTCTGATCCTAGGTTGATTCATGCGCCGCCCCTTTGCATGCGCTTGGCAACATTTCTCCACTGCCCCCTGAGTTTGCAACAAGATCTGCAAGAAATCATTTCTCCACTTGCTGCCTGAGAATGACAATAATGCAGGCCTTCCTGGTTTTGAAGATGAGCTTTGCTCAGAACACATGGGGTACGTTTTCTTGTGATAGCAGCTCATTCTAAGTGCCTCTGAGGAAGGTGACTAACTTTGGGGCCTCCTGCTGTGGCTAAACTACAATTCCCATCACCCCTGACTATTAGCTACACTGTCAATAGGAGTTGCAGTCTAGCAACATTTCACAGGTTCCCAACAGCTCACCTACAAGTTAGTCCAACTAAGCTATCCATTCTAAACTACATACTACATTTTCAGGGGAACTGCCCCTCCTTCAACCCTTTCCTCACAGATTCTTTAGCTCCTCCCCAGCTCACTCTTTCTCCTTCTAACTCCAGGTGCCACAGACTGCAGGCATAGGCAAACTCAGCCCTCCAGATGTTTTGGGACTACAATTCCCATCATCCCCGACCACTGGTCCTGTTAGCTAGGGATCATGGGAGTTGTAGTCCCAAAACATCTGGAGGGCCGAGTTTGGATGGCAGCTAACAGATTGAGGTTGAATCCTGACAAGACAGATGTACTGTTTGTGGGGGACAGGAGGCGGGCAGGTGTGGAGGACTCCCTGGTCCTGAATGGGGTAACTGTGCCCCTGAAGGACCAGGTGCGCAGCCTGGGAGTCATTTTGGACTCACAGCTGTCCATGGAGGCGCAGGTTAATTCTGTATCCAGGGCAGCTGTTTATCAGCTCCATCTGGTACGCAGGCTGAGACCCTACCTGCCCGGGGACTGTCTCGCCAGAGTGGTGCATGCTCTAGTTATCTCCCGCTTGGACTACTGCAATGCGCTCTATGTGGGGCTACCTTTGAAGGTGACCCGGAAACTACAACTAATCCAGAATGCGGCAGCTAGACAGGTGACTGGGAGCAGCCGCCGAGACCACATAACACTGGTCTTGAAAGACCTGCATTGGCTTCCAGTATGTTTCCAAGCATAATTCAAAGTGTTGGTGCTGATCTTTAAAGCCCTAAATGGCCTCGGCCCAGTATACCTGAAGGAGCGTCTCCACCTCTATCGTTCTGACCGGACACTGAGGTCCAGTGCCGAGGGCCTTCTGGCGGTTCCCTCGCTGCGAGAAGCCAAGTTACAGGGAACCAGGCACAGGGCCTTCTCGGTAGTGGCACCCGCCCTCCCACCAGATGTCAAAGAGAAAAACAACTACCAGACTTTTAGAGGACACCTGAAGGCAGCCCTGTTTAGGGAAGCTTTTAATCTTTAAGAAATTAGTGTATTCTAATATTTCTGTTGTAAGCCGCCCAGAGTGGCTGGGGAAACCCAGCCAGATGGGTGGGGTATAAATAATATATTATAATAATTATAATTATTATGTTTATGTTTATGCCTGCCCCGGAGTGAAGCCAGCACTGAGGTGGCCCGAGCTTCAGAGGCTCAGATATTAAGGGGGTGGGGGACCTAGTGGAGCCAGACTGAGGTGGGGGGCAGGCCCAGCTCTGCTCTTGGGCAGAGTGAGGCCATTGCCTCAGGCAGCAGATGCTGAAGGAAGACATCGAAGGGCAGAGTTGTCTGTGTCACCCTGGTCTGCCCTGGACTGCCTCCTAAGGCAATCTACTTGTTACCTTCAGGAGCAGCAGGGTGGGTTTCCTGTTGCCAGGGCTGAACCAAAACAGTGTTTAAAACACCATGCATTTAAAACATGATGAGAGCACTTTAAAGCATTATATCAGCTGCTTGTAAGGGTGCTGAGAGTTGTTAGGGAACCTCTACTTGCCTCATAGAGTTCTCTGTGAAGAGGAATAAATTGCTGTAACTCTATGGCAATCCACCCCCTGCATTTATTCTGGAATTACCCTTTCTAAGGTGTGGGTGTGGGTGTTCATTGTCAAGTACCTGTTTGCAATATCTCAATGACCCCTCTGCATATTTAGCCCCCATCTCGGAGCATCATAGCTGCCAAGTTTTCCCTTTTCTCGCGAGGAAGCGTATTCAGCATAAGGGAAAATCCCTTTAAAAAAGGGATAACTTGGCAGCTATGCGGAACATCCATAGCCCAGGTAAGATTGAACACTCTTAAAATCGCAATGCAAAGGACAGATCACATTATCTGCCACAAGAGGGCAGCGTGTGCTTGGAAAAATATTCTTTCTTTCTTTAGCGATCATACGTAGCTGAGTAAGATTGTCTTCCATTTACAGGTAGGTAGCTGTGTTGGTCTGAGTCGAAGCAAAATAAAAAAATTCCTTCAGTAGCACCTTAAAGACCAACTAAGTTTTTATTTTGGTATGAGCTTTCGTGTGCTGAAGAAGTGTGCATGCACACGAAAGCTCATACCAAAATAAAAACTTAGTTGGTCTTTAAGGTGCTATTGAAGGAATTTTTTATATTGTCTTCCATGAACGTGATCTTAGCAGTGAGTCCATATGTGGAGGCCAATTCTGTATCCACACGTCCTTCCACAGTGGGGACATAGGTTTCCGGGCAGGAGTTGCTCACGGTGAGGGTTTGCCAAACATGCCTTCCTCTTAGCACGTTTCTCCCTTTGGTCCTGAGTTCAAGTGTCTTCAAAGCCATGACCCCTTTGGTAAAGGCTGTTCTCCAATTGGAGTGCTCGCAGGCCAGTGTTTCCCAGTTGTTGGAGTTTACACAGTACTACAGTACATTTTTTTTTTTTAGATTTGCCTTGAGAGAGTCTTTAAACCTCTTTTGTTGACCACCAGCATTACGCTTTCCATTTTTAAGTTCGGAATAGAGGAGTTGCTTTGGAAGACGATAATCAGGCATCTGCACAGCATGACCAGTCCAACGAAGTGGAGGTTGAAGAATCATCACTTCAATACTGGTGATCTTTGGTTCTTCCAGTACACTGGCATTAGTTCGCCTGTCTTCCCAAGTGATGTGTAAAAATTTTCCGGAGACTCCAATTGTGGAATCTTTCAAGGAGTTAGAGATGGCATTTATAAGTGGCCCATGTTTCACAAGCATACAGTAAGGCTGGTAGTACAATGGCTTTGTAAACAAGCATTTTGGTTTCCCTGCCAATGTCCCAGTTCTCAAATACTCTGTGCTTGTGCTTGTTGGTGCAGCACTTTTTCTTGAAAAATAACAATTTCTTAATCTGCTATTAGTTATGGGGGAGGGAGAGAGAGAGAGAGAGAGAGATTTCTAAAGCATTTTAAATGGAAAATGGTCTTTGTTAGAATCCTTGCTAGGACTAATATAGAAACACAACAAGAAGGTCCCAGGGTCAAGTTGTCATATACCCCCTGAACCTGGATTCCTTTCATGCAAATTCTAGGAACATGTGAAGGGCCAGCAAAGAAGTATCAGAGCATGCGCTGAGTGCTTTTCAGCACTACAAGTGCTTCTATTAAATAGGCCAGATTACACTCCACCCTTATCTATGGACCCAGTGGTGGCCCTTTTATCCAGTGTGGTGTAGTGATTAAGAGCAGGAGACTCGTAATCTGGGGAACCAGGTTCGAGTCTCCACTCCTCCACATGCAGCTGCTGGGTGACCTTGGGCTAGTCACACTTCTCTGAAGTCTCTCAGCCCTACTCACCTCACAGAGTGTTTGTTGTGGGGGAGGAAGGGAAAGGAGAATGTTAGTCTCTTTGGGACTCCTTAGGGTAGTGATAAAGTGGGATATTAAATCCAAACTCTCTTATCTGATGGTTCAGAAATGGAGGTTTCCAATAAAGAGGTACTTTGGTTCCTGTTCTCAATAACCACACACACAATGGCCAAATGCTGGAAGTCAGCTAGGGGAGACTTGCAAGACATTTGGTATTTCAAATCTGGACCATTGCATTAATAGAAAAGTTAACAAAATAGATCTGAACGCTGTGGAATCTGAAAATGAAAGGCAACTTTTCTAAAGCTTGGCATCTGTTGGGGTTTTTTTAATACATTAAAGTGAAGAAACATGGAACCACAGAATTGTAGAGTTGGAAGGGACAGTGAGGGTCATCTAATCTAAGACCCTGTAATGCAGGAATTATTTTGTCCAACATGGGGCTTGAACTCACAACCCTGATATTAAGAGCCTCATGCTGTACTCACTGAGCTATCTCAGCTTCCCTGTTCTCCCCCCCTAGATTCCTTTGGAAAAGCATTCTTGAATAATATGCTTATGAAGGACAATTGTCTGGAATTATAATGCTGTTTTTGGAATACTATGGCTCCCTCCTCGAATCCTTCCTTTTATTTTATTTTATTTTATTTTATTGCTTTGGCCTTTTTCTTATCTATTTTTGCTTTTTATGCATTAGAAAACAAAAGCAAATATTTAAAACAATGTACAGCTAAAGGGAACATAAGAAATTGAAGAACACGGGTATGAACAATGATAGCAAATTTTAATGTGTGTAGTTTTAACATCAGAGAAGCTTGGAGAGGCAACCCACCACACAAAACTTCATCAATCTCAGTACACAAATATACAATGGGAAGTTAAAGTTTAGTGGAGTTAATACGCTGCTTTTTTGCAATCAGCTGTTCTCAAAGCAGCTCACAGCAAACACCAGCTGTTTGTTCTCCCCATATGAACTGACCTGGACCCTGCAACCATCTTCTGAGGCCCTTCTTCATGAGCCCCCTCCATAAGAAGTGTGAAGGGGGCAGCAATGCAAGAATGAACCTTTTCTGCAATGGCGCCCAGTTGTGGAATCCTATCCCCAGGGAGGCTCACCTGGCGCCTTCATTTCATATCTTTAGGCACCTGGCAAAAACATTCCTCTTCTCCCAGGCCTTTGGCTAGTTAGACAATCTATGGCCTTTTAAACAGTGGGAGCAGAGTTATAGTTTTTGTTTGTTACTAGACTGGACCTGATGGTCAGGGGCCCCTTTACCTTTACCTTTAGGGACCCAGGTGGCGCTGTGGGTTAAACCACAGACTCTAGGGCTTGCTGATCAGAAGGTCGGCGGTTCGAATCTAGCCTAGCCATTCGGAAGCATGTCAAAGTGCAAGTAGATAAAGAGGGACCGCTCCAGCGGGAAGGTAAACAGCGTTTCCGTGCGCTGCTCTGGTTCGCCAGAAGCAGCTTTGTCATGCTGGCCACATGACCCGGAAGCTGTCTGCGGACAAACGCCGGCTCCCTCGGCCTATAGAGTGAGATGAGCGCCGCAACCCCAGAGTCGGACACGACTGGACCTGGTGGTCAGGGGCCCCTTTACCTTTACCTTTAGGTTGTGTGTTTTTGTGTTTGTATATTGTGATACAACATAAAATATAAAATATTGTGATCCTTGGAGGAAGGGCTGTATAGAATTTAATAAACAATACTAATAGCCCCATGGCCTGACTCTCTATGAGGTAACTTCCTATGTTTGTATTCACTTGTGGTAGATTCACTGTGGTGTTCATACATGATCTCCGTCTGAGGGCTCCATTGTATTAAATGACATGGATGGTTACCAAACTTTGTTGCATGTATAAAAGAATTTCATATATAAAAAGAATTTCAAATCTCACACAAATACATATATATTTAATCTCTAGGGACTCAGCTACATTAGTAAAGAAACAACTGTTTGAATGCGCTATGAACATGCAACACCGGATGGCGACAGAGAGCAGGAAATATTTAAACAAGATATTCCTTTTGTTATAACGATCAAATTTTTGACTTATTTATAAGCGGGGGTTTTCCCCCTGTGTGTAGACCCTCCCTATCATTCAGTTAACAAAAGTAAACCTTCGCTGCCATCTTTTAAGCTATTAAGATAGTTACAAAATCAGAACCCTTAATTTTGGCTCCACGCGAACCATAAATTTAAAGCAGCAGCAGCAGCACCACTTTAAACAGTCACGGCTTTCCTCAAAGAATCCTGGGAACTGTAGTTTGTTAAGGATGCTGTGAGCTGTTAGGCTACCCGTATTCCTCTCACAGAGCTACAGTTTACAGAGTTCCCCAGGAAGAGGAATTGTTCCTTAACCACTCTGGAATTGTAGATTTATCAGGAGAATAGAAGTCTCCTACCAGGGATGCCGTGGCGCTGTGAGTTAAACCACTGTGCCGCTTGGGCTTGCCGATTGAAAGGTCGATGGTTCGAATCCCCGTGAGGGTGTGAGTGCCCATTGTTCAGTCCCAGCTCCTGCTAACCTAGCGGTTCGAAAGCACACAGTCCAAGTAGATAAATAGGTACCGCTCCGTCTGGTTTCGCCAGAAGCAGCTTAGTCATGCTGGCCACATGACCCGGAAAAACTGTCTGCGGAAGCGGACAAATGCCGGCTCCCTCAGCCTTTAAAGCAAGATGAGTGCCGCACCCCAGAGTCGTTCGCGACTGGACTTGTCAGGGGTCCCTTTACCTTTACCAGCACCCATAACAAACTACAGTTCCCAGAATTCTTTGAGGAAAGCCATGACTATTTAAAGTGGCATGTTACTGATTAATAATAATAATAATAATAATAATAATTTATTATTTATACCCCACCCATCTGGCCGGGTTCCCCCAGCCACTCTGGGCGGCTTCCAGCAAAACACCAAAATACAGAAATCCATCCAACATTAAAAGCTTCCCTAAACAGGGCTGCCTTAAGATGCCTTCTAAAGGTCTGGTAATTGTTGATCTCTTTGACCTCTGGTGGGAGGGCATTCTACAGGGTGGGTGCCACTACCGAGAAGGCCCTCTGCCTGGTTCCCTGTAACTTAGCTTCTCGTAGCGAGGGAAGGCCCTCGGCGCTGGACCTCAGTGTCCGGGCAGACACTCCTTCAGGTATACTGGACCAAGGCCGATTTAAATGCATAGTGCAGGTGGGATCCTTCAAACCCCTTCAAACCTTAAGCTAAGGGGGCCAAGAGTGTTAATCAGACCATCACCAGATGGTCGGAGCCAAAAACAGAATTGGCTATCCAGTGGCTCCCTTCCAAAGCAGCTGCACAAGGTGGGCCTGAGCTTTTGGGCAATGCCTGCCTGTGTCCTTTGCAGCGTGCTTAAAACCAGCAGCGCCAACCACGCTGTCTCTTTCTCAACCACCGTCTGTTTGGCTCTCCTGGCCCCAGACCACAGCCTAACGGTTTCCTGCCTTTTCCAATAAGCTGTTTCCGGGACACAGGGCCTCTTCATGAATGCAGTGATATGCAGATACGGCTGGTATCTGGCTGCGAGGGCAACTAAGACACATGATATCTGCACCACTGAAGGTGTGCGTGCGTGCGCGCATGTGTGTTGGCAATACAGTGCAGAATCAGGAAAAGGGTTAAATTAGAAAGGGGTTCTAGCCACTGGCGGAGGAAGAGGAGTGTGGGGGGCGCGCAGCGCCCCCGGCAGTGTGATCCCGGTGGGGTGCCATTGCGACTGCCCCCTGCCCACGCTGGGTGCCACGCCCCTGCAGACGGCGTGCCATGCCCAGGGTGCGTGCCACGCCCCTGCAGGTGGTGTGCCACACCACCAGAATGAGCCCCAGCCACACCCCTGCCTGTTCTCTGTCCCCCACCCCACCCCGGTGCCGGAGCATGAAGCTCCGCCACTGGTTCTAGCTCACTGGATGCGTACCCTCCAACATTTCTCTGATAAAAATAGGCACATCCCATTCCATTTTGATAATTTTACTATTTATACCCCACCCATCTTACTGAGTTGCCCCAGCCACTCTGGGTGGCTTCCAACCCATATGGTAAAAGGTAAAGGGACCCTTGACCATTAGGTCCAGTCGTGACCGACTCTGGGGTTGCGTGCTCATCTCACATTATTAGCCGAGGGAGCCGGCGTACAGCTTCCAGGTCATGTAGCCAGCATTACAAAGCCGCTTCTGGCAAACCAGAGCAGCACATGGAAACGCCGTTTACCTTCCCGCTGTAGCGGTTCCTATTTATCTACTTGCATTTTGATGTGCTTTCGAACTGCTAGGTTGGCAGGAGCTGGGACCAAGCAACGGGAGCTCACCCCGTCACAGGGATTCGAACCGCTCACCTTCTGATCAGCAAACCCTAGGCTCAGTGGTTTAACCACAGCGCCACCTGGGTCCACTCCATATGAAAACATTAAAAAAAAAATAAACATTTTTTTCTGCCGGCTCAGGGGCCAGATAACTCCATACCCTACAACATTTCTCCTAAGGAAAAGTAGGACATTCTGGGATCAAATCAGAAACCAGGGCGGCTTACCTAAATCAGAGACGTCCCTGGAAAATAGGGACACTTGGTGGGGCTGCTATTCTGCATATAAACCTGTCTCGAAATGGATGCAGCCTGGGGTGATTTCCGGCTGCACAGTTCCCTGTGAATGCACAGATGATTGGCATAATTGGCACCATATTCAATTAGGAGTATGGCAATCTTGTGTGATTTCTGGAAGGTACCGGTAGCATTAGTGCAGGGGTAAGCAACCTAGGGCCCGGGGGCTGGATGCAGCCCAATCACTTTCTCTGCAGACGGTCCGGGAATCAGCATGTTTTTACATGAGTAGAATGTGTGCTTTTATTTAAAATGCATCTCTGGGTTATTTGAGGGGCATAGGAAATCCCACCACCACCACCAAAATATAGTCTGGCCCCCCACAAGGTCTGAGGGACGGTGGACCGGCCCCCTGCTGAAAAGGGTTGCTGACCCCTGCATTAGTGGCTCTGCAGCAGGTATTCACCAGATTTTGAGTTATTTCAAAACTGACCATTTCCACAGGGTAGAAATTTCTCTTTGGCAGGGGCGAGGGGGGAATTGGATGATGTGATCATGTTTGATCATGTTAAAGTGATTCCCATGGCTCTTATTTATTAAGTGCCGTTCCCCCTTCCACATACAGTGGTACCTCGGTTTATGAACACAATTGGTTCCGGAAGTCTGTTCATAAACTGAAGCGTTCATAAACTGAAGCGAACTTTCCCATTGAAAGTAAAGGAAAGTGGATTAATCTGTTCCAGACGGTCCACAGAGTACTTAAACTGAAGCGTTCATAAACTGAAGCAAACTTTCCCATTGAAAGTAATAGAAAGTGGATTAATCCGTTCCAGACGGGTCCGCAGAGTACTCAACCTGAAGCGTACTTAACCCGAGGTATGAGTATAATTGGTTCCGGAGGTCTGTTCATAAACTGAAGCGTTCATAAACTGAAGCAAACTTTCCCATTGAAAGTAATGGAAAGTGAATTAATCCGTTCCAGATGGGTCCGCGGCGTTCATAAACCGAAAATTCGTAAACCGAGGTGTTCATAAACCGAGGTTCCACTGTACACCGATGCATCTCTGCATGAATTAATCACATGAGCAATTGTGCTCAATCCAAACTCATGAAAGTACACAAATAGCCACAGTGCCCTGATCTGATGTGATGACCTCACTGGATGTCAGTAACTGTAATTTGGCTATGGAATGATATCAATATGACAAATGACGGCAACTGAAGGCAATAAGTATATAGGGATGCATTTTACAAGGGGTGGTGGGGGGAAAAAAACCAAAAATACATACCGAGTGCTCACTGGAAGGACAGATCCTGAAGCTGAGGCTGCAATACTTTGGCCACCTCATGAGAAGAGAAGACTCCCTGGAAAAGACCCTGATGTTGGGAAAGATGGAGGGCACAAGGAGAAGGGGACGACAGAGGACGAGATGGCTGGATAGTGTTCTTGAAGCTACAAACATGAGTCTGACCAAACTGCGGGAGGCAGTGCGAGACAGGAGTGCCTGGCGTGCTCTGGTCCATGGCGTCACGAAGAGTCGGACACGACTAAACGACTAAACAACAACAACAACATACTTTTTTATTTGTATAACATTGATTTGTATGTGTATGAAAAAATGTGGCTTGTTTCAGCACAGCCCTTGTCTTTAGCAATAATTCTGTGTTTTCTCTTTCACGCTCTGCGAAATCTAAAAAGATCAAATGAGAAAGTAAACTGGGAGACCGACAACCTAGCCATTCTGTAGTTTGTTTCTGCCTGAAGTGCAGAACAGATCAACTAGGGTTCTTAACACAACCAGGCTTCATTTATATTGCACTTGCTGATTTATCAACGTGGCCGACACATCACGGTTTTATTAAAACACCTGTTCTGGTCCAGCAGGAAGAGGGCTCTGAGAGGAAATCTCCCCAGCCCTCTGACTCATCTTACAAAGCCATCATCGCCTCATCCCGCAATGAGGGGGCGATGGACTCCAAAGTCATGACTTCTCAGATTCTCTGCTGAAATCTCCATTCATTCATGTACACCAGGCATGTCCAGCAGGTAGATCGTGATCTACCGGTAGATCACTGCACATCTGTAGTAGATCACTGGTAGATCACTGGCTCCCCCCAAAGAAGCTCAACAACTATGGCTCCCCTTAAAAAAGCTCAACATTTTCACCCTGCAGCCCATCAAAACGGCGCTTTCCTCCTCCCTAAAAAAACCACTCAAAAACTTTGACCTAACCCCTAAAAAACAGCCCCTCCTCCTCCTCCCTGAAAAGAGCTCAACAACTTTGACCTGAACCCCAAAAAAGGGGGTAGATCACTGCCAGTTTTTAACTCTGTGAGTAGATTGCAGTCTCTTGGGAGTTGGCCACCCCTGATGTACACGAATACCTCAAGGACCGCCTGTCCCCATATGAACTGAGCCTGTCCCTGTGACCAACATCTGAAGCCCTTCTTCATGTGTCTCCTCCAAGAGAGCTCAGGAGAGAAGCAACACGAGAAAGGGCCTTTTCTGCAGTGGCTCCTCACAGGTGGAGTGCTCTCCCCAGGGAAGCTTGCCGGGCGGCTTCATCACATGTCTTTAGATACCAGGCAAAAACTTTCCTCTATAACCAGGCCTTTGGCCTTTACCTATCTGTGACCTGTAAAAAGTAGGTGGGATACTTTTACTGTATTCCTTCCCCTTTAGTGTGGGGGTTGTTTGTTTGTTTGTTTGTTTGTTTGGATGGTTGTAAGTCGCCTTAGCTTGCCTTGGGCAAGATAAAGCAACTAACAAATTTAATAATAATTATTATGATGATGAATATATTGTAAGACACTGAATAATTTTATGGAGGCCAACACCAGTTGCAGTGGTTCAAGCGGCAATGGAGCAACTGGTTCCTATTGGCTGAGCTGATGTGATGTCATGAAATACTCATGAACATTCCACTGGTCACTCAGAACCCTTGTGGTATTCCAAGCACTGAAAGTTATAATGAGAGGCCAGTGGCTGAAGAAAAACCCTCCACTTAGGGCTGTGGGTGGGGTGGAGGATAAGGCAGCCAAGATATGGAGGGGAAGAACCCGGAAGTTCAATGGGAAATGATCCCAGGGTAGCTGGGGTAGCTAAATGCTCAGAATGAGACCACATATATTCTTAGGTAAAGGACCCAGTCAAAGGCGACGATGGGGTTGCGGTGCTCATCTCGCTTCAGGGCAAGGGAGCTGGCCTTTGTCCACAGACAGCTTTCCTGGTCATGTGGCCAGCATGACTAAACCACTTCTGGCGCAACAGGACACTGTGACAGAAGCCAAAACACACGGAAACGCAATCTACCTTCCCGCCACAGCGGTACTTATTTATCTACTTGCACTGGCGTGCTTTCAAGCTGCTAGGTTGGCAGGAGCTGGGACAGAGCAACAGGAGCTCGCCCTGTTGCGGAGATTTGACCGCCGACCTTCTGATCGGCAAGCCCAAGAGGCTCAGTGGTTTAGACTACATGCCATGCCTTTACCTACATATATTCTTACTCCCATTTCGTTATGCAGTGCCCAGACACAAAGGAGGACAGAACATGGGAAAGCAGCGATTTCCGTAAGTGAAGAGGGTTTTCCCCTCTGCCAGCCACCCAGCAATCGTCGCCAAATATTTGCCTAAGACAGAACTGGGAAACAGCTAGATTTTATATTTCCAGAGTTAGGGACTCAGCCATTGCAAGTTTCTCCCTTCTAGCAAGCTACACGAAACCTGCCCTAATATGGGTTTCGGGTTTTATTTTCTTAGGGGCCAGCGCAGCTACCTTTATTTTCCCGCTTTCTAGAACCCTGCAGCATGGACTTAGCATTTCATGACTTGGAAGCCAAGGCATGCCAGCCAGATAAACCTTTTAACCAATTCATCAGTGTCGTTTAAATAAATTGGTATACGGCTAATATACTGTTACATTAGAAGTTACGTTGACATATTATAGCTACGGTATCTGTTTTGAGATATTGAACAAACACTTTAATAAACAAAGCTATCTCTTATTACAGGAAAAATCACTTTTTAATATTTTCTTTCTCGCTCCCTGTTGCAATAGCACACTTGAATCAAAATGGCTTTGAAAACTAAACCCATGTGCTCTTGAACTGAAGCTTCACTGATTAATCAACAATACTTTCAGTTGATTAATCTACCAAGAGAACCATGTGGAGCTTGCAGTCCTGTTGAAAATCCTGATTGCTAAGCGGCGCCAGTTTCATGATTCAGGCTGACCATTCAGGAAATATTTTTGTGGTTTGGGAGAATACCTTTATAGCTCCTCATGGTCCATTTTTGGAGATGGGAACAACCTTCAGCAACACAGAAGCTGCTGGCTACCATTCCTGCTTTAACCCCTTGACCTTATGTCCTATTTAAACTGGCAGTGGCAAAATAAAGCTTTGTGTCTCAGGACTCCGCTCTTTGATGCTTCTCAATCGCCACAACACAACATTACCCTTTGAGAGAGAGAGAGAGAGAGAGAGAGAGAGAGCTGTTGCTGCTGCTGCAGCTGCTGCTAACCTCCCCCTCCATCCCTGGGGCAGGGTGGCTAGGGAAGGGAGATGAGCTCTGATTCTTTAATGCCAGGCACCCTGGATCAGAGTGTTCATGCCCCAGTTGTTCACTGGTGCATAAAATTCCGCTTTCAGCAAAAATATGTTTACTACATGCATCTGAAAGGGAAGCATTTGCGTCTAGTGGTTAGAGTAGGAGGGGGAGGTAAGGCTGGTTTATTTAAATTCCAGATGCGGGGAGACAATGCCTTTAAGACAAGGCTCCAGGTTTTGGCAATCCTCTCTCTGCAAGGGAGATGGGTCTGTTGAATTTTGGTGAGCAGGGATTCCTGGGTCTGTGTTTGAGGATCCAGGAGGGCAGAAGGTTGCAGCGAGGCAGGGGAGAGGCAGGGTGAGTCCAATTGTGCGCGAAGTCCATCGGACTGCTACCACCTTAGCAGCGGGCAACCCAGCAGCCGACCTTTCCAAGGGGCATCTAAGACCCTTTGCTTCCTCTTCAGCAAAAGGGGGGGATTTGAAACACCTGCTCCATTCTCTCCTCTGACTTCTACCACGTGCATGCCTTGAGTGGGGTTTGTGGCACTGACACAAAGGCCATCAAGTGGACCTGGCCTGAGCCCAGATGGCTGCTACCACTCGGGGGGCTCCTGTGGGCAGTGAAGCACCTCCAGCTGCTGCTAGACCAGAGTTGGGATCTGGTTCCGTTCAGCTGCCTCATAGCAAAACCAGAAGACAAGGGAAAGCATATGCAATCCAAGCCCGATCATTTGTGATTCAAGACAAAACGCCTAATTTGGGGGCAAAGGACAGCGATAACTCGCTGAGGGTTGCAATGTGATCAGATATGATGGCCGTTGAAAGCAAGGACGCTCCAGACTCCTGTCTGGGATCCCGGTCAATATGTCAGCTGCTATCTGTCTGCGAGCAGCTCCCTAATGAAACGGTTACCACCAAATTCACTGGAAGGGGGGCAGCACTAGTGTTTCCAGGCTTATTACCAGAGGGAATAATAGTGTGCGAGGTCGTCATGCCAGATTTAGAAGCACAAAACAACCTTTTGCCTTCAAGAGACATAGCATCAGCTGTGCAAGACCGCATGAGATTCCAGCTACAAGCATTTATAAGTAGATCAGTCAACTAAAATTTTAGTTGATTAATCTGGGAGTGTCTTTGCTTATGAAAGTGTTGGTGAGGTTATTCATTTAAAATTATTGTGCAATAGAGTAATAAACCCATTGATATTTTAAGTAACTAAGTCCATTGATTTTGGTTGGTCTGTTCTAAGTATGCCTAACATTAGATGCCCCCCACCATATCTGTTTGATGCAAGAACAGGCACACAAAGCCCCTACAAGTAAACGCAAGCTCCCATCCCTTCTCCTATGACCTAGCAGCTCGCCTGAGAACAAAGGCCTTTGACTACCTTCCAAAAGAGGTAGCCAATAACACGTCCCTCAGGAGCACAGAGGGTTGTAGCCAATTAAGTCCTCCTCAAAGTAGGCCCACTGAAATTAATGACTAATTTAGTTCCATTCATTCAGATGGGTCTACTTGGAGTAGGACTTACGAGACAACCCAGAAGTTCCACAGGCAGCAGCTAGGTACTCTAGAGAGGAGGCCTGAGCAGTAATGGCTCTCGCCTGGCCTTCCACAAAGCAGGGGGCATGTAATGTAAAATCAATTAACTAATGAGACCATGAAAAGTTTTTTAGAGCGTCTTCTCTGATGGTCTCTGACATTTTATTTTATTTGCGCATAGATACAGGAATCATAAAGAAGGCTGATCGCCGAAGAATTGATGCTTTTGAATTATGGTGCTGGAGGAGACTCTTGAGAGTCCCATGGACTGCAAGAAGATCAAACCTATCCATTATTCAGGAAATCAGCCCTGAGTGCTCACTGGAAGGACAGATCCTGAAGCTGAGGCTCCAATACTTTGGCCACCTCATGAGAAGAGAAGACTCCCTGGAAAAGACCCTGATGTTGGGAAAGATTGAGGGCACTAGGAGAAGGGGACGACAGAGGACGAGATGGTTGGACAGTGTTCTCGAAGCTACGAACATGAGTTTGACCAAACGGCGGGAGACAGTGCAGGACAGGAGTGCCTGGCGTACTATGGTCCACGGGGTCATGAAGAGTCGGACACGACTAAACGACTAAACAACAATAACAACAACAACAGGAATCTCTACCTGGTCTTTCTAATTCATAAACATTACTCATGGCAGCTTTCAACAGTTAAACATGCAGTAACATAATAAAACAAAGCACAATACGACAGAGAGGCACAATGGGTAAAGCCATTGACCATATCTGGTTTTGGTAGCCTGCTAAATAAAAATATATTCATTTACGGGTGGGAGACTAATGGAGGGGAGGTGTTTCACAACTGGTGCAGTCACTGAGAAGGCCCTGTCCATCTTCACCACTAAGCAGGCCCGGCCCAAGTTGCTGTGCTGCTCCAGCCAAAACTGAACATGCTTGCCTGCCTCTTCCACCTCTGCCTCAGCCACCACCTGGAGGCAACCCAGGGAGTAAAAGGAGGCAGGAGAAGAGCCGGCAGTGGCAGGTTGCAAGCGCCTCACCCGGTTTCATGGACAGGTCAGCCATGCCTCTGCCCTTGGCTACAGAGAAGGGCCTCTTCCCCATGCCCTCCCAAATTTCTTCAATGAAAATAAGGACGTGCTAAGGAAAAGCGGGGCATTCCGGGATCAAATCAGAAACTGGGGTGGCTTCTGTAAATCCAGGTCTGCACCTGGAAAAGGGGCACTTGGAGGGTCTTCGTCCCTTTATCTATGGGAATGAGCAAGCTGGTATAGGAGCAGGTACCATTTAGGGCTTTAAAGATAATTGTCAAACTCTTTGGAAGCAAACTGAAAACCAGTTTAGACCAGGCATCCCCAAACTCCGGCCCTCCAGATGTTTTGGACTACAATTCCCAACTTTCCCAACCACTGGTCCTGTTAGCTAGGGATCATGGGAGTTGTAGGCCAAAACATCTGGAGGGCCGCAGTTTGGGGATGCCTGGTTTAGACACTACAGGGCTATAGGTGGCTTCCTGGTTCTCAGTTTCAGGAGTTTGTTGCTGACCTGTTGACACGAGGAGCAAAGCTCTTCTCCCAACCCTTCAACCTTTCTTGACACACAAAGGCACACTGGGTGGTACTAATTGACACTTAAAACCATAGATCTCCCCTTGTTACCTAGCACAAAACCTAGAACGACAGGACATGGGCACCTATGCTTTTGTGACAGGTGTAGCTGTCATTTTCCAGATGACCACAGTTAGGACAGCACAGGCTTCCACACTTCTCTCCCTTTTCCATCCTAATCTCTCCCTCTCTTCTATGTTCTGTTTTAACCATTCTGTAATACTGTGCCATGCCCAGGCGCTAACCATCATTAATGCCCCTTGCAAATCCGCTTCACCCCCTAGATCCAAGCTCTGTCTAGAAGGGCAATTCATTCTCGCTAGCATTAGGAATCATTCATCCCAGTCATAGCAGCACTACAAACACTGGTTAAAGCAAACTGTGAAAGGGAAGGGGGATTTGTAGGAAAGAGAGGAGAAGGGAGCATGGCATTAGAGTTGCCAAATGACCAGGAAAAATACTCTCCCCTCTTCCATTGCCTCTACTAGCAGCTTGATATGCAGAAACTGAAGGTGAAGCTTTTCAGAGGATGAGGAGATACCTAATCAACTTAATGCATTAAGATCAAAGTGCAAGAGCAGAGGATAATATGGAAATTGCCAACCCCACAGAAAAAAATATATGTATCTTTGCTTATGTCAGCCTTTTTCCAAGTGGTAATGTCTATGGGGGTGAGAGCCTTATCAGTGATGGCTCCCCAGATGTGGTAAAAAAAGGTGCCTTCCTTATATTAATTTCAGTGTTACAGAAGGACTTCTTTTTGGTTTTCTAGGCCTTTTAAAATCTGTGAATTTAAAAGTTCAGAACTTGAAACCTACTCTTCTATCTCTGCTCACTTTTAAAAAATATATGCAAATGTTGCTTCGTGGTATTGTATTTTAATACTGTATTTTACAATTTTGCATTTGAGAGCTACCCAGAGAACAATGGTATTGGGTGGCCTGTAAAAAAAAAAGCCATGCATAAACATACAAATCAACACATATTTTAATGCCATATCCCCATCATACATTGCTCTGGAATCCTATAATCATGTATAACCTTCCTCATGACAACCCCTTTCACAAAGTCTCTTAGAAATTGCAGGCTGGGAGGGGGGGGGTGGACTGAGTGTGGCATTTCTCCAGCCAGAAGTACTGTAACACAATCTGCTCTCCAGATGCCAGTAAAAGCCATGGGTTTTGTCACGAGGCCACCATATAGCCCACTTTCTACAAGCCTCGAGACAAAAGAAGAGGAGACTGAATCCTGTCGGCCTCTTCAGAGTCATTAAAGTGTTTATGTACCAAATTAAATACCCTCCCTTTGCTCTAAGGCAGAAGTGAGGAACCTCGGGCTTAGCAGCCAACAGCAGCCTTCCAAAATGCTCCATCTTCACCTGGGGGGCCTCTTCCCACATCCCTCACAGGCCCTATTCTGAAGCCTCCTTGGGTGGCTCAAACGCCTCTTGCTTGGCTGAATGGAGGCGCGCTTTATTCATTTATTTAGTCATCGTGTTTACATCCCACCTTTTACTTCAAGGTGTCCGTGGTCCTCCCTCTCCTCTCCTCATTTAATCCTCACAACAGCCCTGTGAGGCAGGTCAGGCTGAGAGGCAGCAACCGGCCCGAGGTCACCCAGCAACCTTCATGGCTGGGTGGGGATTTGAACCCTGGTCCCCCAGGTCCCAGTTTGACACGCTAACCACTAGACCACACAAGTCTACTGTACAAAGGTGAAATTTGCATTAGTCACCCTCAGGCCCTCCTCACCCACCGCCATATGGCCCTCTGAAGGTTTCTCAGATGAAAAAGGTTATTTTGTGCCTTTGAAGCATTTTTTGAAGCGCACCCCGCCATCTCAAAGCATTCTCGGCACCAGGGCTGCTGGGAATGGCAGCTCTGCAAGGAGATTAACTATAGTTCTGAGGTTTCTAACTTGGTCCTCTTCGGTCCAACCACTGCACCATATTGGCTAAAAAGCGAAGAATGCAAAATAGATGGTCCAGCCTTCCCTCCCGGGGACTCACATTCAGTTGCAGCCACCAGTGGTGTAAAAGCAGCAAGCTTTTCTTCTTAGTGTCTTAACAAATGAAACTGATTTACAAAAACAATACATGTAAAAATATGAGAGGCACTGCACACACCTTTGTAATTCAAGAAATCTTTAATAGAATTTTTTTTAAAAAAAGCAGCAAGCTTTTCAGAAGTCGACACCCTTAACGGCAGCCTAGTGGGAGACAGGCAGGTCTAACTGCTTGGGGCGTTCTCTTGCCCAGGCGCCACTGATATAAATGGAGCGGTTGTGTAGCTCACGGTCACTTTAATGGGCCCCTGCATAGTAGATAACCTGCTGGGGTGTGTGTGTAGCATTTTTCATCTCAAGCGCCAATAAATGAATGAAAACACGTCGGGAGGTGTGGACTTGTCTGCCCACGTTAGAGTAAGGCTCCTCTGAATAGTGGGATCAAAGAAGGGATCCCGGCTGGGGCCTCTTTTATTCTCACCCAGACCCCACCCTTTTGGGGCCAAGCTGCACTTGCCCCCATTCGATGTGACAAAAGAACACCCATGTTCCCCTTTGCATGGGAGTCATCCCAGCCAGGCAGTCAACTTTCTTCTTCCTCGGGGGAGGCCCTGATCCTGGATCTTTACCAGCACCTTGGAGAGCAGAAAATCTAGCACGGAGATGCTCCCCCCACCCACCCCAGCTCTTTCTTTTCCTGGCAGGGAAAGCCTCCCCCGGTTCATTGCTGCGCATCAGCCCCCCTGCTGTGTTAGTAGCGGCACAGGAGCAAGGGCGGAAACCCCGGGAGGCGGCAGCCCAGCCAGCCTTAGTAATAGGCGTTGGATGGATCCATTTCTCATGCACCTTGGGAAATGCTGGCTATCCGGCCGCGCCTGCTGCCTCCCTCGTGTGTCTGTCCGGCGCGCTGGGGGTTAATGTCTGCTCCTTGGCGAGCTTGTCTGCAAAATCCTCCCTCTGATACCCAAGACCGTTCTCTTCTTTTTTTTGAAAAAAGGGGAAAGGGGAAAAATCAATCTTCGGGGCTCGCGGCCAATAAGAGGAGTCCGGGGCTTCTCGATCAGCCAATCGGGTAGCATCATCGGCGCTCATCTGACCCACCCCACCTCTTTCCTGAAAACTGCCCACATATGGGATGTATATGTAAAACGTCGAGCTATTGCTCCTATAGAGACGGGTCGGGTCGCGACGTGGATTTGAACGGGGACCGGGAGCGAGCGGAGCCGGCACCGGATGGGCTGAGGTGGGGAGGTGAGGAAGAGGTGCGGCGGCGGCGCGGCGGGGGGCAACGGGCACCTCCCTTGCCAAGTGCGGGCGCGATCCGGGAGCAGCTTGGGCTCTCTGCCGCTTTGG
The DNA here is from genome assembly GCF_963506605.1 of Zootoca vivipara. Lineage (NCBI taxonomy): Eukaryota > Metazoa > Chordata > Lepidosauria > Squamata > Lacertidae > Zootoca > Zootoca vivipara. Next base: position 35,048,236 of record NC_083291.1, on the reverse strand, counting down.
CCCATAGCTGCCCAGTTCTCCCTTTTTTTAAGGGAAATTCCCTTATGCTGAATAGGCTTCCTCGTGAGAAAAGGGAAAACTTGGCAGCTATGCTTTGGCCCCAGGGAAACAAGGTCACGAGCTCCCTTCCCGCGGCGTCCAGCGTGGCCGCCACGGGGGAGCGCGGGATGAAGCGCTGTCCGACGGCGCGCCCGCCCGTCCCGCCCGTGGGAAAGGAGCATCAGCCGAGCGACCTGCGAGGCCAGGAGAGCGTGGCAGGGACCTGCCTCCTCCTCGCAAAAGACAGGCTGTTTGTTTGTTGTTTGTTTGGTTTTCTTTCCGCGGAGGGAGCAACGCGGCCGCCCCGCCCGCCGCGCCTCGCTCCAACTTTCCCCACCAAGCCTCTTCGCAGGCGCCAGCAAGGAGGGAGGGAGAGGGTCTCTAACCGCCCCGCCCCCCCCCCGCGCCAGCCCTTCATCTCCGCTCCGGAAAGCGCGAAGAAAGGAGGACCCCGCTCCGCTCCCACGGCGCACCTTCTTCGCCAAGTGCCACTCGCGGGAAGGAAACGGCACACAAAGGGAAGGCAAGCCGGAGGCCCCCCCCCCTCCAGCCAGCGCCGTCTTTGCGCGCGTCGCGCCCGCCCCGCCCCGGCGAGAAAGATCCAAGGAGGAGCCGTGAGTAAGGTGGCGGAGGAGGCTCCCCTAAGGCCGTCGTCCCCCGTCCCCCCGGGAGGGATCGCGGAGCACCTCGGGCGGCGGCGGGAGTGCTAATCCCCATTCCCGTCCCCCCTCCTCCCTCCTTCCAGACGCTCCTGGGAGGGAAGGTCGCCGCCCGGCGGGCCCTTCCCCTCCTGTCTGCGGTCAGGATCAAGTGGGAAAGCGGAGCGGCGTGACGGCGCGCCGGGCCTTAAATCTGCTGGTCACGGGCAGCCCCAGACGGCGGCGGCAGGGAGGGAGAGCGAAGCGACACCGCGTGGCCTCCCCCGCAGGCGACATGGGGGGAGGGGACGGGGGAGGCGAGGGGGAGGGGAGGCGAGGCCGGAGTCTGCTCTCGCCGTCAGAAGTTCATGTGCTTTTGAAGTCCTAATCGCATTTCCAATAACTCCCCGCCGCATTTCCCCGCCTCCCATTCGTAAGCGGGTGGGGGAAGACTAATTTAAGATTTTCCCAGATGACGAGAAATGGTTTTGGGGGTTTTGGTTTTTTTGCCATTTAGGGAAGTGAGACATTGCGATGGGTGAAATTCCCCTTCATCTCAGGTTTAGAGGCATCTTAACAGCGACGAAGTTCATTAGAAAAAGGAACCCCTAGAGGTGTGGACATGTGGGGGGGGGGGGGCAGAGCAGACCCTGCCTTGGGCCTGGTAAAGCAAGGGCGTCCCTTTGCTAGAAATGAGGACTTCTGCCCTGGGGCTTCCAGCAGCTTGCCCTGATCGGGATTATGCTGGTCAGTGGCAGGTCCTGGCAGGGGACCAGTATGTGAGCTGCTGTCACAATCAGCATATGAAACTTTTGCGGAGTCTGCTGGTATGGAGGGAGACAAGCAGATGTACCTGGTGCCCCTAGAACTCTTGCTTCTTTTGTTCCTTTTGTCTCGTGGGAGGTGTGTGAGAAGTGTATGAAAGTGTATTTCTGCTCCATTCTTCTGCTCTCTCGGTCAGGAGTTAGCAACTAGAGTGCCTCCAGCCCCCAATCTGGCCCTCGCAGCAGGGGGGGGGGCTGGCTCCTTGAGTTGACAGCACAGGTGATATCGAGGTGTGGCAGCCTCTAGGCAACGCTCCATAAACCTGAGCTGCTCTGGTCGAAGCATCTTGTCTTCAGGAATGGCCAGACTCCATGAGCATCTCTCTCCCGCTGAGCCGCTTAGAATGCCACAGAAGCTGCTTTTGTGGCATGATCCTCCAGGAAAATGCTCTCCGCCTGGTGGATTGTGCCTTGGCACTCAGGGAGATGGTAGCAGAGCATCCTTGGGTGAACTTTGCCTCTTGGATTGTGTGGTGCGGTTTTTGAGGGCAGCCAAATTGCCTTGGCATGGCATGGCATGGCCTCTTGCCACCCTGGCAGAACATGAATATGAGGCACACTGGGCAGGAATGTGCCATTTGCTGCTGTGCTGTGTTGCTTGATGATTGAAGTTGGCATAATCAAAACTAATTCTCATCTGCCACTGTGGAACAAACAGGTATGGCCAGAGGAATATCAGTAGTTGCAGGAGCTTTAGCGGTGGTGCAGAAGCACTTTTGTGAGCTATGAGCATTTTAAAGTCCCATTATGTATTTGAACTGTCCCCTTCATCCTTTAAAGGGAGGCGGAGCAGCATTTAAATTCTAAAGATGGGTGCACAGCTCAGGATTTTGTGGGAACCCTGTCCTTGGCTCGTGAAAGTTGCCCTGCTTTTAAGCATGTGGAATCAGACCAAAGTTGCTCAGTGCTGTGGTAAAGGCAATCTGTACATGCTCAGAGAGACTCTAATAGTCTGCTTCATAAGGGGCATTAGCCTCAGATGAGAGATGGGGTATTCATTTTGTGAAGTTAAAGAGGGAGGGGGCACTAAGAGACAAAGACTTAACAGTGCATTTGCAAGGAACCTCCCCCCAAAAAAGTTCTGTAGGTGATTTATCCAAAGTTTCTTTCTAAGCAACAATACAGTTCTGCAATATGCCTTGCACATTCTCTTTTTGCAGTTAGGAAGACATTGGGAGCTGGCAAAATGGTTTCAGAAAGTGGCCAGCTAATTGCATTTGTTCCCATTTAAGTCAGAAGGGAGAGCTTAGTCTAGCTTGCTATAGATTACACTCTTTTTATCCGTAGCAGTGAATATATTGCTAACTGGTACAAGTTGACCTTGCTGTGATACGGGCAGCAGAGCCACACGCTGCTGAATATTCATCTGCTCTTTGTCACCCAGGACCTTGTACAGAGGCCTTGCTAACACAGCGAGGCAAAGAGAACTGCAGCTGCTGTCTGCTCACACTTTATGGATCCATCCTAGAGCCTGCCTAGATCCCATTGTCACAGAGAACTTTGAATAGCAAGTTTTCATACTAGCTGCGTAAAAGAGATCGGATTATTGAGGTACCTGCCATTTCTGCAACCTGGACAGGAGTGCACAATGGGCTTATCAAAGTCCATGTAATAGTTTGAAGGGGAAGTTGCATGATGATGTTTTGAAGATGGTAGATGAGAAGCCAAATATTGGGTCGTTTAAAGGCTGGCAGTGTTGTAGAATGGCATTGCCCCTGTGCCCTGGCCTAACACAGTAAAACTCACTAAGTAAATGGAACTTGTACATAAAACATTTGTGCTTTGGACAATAGCATCCAGCAAGGTGTTCTGGGTTGGTTTTTTTTTTAAATAACTATTAAGCACCCATCATTAAGTTATGATGATGTTGGAGGTGGGGGTAACTATAACGGGGTGTCTATAATTTACACATGATAGAGACTTGAGGTGCACCTAAATCAACCTAATTGAATATTTTTGTAGCTTTGTGGAGACGCTTGTTTGGAAATTAGTTTTTGTATTATTATTTATCTTGATTCATGTCAAAGCATGAACGTGGGCTTAGCATTCATGAATTGCATCTACAGGATTCAATAAATGGTGCCCAGTTCTCTATAAATGTATTCCATTTTTTACAGTCTTCTTATAAAATTTGTTAATTTGGCTATGGCTGCAAGGTCTCAGGATTTTGAACACAGCAGCCTCTGAAGAAGAGCAGTCTGTGGCTCCACAAGCTTTCTTAACGCACTTGTTCTTAACAGTGCAATCCTATAATGTCCACTCAGAAGGAGGTGCAGTTGAGTTTACTGGAGCTTAAGTAGGTGGGCATAGGATTGGAGGCTAAGCAAGAGACAGGGAATCTGCCTTGGGTGTAGGAACGACAAGTTATGCAACATTTTCTTCCAAAAGCGGGGCCAATTCCCAGCCAGAAGATACTGTACTTCCTCTTCAGAAAAAACTCCATTTACCATCCATGAATCTCAGAGATGTGCTGGAGATGTTACAAAGATACGCACCTGCAGCTGATGTAGGAATCTCAGTGTTAGCTGAGATTCCTACATTGCAGGGGGTTGGACTAGATGACCCTAGGATCCCTTCCGATGCTAAGATTCTATGATTCTTCATGTCCACTCTGGTCATGTAGACAGTGTTGATTATCTCAGGCAATGTCGAGTATCAGTCCTCCCTGCTCATGTTTTTTGTATTTTTCTTCACACTTTACATGCACCTTAAGAGGCATCTAACAGTCTTGTCTGGAATTGTCTAGACCATGGGTTGGTAAACTAAGGCCCGGGGGCCGGATGCGGCCCAATCGCCTTCTAAACCCGGCCCGCGGACGGTCTGGGAATCAGCGTGCTTTTAACATGAGTGGAATGTGTCCTTTTATTTAAAATGCATCTCTGGGTTATTTTGGGGCCTGCCTGGTGTTTTTACATGAGTAGAATGTGTGCTTTTATTTAAAATGCATCTCTGGGTTATTTGTAGGGCATAGGAATTTGTTCATTTTTATTTTCCCCCCAAAATACAGTCCAGCCCCTTACAAGGTCTGATGGACAGAGGACTCCCCCCCCCCTGCTGAAAAAGTTTACTGACCCCTGGTGTAAACTCCAGTATTTTAGATTGTTCCTGTAAAAGCTGTGAGCTCCCACCGGAACAGAATCCGGTCTCTCTAATGCCACTAACATTGCTGCTCTGGCCTGTGCCAAGTCACAGTTTATTTCCAGCTTCTCAGTTTTTACCTGATCTAAAGAAACTTGCTGATCTCCTTCTCGGAAGAGGCACAAGTGTTTTGGCTCTCAAAGGGTTCGGTTATTTTTGGAGAGAGACCAGCCCTCATTCAGAGGATTCCTGCTCTGTCCTAGTGAATGGGAGGCAGCGCCAAGCCCATCCAAATGCCAGTGAGCTCATGTTTGCAGGGAGAGGCGGGGATTCCGAACAGGAAGGTAAAAGCTGATTGCAGACAGTGGAAGGGTCTGCTTCAACAATCTTGGGGGAACTAGAGCTGCATTTATTTGATGCTTGTGAAGTTGCTCTTGCAACACCTTTCGCCCAAATTATTATCTTTCTAAAAAGTTACCAGCAACTGCTTTGCGACTCATCCTTTCTCCCCACCTCTTCTTTGGCCGACTATGGTCCTGTTCAGTTACCGATGTAAACAAGCTTCATGCCTTTTGGGCCATTAAGACTCGCCCCCAAGACACCTTGGGAACAGGAGACTTTGAAAGGACAAAAGATTAAGACAGAGGGGGTGCATGGGACTCAGAATTGCATCACCCGGCTTTTAAAAATGTAAAAGCAGGTGTGTGGGGACTTGGATTTTGATTGCTTGACTGAGGACAAATCACATGAGAAGGTGCATTGCTTCCGTGCAGTGCTTGTGAGCTTTCCTTCTTCTTTGGCAATCACTCATAGCCGAGTAAGATTGTCTTCCATGAACACGGTTTTAACAATGGGTCCGTAAGTGACGGTGGAGGCCAATTCTGGATCCACACGTCCTTCCACAGTGGGGACATTGGTTCCCGGGTGGGAGTTCACAGTGTGGATTTGCCAAGCATGCCTTCCTCTTAGCATATTTCTCCCTTTCGTCCTGAGTTCGAGTGTCTTCAAATCCCATGACCCCTTTGGTGAAAGCTGTTCTCCAATTGGAGTGTTCGCAGGCCAGTGTTTCCCAGTTGTCAGAGTTTATACTACATTTTTTTAGATTTGCCTCAAGAGAGTCTTTAAACCTCATTTGTTGACCACCAGCATTACGCTTTCCATTTTTAAGTTTGGAATAGAGGAGTTGCTTTGGCAGACGATAATCAGGCATCCGAACAACATGACCAGTCCAACAAAGTGGAGGTTGAAGAATCATTGCTTCCACAATGGTGATCTTTGCTTCCTCCACTGCTTGTGAGCTTTCCAAGGGGCATTTTAATGTTAGGGAAAAAACATCTAGGCCAGGGCAAGGGGAGACCCTGGCCCTCCAGGTGTTGCTGAACTACCGTGTTTCCCCCTTTTTAAGACACCGTCTTATAACTTTTTTTCGTCAAAAAAACACATGGTGTCTTATTTTCAGGGGATGTCTTTATGGTTTGGGGCGCTGCAACCAGGTGCACTTCAGGCAGCGACCAGGAAAACGGAGTTGCCAACCAACCAGGAAATAATCCGGTTGGAATCTTGTCTCTTCCCACCCCGTGGCCCAGAGGCAACCCGCCCTCTCTCTCGCTCTCGGTCTTTAGCCCACACCACACCACTCCACGCGCACCGGGGAGCCGCATCAGCGTCCGGGCGGCTTTCCGGGGCAGCGAGGGCTCGCAAGGATGTAAAAAGAGCCCCAGGTACCCGCGAGAAAGAGAAACGTTCGCTGCTGCTAGAGCGCTCGGGAGCGCTGAGTTCAAATCGCGCGCAAAAACCCCGACCCTTAGCCTTTGGTTGATCTAACAAAAACCACTGCCTCTTTCCCAGATGGGCGCCACCCCAAAATCACCCTCCCTCTGAAAATCGATGGGGAGGTGCGCCGGGAGAGGGAGATCCGCGACGCCCTGCCCACACCCACGCACCCCCGTTCCTCCTTTTTACCTCAGCCGGAGGTCAGGCAGCATGGAGAAGGCGTCGAGGAGCACGGTCCGCCTTGCCGAACTCAAGGCTCTCCTGCTCTGCCATGGCGCTAGGAAGGGGTGAAGGGACCCGGCGGAGGAAGTGGCTGGGCCAGGAAGAGGCCAGGCTGCTGGCTCAGCGCCCCGCTTGGCACTGCGGGGCGCTTCAAGAGCTCGGCGCTGTGGAGCGCTCTGCTCTGCAGCAGCCGGTTCTGGGTGGCGGGGCCAGGAAGAGGCCAAGCCGCTGGCTCAGTGCTCCGCCCGGCATTGCTGGGCGCTCCAAGCGCTCGGCGTTGCGGAGTGCTCCGCTCTGCAGCAGCCGGTTCTGGGCGGCGGGGCCAGGAAGAGGCCAAGCCGCTGGCTCAGTGCTCCGCCCGGCATTGCTGGGCGCTCCAAGCGCTCGGCGTTGCGGAGCGCTCCGCTCTGCAGCAGCCAGTTCTGGGCGGCGGGGCCAGGAAGAGGCCAATGCTGCTGGCTCAGCGCTCCGCCCGGCATTGCTGGGCGCTCCAAGCGCTCGGCGTTGCGGAGCGCTCCGCTCTGCAGCAGCCGGTTCCGGGCGGCGGGGCGGCAGGCCTCCTCGGCTGGGCCTGACTGGGCCTGGCTGGGGCGCTCAGCGGTCTCGCTTTTAAAATCCAGTCATTTAAATAGGATCTCAGTCTAATTCTGCAACATCTTACTGCCAGTAGTGGCCATAAGGAGGGTGTTAGTTTTCATACACGGCATGGAGGTATGTCTTATTTTCGGGGTATGTCTTATATTTCGCAAATGCTTAAAAATGCTGCCATGGCTTACTTTATGACTACGTCTTAAAAAAGGGGAAACACGGTACAACTCCCATTAGTCCCAGAAAGCATGGTTAATGGCCAGGGCGGATGGGATCTCCATCAGCATCTGGAGGACCAAAGGTTCCCCACAACTGGTCTCGATGGACCTTCCAGTCAGATCCAGCAAAACCAACCTTATTCCCACTTCACCCTCCAGTTTAGTCCTCCAGTTGATTCTCTGCTGTTTTGCTTTCTGTAATAACTGGTAATGATGCAGCAACAGTTGTCATGAAGAAGATGGAGCTTTGGGCTCGCCTTTTCACCCCAAGGACTGCCTTCCTTCCTGGCCAATCTCTTGGAGGCTGTGTGGTGGGCTGAGCTAGATGGGAGCAATGGAAGTGACCTCTGTCTTTGAACATTGGAGTACATTCCATCCAGGCAAGCAAGAGGCATTGTTGTAGTCTGGTACCACTGAGCCACGGCTTGCCGATCAGAAGGTCGGCGGTTCAAATCCCTGTGACGGGGTGAGCTCCCGTTCCTCGATCCCAGCTCCTGCCAACCTAGCAGTTCGAAAGCACGTCAAGTAGATAAATAGGTACCACTCCGGCGGGAAGGTAAACTGCGTTTCCGTGCACTGCTCTGGTTTCACCAGAAGCGGCTTAGTTATGCTGGCCACATGACCCAGAAAAACTGTCCGCGGACAAACACCGGCTCCCTCGGCCTGTAAAGCAAGATGAGTGCCACAACCCCAAAGTCGTTCGCAACTGGACTTAACTCTCAGGGGTCTTTTACCTTTACCTTATCATATTCCAGCCAGGAAGAATAACCTGTACCTCCTGCTGTGCTGGCTGCCCTTGGAAAAGGTGGTGGAGAGATTCCATAGAGCTTCAGTTCTTATGAGTTCTGCATGCTGCTCGTAATGGGTGGGACTGAATCGAATTGCACAAAGCCCCATTCCCAGCCCCCTCCCACAATGTCCTTGTCCTTAGGGATTCTGGTCCTTAGGGATGCTACAGGGCTCTGTCCCTACTTCCCCTATGTGAAATGGATGGTGGATGGGGTAGAGGTGATGATTTTTAGCCACTTTTCCATCATACCGAATAGAGCAGCTTCCAAAATAATTACAACTCCAACACAGCATAAAATCACAGTGGGCAAGATTAAAAAATAATAATCAGGGGGTAGCTTAATCCCCACTTCCCTCTGTGTAGCCATTCCAATACTGGATCAGAACCTTCTGTTACCGTTTTGCCAAAAAGACCGTGAGTGGGGAATTGTTGGCACCTGCTTCCAAGTAATGTGTAATTCGGCTACCCAGAAACTTTTCCTACTCTCAGCTGGGCCTGGGCCTTTTGGAGCCATGTCTGAAGGAGCCGAGAGATGTCCTCTGGCTGCTGTAAGTGCCTCTTTGCAGCTCCATCTTCCACCATGCCCCTGGCTTCCAGCATAGCTGCCAAGTTATCCCTTTTTTAAAGGGATTTTCCCTTATGCTGAATAGGCTTCCTCACAAGAAAAGGGAAAACTTGGCAGCTATGGCTTCCAGGCAGAGTGGTCAGATTTATTTTTAGAACGGCGGCGGGGGGGGGGGTTTGCACTGTTGTGAATGTGACTTAGTATGGGGAGCCGATGTGGATCTCGGGCGCTGCAGAGCTATCATTACTGCTCTGCAGAGTTTTATTTATAGCTCTGGGAGGTTTACTTAGAGGAAGACACCCGCCAAAATTTGCTATGGAAAGGGGAAATGGGCCCCTGGTTAGAGGCCTGTGGAGATACTGTGGATGGACCTCACCTCTGTGTTAGAGAGGAGGTAATTTAGGACGTTGCCCGCCTCCACTGCCTCCATGCACACACATGCAAACACACTAATACAGGCTGCCAGAGGCTGTCCCTGAGTAGGAATGCACATCTTTGTATACACAGGAGGTAATGGACTCCCTTTCCTTGGTGGTTTTAAAGCAGGAGTTGGATGGCCATCTGTCACGTACGATCTAGTTGAGATTCCTGCATTGCAGGGGGTTGGACTAGATGACCCTTGGGGTCCCTTCCAACTCTACAATTCTATGAGGCTCTGTGTGTACATGTGTCAACACGTAATGTGCATTAGCAAAGTTGTCCGTTATTCTGCTTTAATCGCCCATACTTTTTTTTAATCCCAAAGACATTCATGTTTTATGCTTTTATTAATAAATATGTAATATGTATTTGCATGGTACCTACGGCTAAGCACAGTACCTAAAGCGTTGAAGGACAAGCCCCTACCTACAAATTCAAAAAATGAAAGCAAACCTTTAGCAGGAAATGGGTAAATGGAAGTGGAACATTTTTCTGTAGAAGAATTTCTGCATCCGTGTAAAGAGATTGTGAATAACCTTAGCACGATGGCTGTCGCTGGAGCAGGGTGGGTGGTCAGGGAAGGAAGCCAGATGGAGGTATTCTGCAGGTGCAAGAGCACAGGTGGGCAGGACACGGTCCAGCAGCCATATGCCCCCCCTCCTGTTGCTTCCTGAAGCTACTTCATCTTTCCATCCCATCAGAATTCCTTCCTTCCTGTTTGTTTCCTCCTGGTGCTCCTGGCTTTTAAAATGGTTTCCATGTAGTTTCAGAGCAGTTAGGAGGGGGGCCACATTTTATTTTATTTACTTGTTTCCTAGTTGTATGGCCCGCCATCTGAGAACAGATTGGTAGGCTTCCAAGAAGACTAAAGCACAGCTGTCAAGTTCTCCCATTTTTTTAAGGGAAATTCCCTTATGCTGAATAGGCTTCCTCGCGAGAAAAGGGGAAACTTGACAGCTATGGACTAAAGCCGCTGTTATGCGTTTTCAAGAACAGTAGCTGTATTGGTGCATTGTACAAAAAACCCCAGCAACTTCCGCATACTTATTTGAAAGAAACCCCATCCATCCCAGTGGGGCTTGTTTCTGAGTAGACCTACATAAGATTGCGAATTCTAATCGGAGGTGGCCAGACTGAAAATTGAAGTAGAACCCTCTTTATTCTGGATTAGTTAATCCAGAACATTTTTGCCTCTGGCTCTGCCTGGCCAGTAGCAGCATGCGGACTTTGGCAGATCACCCCTGAGGGAATGTGGACCTCAGCAACAATGAAAGAGGACGAAATTGGTTAAGATTGCCAGAAGAAATATCAACAACCTCAGATATGCAGATGACACAACCTTGATGGCAGAAAGTGAGGAGGAATTAAAGAACCTTTTAAGGAGGGTGAAAGAGGAGAGCGCAAAATATGGTCTGAAGCTCAACATCAAAAAAACCAAGATCATGGCCACTGGTCCCATCACCTCCTGGCAAATAGAAGGGGAAGAAATGGAGGCAGTGAGAGATTTTACTTTCTTGGGCTCCTTGATCACTGCAGATGGTGACAGCAGTCACAAAATTAAAAGACGCCTGCTTCTTGGCAGAAAAGCAATGACAAACCTAGACAGCATCTTAAAAAGCAGAGACATCACCTTGCCTACAAAGGTCCGTATAGTTAAAGCTATGGTTTTCCCAGTAGTGATGTATGGAAGTGAGAGCTGGACCATAAAGAAGGCTGATCGCTGAAGAATTGATGCTTTTGAATTATGGTGCTGGAGGAGACTTGAGAGTCCCATGGACTGCAAGAAGATCAAACCTATCCATTCTGAAGGAAATCAGCCCTGAGTGCTCACTGGAAGGACAGATCGTGAAGCTGAGGCTCCAATACTTTGGCCACCTTATGAGAAGAGAAGGATCCTTGGAAAAGACCCTGATGTTGGGAAAGATGGAGGCCACTAGGAGAAGGGGACGACAGAGATGGTTGGACAGTGTTCTCGAAGCTACGAACATGAGTTTGACCAAACTGCGGGAGACAGTGCAAGACAGGAGTGCCTGGCGTGCTATGGTCCATGGGGTCACGAAGAGTCGGACACGACTAAACGACTAAGCAACAACAACAGAATCCCTATCATTCATCTATTTCCTGCCATAGATGTGGAGTTCTGTGGAAGAATGCTGCTGCTTTGCTCGTAGAATTCATTCGAGATCTCCTGTAAAGACTTCCCTGAACTACTTGCTCAGGCTGTGCGCATGTGATGGTGGAGGGGGGGGGAAGAGATTTTATAACGATAACCGTTGTGGCATGCTCCATTTCCAGTACTTGGTGTTCCAGAGAGCTGCTCTTGGGGGCTATCGGCTTAAATAATTGAACCGTCTTAAAAGCACCTTTATATAGATCTCTTCTTATGGAGCAGGAGCCCTTGTGCTAGTTCTAATTTCAAAGTTCCCTTAATGCATCTTTTTTTTCAGGGCAGGAAAGGCTTACAGGTCCTGCCTAGTGCTCGAAAATGTGCGGGACGCGTTGGGTCGACTTGTGTGTTGTTGCCGCGTGCAACATTCATTCCGTGCTGGGAACACGCAAACCGTGAGCGGAACAACCAATCGTGATTTACCCATCACATTTAGATTCTGTCTTTCCTCCGAGGAGTTCAAGGCAATGTCCTCTCCCCCTCCCCTTTTGTCCTAAAAACAACTTTGCAAGGTAGGCCAGGCCAGGCTGAGAAAGAGAGTGGCTGGCCGAACCTCACTCTCTCAGCTTGATGGCCAAATGGCTATTTGAATGGGGGGTCTGACAAGTTTTAGTTGGGCAAAACTCTAGCCATGGCTGCTCTTATCTCCTCTTCGTGTCTTGTGTTCTTTTTTTGGATGATTCGGGTTCGAATTTCAGCTCAGCTCTTGGCTCCCTGAGTTGGTGGCAGGTAGGAGTCATTCTGCCTCAGCCTCAGGTCTGCATCTGCAGTCTTTAAAAAAATAAAAGGGAACGCACTTCGCAGAGTTTCTTAATGAAATGTTTTAAAAGGTAATTATTTTTAAGAGGCATCAGCGCAGAGAGCTGGGAAGAGGAAACTCGGACGCACCCATTTCAACCAAATCTATCGGTTTCTGTGATTTCCCGGTCAGCGTTGTGAATCTGACACTGCACAAATATGCTTTGAAAAGGAATGTCCTGCATGCATTGGCTGTTTTTATAGAGTGTCACGATCAGTATTTATTGTGCTACCTTCCTTGCTCTGTTGTTGTTTAGTCGTTTAGTCTTGTCCGACTCTTTGTGACCCCATGGACCAGAGCACACCAGGCACTGGTGTTAAATGGGAACTTCTTTCATTTGTGAGAGTCCCCGCTTTGTGTTTTGTTTTTTTTAATCCGATGTGCCGTAAACAGTAAAGAGGATGTGAAATATGCCTGTTTCTCTGGGTTCTTCCAGGGGACAAAAATAAAGGGAACAAAACTCGACAATGAACAAAATTGCTGAGGTAGCACTAGTGCCATGTTGGCGGGGCAGGGGGAGCAACTAGGTGGCACAGAGGGGGATACTTGGCGTTGCCAATAGCACTACGAGGGCAAGCAGAGATCACCATATGCCCTCCCGTGCCGGAGAATAGGCACTCACATCCAAGTGTTGTTGCTGCTGCTGCTGCTGCTGTTTTAAACAAGGTGATTATTGCCTTGCCACGAGGGACAGGGTAGCCAGGCACTACTACAGGGGTCAGCAAACTTTTTCAGCAGGGGGCCGGTCCACTGTCCCTCAGACCTTGTGGGGGGCCGGACTATATTTTGAAGGAAAATTTGAACGAATTCCTATGCCCCACAAATAACCCAGAGATGGATTTTAAATAAAAGCACACATTCTACTCATGTAAAAACACGCTGATTCCCGGACCGTCTGCGGGCTGGATTGAGAAGGCGATTGGGCCGGATCCAGCCCCCGAGCCTTAGGTTGCCTACCCCTGCTGTGGAGGAAGGAAACCTGTTGTTGTCGTCGTCTGAAAGTTGGGGGGGGGGGAGAGGAGCTATGTTAACATAGGCAGCAAATACTTGATATGAGGGAAGAGAGCATGTTGTTCTCATCACTTCTGTGTGATGTCATAGGGAGGGCTGGCCCTACTATTAAGCAGAGTGAGGTCACCTCCCGCCTTAAGCTCCAGATGTTGGAGGTCAGCCTCCTGGCAGCTCCTCCTGAGGCTCCCCCTGCCCCAGCCATTCCACTCCCTTAACTTTAAATGTCTTTGCATTACCCTAGCTCAGGCATAGGCAAACTCGGCCGTCCAGGTGTTTTGAGACTACAATTCCCATCATCCCTGACCACTGGTCCTGTTGGCTAGGGATGATGGGAGTTGTAGTCCCAAAACATCTGGCGGGCCGAGTTTGCCTATGCCTGCCCTAGCTTGTTTTGATTTCGGTAACCATTTGGCGAACCAAAAGAGTTAAATGCCAAGTAAGTTTTGTGAAATGTTCGTTGTGGAACACAAAAGCAAATTGAGGTCACGGCCGTACCATTCATGCACTAGCAGTTCAGCTTGAAACAGGAAGTGTGTGCGCGCAGCAGATCACTGCATGCCTTGTTGCAGGGGTTCCTTCTGTTGGGAGAAGTGCGCCACAAACACTACTAACACACAAACACACCAGCTTGCTCATATGAACTGGTACGGCTTCGGATAGTTGCCGCATAGCTTGGAGCCATTGAATGTTTTTTCTGAACAGCCTCATCTAATCTCTGAACATAATACTTCCTGTGTGTAGACATGGTCTTGAATGAATTTTGTGTAAATGTTCACAGTGATATCTATTCAAGTTCAGACGACTGTAGATTTCCAGTACTTAATTCTTCTTGCTCAATCTTCTTCTACCTATAAGTACACTTGTTCAGTGACCGGAATCTTTCGGGCTTGGCTCAGTCTTCTTATTCCCATCAGATTTACCCTGCATGCATGAATGCGTTAAAGATGATTGGCATAAGCAGGTCACTGAAATACTGCAAATGGGTTGTTGGAAAAACAGGCGCATGTTTTTTTAAACAGATTTCCCTCCGGAAAGGATAAATCTGGATTACGTTGGGGAAGATACGGGTTGGCATTTTGTTGACAAGGACATCAGGTGGATGCTCCCCCTCCCAAATTGCATGCATGAAAAGCGCTGACCTTTCAGTAAACATCTCTGTGGAAGCACCTGATGTCTCCATCTTTGAGGGTCTTCGAAACCAATAGAAAAGCTGGAACGTCTTGGGGTTAAATTGCACTATACGAAGGTGAATCTGCAGAGAGGTGGGCACATCAAACAGCTGATTTTTGGTGCTGTTACAGGCAGCAGAGTAGGAGACAGGTCTGAGCTGTGGACCACCATCTTCCAGGAAATCCTTGTGCAGGTCCAGGACATGAGACAGAGAGTGTGTGTGTGTGTGTGTGTGTGTGTGTCTGCCCCAGGAATCAGACCCTGGGGTGGGGTGGAGCACCAACAAGTTGTTGGAAGGATAGAGCTGTGTGTGCCACAGGGCCTGTCCCACATCTTCCTAAACTAGCCTGCTGCCCAGTGGTGGCTGGTGGGGCCTATTGGAATTGGTAGAATGGAAGGCGGGCAGCAAAATCCCTTTGGCGATCTTGCACTTGTCCTACTTAAAGGATCAGGGGCTCTCGTTTTTTTTCCAGCTGGACTTCAGCAGGAGACTTTTCTGGTGGGTTATTGTTGTTGTTGTTTAGTCGTTTAGTCGTGTCCGACTCTTCGTGACCCCATGGACCATAGCACGCCAGGCACTCCTGTCTTCCACTGCCTCCCGCAGTTTGGTCAAACTCATGTTCGTAACTTCGAGAACACTGTCCAACCATCTCGTCCTCTGTCGTCCCCTTCTCCTAGTGCCCTCCATCTTTCCCAACATCAGGGTCTTTTCCAAGGATTCTTCTCTTCTCATGAGGTGGGCAAAGTCTTGGAGCCTCAGCTTCAGGATCTGTCCTTCCAGTGAGCGCTCAGGGCTGATTTCCTTAAGAATGGATAGGTTTGATCTTCTTGCAGTCCATGGGACTCTCAAGAGTCTCCTCCAGCACCATAATTCAAAAGCATCAATTCTTCGGCGATCAGCCTTCTTTATGGTCCAGCTCTCACTTCCATACATCACTACAGGGTTATACCCTGCTTTAATTAGCCAATTTCCTTTCCTACCCTGGGGATCAAGATGTCTTGGGTTGGCCTTAAGTGGTCCTACATCTTTGTGTCCACATTGCCACATGAAAACACTGTCGTCCGGAGACCCACTACAGTGAAGCAGCAGTGCCTCTTGGAGCCAAGCATGGCAGGAATCATCCCGCATGTGATTGCGCAGTTGCTGGCAGTCCAAGTTCCCTTTGTCTCAGAACTTTCCTGGCAGGGGGATTCCTCTCCACCCCCCTGCTGCTGCCACCACAGCCAAACTAACCGTTAAAAATACAAACACATATATTGGGGGGGGGGGGAACTAGGTTTTATTTCACCCAGGCCAAAGACCCAGTTTCGCATCTCCTCCCATGTGTATTTGCACACACACGAGGTTTTGAGCCTTAATGGCACCCCTCTGGAGGCTTCACCCAGGGCAAAAAAAAAACAGGCTAGCCCCCCACAGCTACAGCTCTGCATATATTTAATATAAAGATGTGGAGAAGGGAAGGGAGAAAGGAGGCTGTTGCCCAAAGGGAGTGCTTAGCTTAAGTGTTTGGGGTTGAGATGTGGGAGTAAACAGTGGTTGTTTTGAGGCAGGTATCGTAAGTGGTGGCCAGGAGCCAGGACTCCTGGGTTCTCTTTGGCCCTCTCTTGCATTTTGGCAATTTTAGACTTTGGGCTTAATGGTCTTGTCGAAAGGGAACTCTTTAAATGGCATTACTTCAAAACACTTTCACTATGACACCCTTGTTTTGGGGATAGGAAAGGAGAAACTCCACTGCTGAAGTTGCATAGGGCACTTCCGAGCGGTTGCTGTTTTCGGGTAGAATTCGACCTGTAGCAGAAAATTCAGGTTGTGCAATGAAAGTCGATTTGGCAACAAGCTCACTTCCCACCCACTCACCCAAAACGGACCTTTTGTGAAAGGGAAAGTGGTGGGGGAAATTCACTGTACATTTGCCTGGCGTGTGGCATCGTCAAACCTCTCCCCCCCAAAAAAAAACAAATCAGAATGAAGGCTCACTAAATGGCTGACATCATCTAACCTTCCCACAAACAAATCAGGATGAATGCTCAATAAGCAGGTCATCTGGAAATGACCACAGAAAGGGAGTATTTCAGAGGGAGGAAACTGGGCCAAGCTGTATGTTAACCCTGTTTCTAGAATGGGGTACCAAGTGAGCCAAATAGGGGCATATCCTTTGCCAGGGAACAGAGACGCCATTAATGTACCAGGCCAGTCTGGGGTGGTGTGTACAGTTTTGCCACTTGAGGGGAAACGAGAAATGCCCCCCTAGCCTGTCATTGCTGCTGCTGCCATCGCCGCCACCCTCAGGAAATGGCTGTAGATAGGATCAAAGCCAAAAGCAGGTTTGTCTGTACTAAAATAAATAAATAAGATGCGTTAAGGTATCCTGGTATGCTGTGGAAAGCTGGATTTTGCAGCCTCTATCAATCATGGCAATTTTATGCATTTGCTTAGTTTGCACAATGTTGCTCCTTTTCTGCCTAGCCATGAGGAGGAGCAATGAGATACGTGAGGCACTGAAACTTCTCTTCTGGCTTTAGATTTCACCCAGAGCACATCCCAAGCTGCACATTACGATCACTAAGGACTAGAAACTTGCCTGAATCTGGAGCCTTTTGGCGTGCAACATTCTACTGCTGAGTTATGGCCGCAAGAAAAGGACAGCCTGAAAGTTTGCAGACCACGACTCAAGGCCTGTTTCATTTATTCCTTTCTTTGCATGATTGATAACCTCTCCTGTACCCCTCCCGCCCAATGGGCATGAAAAACAGAGACAACTCAGCTGACTGCTTTCATTTCTCTCTCTGGCTTTGAGTGCCCACTGGTGGTTTGGGTTTGCACGGTGCTTCTCATTATTCTAAATTCTTGCTTCTCATTGTTCTAAATTCTGTGCAACTTTTTGAACCCTAATTCCAGCCTCGCTATACATGAGCTGGGAAATCCAGTTTTATTTTTTCTTAAGAACAGCAGACGGTGTGCTCTAGCCTTCCCTATTCCCCTCTCCTCCCACCTAAATTGGCCACAATTAGGTTTGAATGGATCAAACCTATCCATTCTGAATTGAAATCAGCCCTGAGTGCTCACTGGAAGGGCAGATCCTGAAGCTGAGGCTCCAATACTTTGGCCACCTCATGAGAAGAGAAGACTCCCTGGAAAAGACCCTGATGCTGGGAAAGATGGAGGGCACAAGGAGAAGGGGACAACAGAAGACGAGATGGTTGGACAGTGTTCTTGAAGCTACCAACATGAGTCTGACCAAACTGGGGGAGGCAGTGGAAGACAGGAGTGCCTGGCATGCTCTGGTCCATGGCATATCTGCCAAGTTGCTGTCCGAGAAATAAGGAATCGGGCCGGAAGTAGCAGACCGGAAGTAGCACTGTCGCCATTTTGGAACTGGGCGGAGCATGCTCAGAAGTGACTTTTGATGCTGCTTTGCCCAGTTTCAAAATGGCCACCGCGCCAGAATAAACCGGGGGGAAACAAAAAAGTCTGTTTTTTCAGCTAGGAACAGCTGGAAAAACGGGGATTTACCAGGGAATACGGGAGACTTGGCAGCTATGGTCCATGGGGTCACGAAGAGTCGGACACGACTAAACGACTAAACAACAACAACAAATTGGCCACCCTCTGAAATTACTATTCGTAGCACAGTGGGGGGTGGGAGGGACATAACTGTATCTTTCTGCAAATCTCCTGCATCTCTTATAGTTTGGCCTCTGAGTATTTTTGCCTTTGCTCACTGCCACCATGGCACTTAATCCAGCACTGATATCTGATACAGTGGCAGACCTTGGCGTCTCGAATTTCAGTGGCGCCCTGTATCCACCCTCCCACCAACCTCTCGCCTTCCGTTGCACATTATAATTGCGGCGCCTGCTGCAGTACCCCAGAAGCTCTGTGCCCAATGCGTCCACACTGGTCACACTCCCCTGAATCTGCCTTTGGTTGATAATGGTCCAAGCAGAGAATGGGGAAGAGCCTCTTTCCTGATTGCAGCAGCTCCTCCTTGGATCTGAATGGAAATATGGAAATAAACAACAGAACACGAGCATCTTCTTGTCTGAGCAATTTCGCTGCCCAAGAGTACTTGAAATACACACAAATAATGAGACGTTCCTGAATGGTAGAACATTCCCAAAAGAGGCCACCTTGCCAGGTGTGCCTGTGCACATGAATGTTTTCAGTTGAGTTTGAGGTCTTCTTATTAAAGGTCCACAGGAGCACTTGTCTGTATAAGGATAAGCACATGGCCTTTTGTGTACTGCCACCCCAACACAAACTGATTTTTTTCTTAAGCTTTTGACATCCTTTCCCTAGATGTTTCAGCCGTGGCAAACAGAAGTGTTCAATATAATCACCGCCTGTATACATTTTTAAAGGAGGTGAAATGTTACTGGCCATTGGCCCAAACAGCCACACATGATCAGAAGCAAACTTGCAAAATGAGCACCAGATCCACAGATTCTTTCATTGCAGGCATGCAAGATCCCTTCCAACTCTACGATTTCATGATTCTATAACTTATTTTTCTAAGTTACAAGGGGACATTCTATGTGAAAGGCCACCTCTTTGGAGAAATCGAACAGTTCCTTTTTAAACAAATTGTTTAACTTTTATTTTCTCTCATTACAAATATACTTAAAACATACAGCTTACATAAACATCTCTCCCTCCCCCCTTTTGGACTTCTCTCTGCTTCCATTTCTGATTTATTAACCTCATTATATATTCTGCTATTTTCTACAAATTACCTATTCCCTATCCATAAAGTTGTGAATGTTTATTTAAATGGAGAAATTGAACAGTTCCAGTGAGTCCTTGGACATTGCCTTGTGGCTAGCCTGACCGTTGGTCCATTGGGCTTAGCACTGCCCACACTGACTGGCAGCAGCTCTCCAGCATAGCTGCCAAGTTTTCCCTTTTCTTGCGAGGAAGCCTATTCAGCATAATGGAATTTCCCTTAAAAAAAGGGATAACTTGGCAGCTATGCTCTCCAGGATCTCACACACGAGTCTCCCCTCTCCTTTCAGGTGCTGGGGCTTGAACCCGGGGCGTTCCGTTTGCAAGGCATGTCTTCCCCTACGGAGCCACCTTCCCCTGTTTCTAGCCCTCCTGGATCAGACCAAAACTTCCTCTAGTCCAGCATCTTGATTCTCGTGTGCAGGGAGGGCTGGGAAAGAACAAAAAAGAAGAAAACCCAGCAAATCAAAGCAAGTGTTTTTTAAAAAAAGCGAAAGTAAAGCAGATCAGGTCAAAAACATTTATAGTGGCCTAAAAGGTTTATAAACCTTGGGGTGCTAAAATGGAAGGAAGAAGAAAGGTGTTCAGCTGGCACTCTAGTTAAACATGTTTTGATTAAAATAAAAAAATTCCTTCAGTAGCACCTTAAAGACCAACTAAGTTTTTATTTTGGTATGAGCTTTCGTGTGCATGCACACTTCGTCAGATACACTGAAACAGAATCAACCAGACCCTTATTTATATTCAGAGGGGGTGGGGGTGGGAATGGGTGATGGGCTGATAGGAGTGGTGAACCTGTTGATGGCTGTTAACGACTGCTGATGACTGCAATTGGTCCTGCGGGGGGGGGGGGGAACAAGGCACAAAAGAAAGCTAGATCATGCATAAGGTAAAGGGTAAAGGGACCCCTGACCATTAGGTCCAGTCGTGACCGACTCTAGGGTTGCGCGCTCATCTCGCATTATTGGCCGAGGGAGCCGGCGTATAGCTTCCAGGTCATGTGGCCAGCATGACAAAGCCGCTTCTGGCAAACCAGAGCAGCACATGGAAACGCCGTTTACCTTCCCGCTGTAGCGGTTCCTATTTATCTACTTGCATTTTGACGTGCTTTCGACCTGCTAGGTTGGCAGGAGCTGGGACCAAGCAACGGGAGCTCACCCCGTCACAGGGATTTGAACCGCCGACCTTCTGATCAGCAAGCCCTAGGCTCAGTGGTTTAACCACAGCGCCACCTGGGTCCCTAGATCATGCATAATGAGGCACAAAAGAAAGCTTGATCATGCATAATGAGATAAGAATCCTATGTCCTTGTTCATCCCAGGTGGCTCCGTGGTTTTAAGCTTGGCAATGAGTCCCAATTCAGCAATTTCTCTTTCTTGTCTGTTTCTGAATTTTTTCTGTAACAAAACAGCTGCTTTGAGATCTTGTATAGAATGTCCTGGGAGATTGAAGTGTTCTCCTACTGGTTTCTCTGTCTTCTGGTTGCTGATGTCAAGATTTATGTCCATTTATCCTTTGGCGTAGGGGGTTTGGCCTGTTTGATTAAACATCAAACTTGGTTTTCCCCAGGGGGAGTATGCCAAAGGCATCACCGCCAAGAAGATGCTCTCTCTGGTCGCCTTTAGCCCCAGATGATGGGGAGATTGGGATGGATGAAGACAGTCCAGCAAGCGCCCGAGTCCGAAGCTCATGAGACGGTGGGTGAACCTGACCTCTCTGTCTCCCCTACTTGTGAGTAAATTGAGTGAACCTGGTCCATCTCTGCTTGCTGCCTTATCCCTGACTTGTTGTCTCTCTTGTTGTCTGTCTCTGGGGTGCACCTGGGGTGCTTGCAGGAGCAAATAAGAGATGTGGGAGGGAAGGAGGGAGAGAGAGGGAGGGAGCTGCTCCGGAGAGGTTTTGGTGCCTAGTGAGCTGCAGGAAGGAGACCTGGCCTCAACAGCAGACTGTGTGTAAGATAGATAAGATAAGATAAGATATAAGATAAGATAAGATAAGATAAGATAAGATAATCTTTATTAATAAAAAAATTCCTTCAGTAGCAGCTTAAAGACCAACTAAGTTTTTATTTTGGTATGAGCTTTCGTGTGCATGCACACTTCTTTAGATACACTCGAAACAGAAGCATCAGACCCTTATGTATATACAGAGGGTGGGGGTGGGTGGGTGGGAATGGGTGATGGGCTGATGGGAGTGGTAAACCTGTAGATGGCTGTTAACGACTGCTGATGGCTGCAATTGGTCCTGCGGGGGAAAAACAAGGGCTGAGGCGCTAAAGAAAGCTTGATCATCCATAATGAGATAAGAATCCAATGTCTTTATTCATCCCAGGTGGCTCCATGGTTTTAAGCTTGGTAATGAGTTCCAATTCAGCAACTTCTCTTTCCAGTCTTTTATTTTTGAATTTTTTTATTTTTTATTTTTTGCTTCGCTTCGACTCAGACCAACACGGCTACCTACCTGTAACTATAATCTTTATTGTCACTGTCCCCTTGCGGGAACAACGAAATTACTCTGTTGCCACATCCACTCAGATAAGGCATTCCACATAATCCAAAATTACTGCAAAACCCTAATCAAAACAGTGCAATTCGAGACAATGTAACGAGTAAAATAAGATGACTTCAAAGTCCAGACTTTGTAAGGAAAGCAGAGGAAGGAAGCCAGCTCTCTGCTTGTCTGGCTCAGAAGTCAGAGAAGCTGCAGCTGGTACCCCTTTTTGGCAGCCTGCTGGAGACGGCAGCCGCTGTGGTCCTGCAGAAAACAGAGCTCAGTCCTGGGCAGCAAGAACCAAGAGCGATGACCTCGGCAGCTCTTGCCTGTCAGAACTGATATGTGTTGGCATCTTTGTCCTGGAGGCTGTTGGCTGTCTGTGCATAAGCTTCCGTGGTTCCTTCTGCAATCAGGGGCTGAGTGCGCCAAAACAGTGCTGGGCTCTTTTAGAGGAGATGCCCCCCAGCTCTGAAGATGGGGGCATTTGATGCTGATGGGTGGCCTCAGGGGGAAGGATCCAGAGCTGCTCCCCAGTCTGTCAGCCCTTGGCTTGCCACAAGGGCCTTCATGTGCTCCCAAACCCCAACCTCTCCTCCTTGTAGCCTATTTTTAGATGCAGCCATGGCGTTGTTAAATATGTCAGCTTTCCTTTTTGTACCTTTTTTGCATCTGCTGTTTTCTGTTTGCATGGCTCGGCAAAATACATCGTATATTGTAAAAACTATATTTCCCATCTGTAATAACTCCGTTGCCTGAGGAGAGTTTCGAATATAATAATATTTGCACAAATCAGCAATGCATTTCCAAAACAAAAGGCAGAGTAAATATACAGTATTCAATAAGTTTCATCAGGGCTGGTACGACTTGCACGCGTATAATTTTCAATTGTAGTTTTTAGCTTTACTGTAATCAGTTATACAATGGTTTAATAGTAACATGAATAAGGCGTATTTATTACTATAATTTAGACTGCAAAGCATATATGCTATACTAAGGAGTGAGACAAATTGAACTGAACTTACTTTTGAGTAAATCTGTGTTAGATTCCCTCTGCAGACTTCAGAGTTTAATAACTAATTTGTGTTGAGTTAATGAATTTTTTGCAAGATTAGTAAATTCGTATTACTACAAATTCAGCATTGCTGCGAAAGAAATGATAGAATTTGGTCTCAAGTATTTTGTGGTCTTTTGGAAAGGCAGAAAATTAAGTAATGGAGGTAGTAGTGGCTTAAAAAATAGTAAAAGTTCTCTCAGAATGATAGAAAACGCAGACAATGTGGATTCATGGCTGGGAGACATTAGGCAAGCTGTTCTCCTTAGGTTGGCTGGGAGTAGCTCAGTTGTGCAGAACCCTGGGGAGGAGGAAAGGTCTTTTTACAGGAGTCTCGCCCAGCAGGCACTGCCCTTAATTGCTTGAGCCTCCTCTAAAAAAGGTAACTCCCAGTACCAGAGAGTTTGGAAGGATGTAATTAACAGCCGCGTCTGAATAAAAATTGCACTTGAATCTTTTCATTCAAGCCTTGTGCTTGGTGCTGCTCGGGAATTCGGAGATGCCAGAAAAATCAGTGCAGTTTTGAAATCAGTACGTAGTTAAAACCAGTGCAGTGTTGAAAGGTCCAGACGGCCACTATGATTCACAAATGGCATCCAATGGTATGCAAACATAGACAGAAACCTGCTCCTTGAACCATCATGCAATTTATTTATTTTTGCTACATGTATCTTTGAGAGGGGTCTATATGCATACTGAGCAGACAAACAGCTTTCCAAAACACATAGTAGGCACAAAACTCCAATAATCCTTTTTTTATTTCTAGAAAGACTACACTGGGAGGGGGAAATAAAATGGCAGAAGAGGATGGATTGCTTAAACTTTTTCTTGCTTATCTCTTCTCTGCTAAGTGGTGTAGGGTGAGGCCCCTAACCCGTGGTTCCTGTTAGGACCGGGTGGCAGTGATGGTGGGGAAGGGTCTTCCCAGCAGGGAGACGGAAGCTGGGGAGGCAACAGCAGCTGCAGCCTTTTATTTTATTATATTTTATTATTTTTTATTTATATGACATTTCATGACATTTTACATTGCTTCTATTTTTAAGATGAAAAACCCTCAAAGCGGTTTATTTTTCTTTTGAAATTTTGTGCACCTTCCCCCAATTTTGCTCCAGGGGCAACAACCCCACTCTTCTTCTTCTATGGCGATCACTTGTAGCCAAGTAAGATTGTCTTCCATAAACATGATTTTAACAATGGGTCCGTAAGTGACTGTCAGGGATTGCTGCGACTACTCCTGAGTAACGACCTTCCACATGCTTGTCTTTCAAAGGTCTTTATTAGTGCACATTATTTACAGTGTAGTGAGCTGTCGGTTTCATGTCTTCTCATTCCGAATCAGAATCCGGCACTGCCCCCTTCTGCGATCTGGACCAGCATAAAAGTCTCGGGACAGCGAATCTCCTCCCTTTTCTCCTCCTTCTCAATCCTGATGTTGGGGCGAAGGGTCTACGGTCAGCCCTATTCCTGTCCACTCCTCCCGCCTCTCTTTCTTCCTGCCTGTGGAGCAGGGGCTCTCCAGTGCTGCCAGAGCCCTGGCACTCCTTCTCCATTTCCTGACTCACCCCTTCAGGCCCCTCGCTCTCATGACTGCTTGGAGACGGGCTGCTTCTGATGGGGGGGGGTTCTCTGTAATCCCTCCCCCTCACAGTGACTGTGGAGGCCAATTCTGGATCCACACGTCCTTCCACAGTGGGGACATTGGTTTCTGGGTGGGAGTTGATCACGGTGTGGATTTGCCAAGCGTGCCTTCCTCTTAGCACATTTCTCCCTTGCGTCCTGAGTTCGAGGGTCTTCAAAATCCATGACACCTTGGGTAAAGGCTGTTCTCCAACTGGAGCGTTCGCAGGCCAGTATTTCCCAGTTGTCTGTGTGGTGTTTATACTACATTTTTTTAGATTTGCCTCGAGACAGTCTTTAAACCTCATTTGTTGACCACCAGCATTACGCTTTCCATTTTTAAGTTCGGAATAGAGTAGTTGCTTTGGAAGACGATCATCAGGCATCCGCACAACATGACCAGTCCAACGAAGTTGATGTTGAAGAATCATTGCTTCAACACTGGTGATCCTTGCTTCATCCAGTACACTGATATTAGTTCGCCTGTCTTCCCAAGTGCTCTGCTCCAAATTTTATTTCTCTCCTCGCCCCCGCTGCTTCTCCCTCCCTCATGGTGCTTCTAAATGCATGCTTACAACACTTTTTCTCTGGGGAGACGCAGGATAACACATAACCCTAAACATTTTGTGAAACTAAGTTTGGACTCATTGAGGGGCAGTATTTCAATATAAGTAGGAAAATGAGAGTACTGTACCCCTAAACATTGTTTTAGAAAAAAAACACTGTTTACTATCATGTATTCTGTGTATTTAGGTTTATGCCTAAACAACATGAAAACGTTTATACAAACATGTGTCTTACACAGAGGAACTTTTTGGTGAATGGGGTTTGCTTATTTTGAGTGCATGCATTGTACCACACCTGGGTTTGTGCGATGTGAAAATTAGCCAGGAGGGTTTCATTAGGTCCCTACTTGCAGTCTGAGAATAATGAGCAAAACACACATACACACAACCCTGCCTTTTTAAAATGCTGCCCTTCTTGGTGCCCTAGATTTCTCGGCGGAGAAATCCATTGAGTCGGAAGAGACGCAGTGGGGTGAGGCATCTCTGGCAAAACGTCTTCCCAAATGTTTCGTGAAAGCATATAAGATTTGACAGCCTCCCTAGGGCAGCGTGTTGCATCGCTGAACCACTCATCCAAATGACACACCCACCCCTTCTGAATCTGTTGGCGCTAAAGATAGCTAGCATTGAATCGTAGCTGTGTTGTAGCAGCAGTGCCTCTTCGCCACTCTCCTTTCAGATCTAGAGAGGATTGTGCAGAATCAGGAACTAGGTTTATGTAGCTGTAACCAAACCATTGAGCAAATCTGTGCATCTCCAGATTTTTGGGCCATGATCAGGAGAGCGAAGGACTCCCTACCGCTGTGGTGAGAACTGCAGCAGCTGAAATATGATGGCTTAAAATCATAACGGCTTGAATCTTGCCTCTGCTGTAGGAAGTTCTTGGTGGTCTTAAACAGGCCTGTCTGCCCCACTTCTGGTAGCTAGAAAATCTTCACCGCCCCTGTCAGGGGTTTCTGGCGACTACTCTAGAGTAACGACGCTCCTCAGGTCACTTTTCCATAACGTGTTTATTGGTGCTGATATGTACAGTGAAGCAGGTGCAGAAACATGTCTCCTTACTCCGATGCAGAATCCGGAAGTGCCCCTCGGCGCGAACGCCCCCAACATAAAAGGCGCGGGACACTGAATCTCCTCCCCTTGCGTCTTCTTCGTAATTCCAGAACCGGAGGAAAGGGTCTGCGTTCCATGTTTTCCCTCTCCCCCTTGTCCCCTTCTCTTTCCTCCCGTCTGTGGAGTCTGGGCTCTTTCATCCTGCCTGAGCCCGGGCACTCTCTCTCCCCGTGTCCTGACTTCCCTCCCCCGAGTCTTTGTTTCCTTCGCTACTCTGTGAGGAGCTACTCTTGATGATAGGGGGAGGGTACTCTGTACTCTCTCCCCATTACAGCCCCTCTTGCTTTGTAAGGTTTACACCAT
The DNA here is from genome assembly GCF_963506605.1 of Zootoca vivipara. Lineage (NCBI taxonomy): Eukaryota > Metazoa > Chordata > Lepidosauria > Squamata > Lacertidae > Zootoca > Zootoca vivipara. Next base: position 35,022,068 of record NC_083291.1, on the reverse strand, counting down.
GGGTAGGCAAACTAAGGCCCGGGGGCTGGATCTGGCCCAATCGCCTTCTAAATCTGGCCCGCGGACGGTCCGGGAACCAGCGTGTTTTTACATGAGTACTGTAGAATGTGTCCTTTTATTTAAAATGCACCTCTGGGTTATTTGTGGGGCATAGGAATTCGTTCATTTTTATTTATTTATTTTCAAAATACAGTCCGCCCCCCCCCACAAGGTCTGAGGGACAGGGGACCTGCTGAAAAAGTTTGCTGGCCCCTGGTTTACACCAAGCTGAATTTGCGGGAAATATTCCCTAAGCGCTCTGTAAATGCTAGGTGCCACTCATGAGAGAGCTGAAATGAGCAATGGATTCAACAGAGCAATGGATTCAAACTACAAGAAAGAAGATTCTACCTAAACATTAGGAAGGACTTCCTGACAGTAAGAGCTGTTCGACAGTGGAATTTGCTGCCAAGGAGTGTGGTAGAGTCTCCTTCTTTGGAGGTCTTTAAGCAGAGGATTGACAGCCATATGTCGAGAATGCTTTGATGGTGTTTCCTGCTTGGCAGGGGGTTGGACTGGATGGCCCTTGTGGTCTCTTCCAACTCTATGATTCTATGATTCTATGAAAGTGGTCTCTAAGAGAGGCATTGCTCTCGCACACGTTTTTTGTTTCACGGCCACCTCTGGTCAAAGGGTTTTTAATTAATACAAAAGCCTGGCAGGCATATGCAACAGAGACATCGCTCTCTCTTCTGCGAGGAGGAGGAGGAGGAGAATCTCCCCCAATTCCCCTCTCTTCATCTTATGATGCCTGTAAGGTTTCTGACTGATGGTGCCCTCTATGTGCATTGGCAAGAGGGCAGCTCCTGAGTTTCCCGTCAGAACACCTCCGAGCGAAGCCTTAACCAGCGCTGTCGCAACCCAACGGGAACCTCTTTTCAGTCCTCAGCAGGATTAGGGGGCCTATGTAGAACTGGGGCACCGAGGCACAATGCTCCCATAAGCTCCTTACTCTCTTGTCTAATTTGCTGTCAGAGCAGAATACATTAACGGGGGTGGCTGTCATCAGAATAGCAAAATCCGGGGTGGGTGGGTGTGCACTGCCTGCTGATTAATCCAGAGCAGGTCTCCCGATTCCCTGCCTCTTAATTCAAATAGTGTTGTTAGGCAAAGATCTCTCTCTCTCTCCCCCCCCCCCGCCAACTCCTGCCAGGAACCGTGTACAAGCGTGCAAAGCTATCGCTGGCATATTAGAAGGAACGGCAGAAGATAGGTTGAGCTTCAAAGCAGCAGCTTAGAAAGTCTGACACGGGAGAAAGGCTTTTTTTTGCAGATCAATGGGGAGAGGGTACAAGAGGGAGATGTTTCAGCCTTGCAGAAGACGAGGACGGGTTGAGGAGGGGTTAAAGGCTGCCTGTTGTGGATGTTGGCGGCCAAGACCAGATTAAGGAAAGTAGGGCAGGCCAATGAACTCTGTATTGTGGAGGAGTTTTACAGAGCGGGAGACTTGTGATGGAGCTATATGGTGTATATGCTTTATCTATGTGTGCCCCCCCCGAAAAAAGCCCTCAATGACCCACTTCTAAATTGGGTGTAAGCTATCCTGCAGCTGAGAAATTGAGAGAGGTTGGAAAATACTGTTTGTTGTGCCCTTGGACTAGTCTCTTAAAGTCAAACATGCCCTCTCAAAAATATATAGCATTTATTTATACATACCCTGCCTTTTTCCTTGACAAGGACTCGAGGCAAGCTTACACATAAACATGGAAAAAGCCCCAATACAGTCATACCTCGGTTTAAGTATGCCTCGGTTTGAGTATTTTCAGTTTAAGTACTCTGCGGACCCATCTGGAATGGATTAATCCACTTTCCATTACTTTCAATGGGAAAGTTCGCTTCAGGTTAAGTACGCTTCAGGTTAAGTACGGACTTCCGGAACCAATTACACTCATACCTCGGGTTAAGTACGCTTCAGGTTGAGTACTCCGCAGACCCATCTGGAACAGATTAATCCACTTTCCATTACTTTCAATGGGAAAGTTCGCTTCAGGTTAAGTACACTTCAGTTTAAGTACTCCACGGTCCGTCTGGAACGGATTAATCCACTTTCCATTTACTTTCAATGGGAAAGTTCGCTTCAGGTTAAGTACGCTTCAGGTTAAGTACAGACTTCCGGAACCAATTGTGTTTGTAAACCGAGGTACCACTGTAATGTAAAACCAATTGAACATTGACCTATTCTCTATATTTACACTGACCGCCTCTAACACTTTCACTAAAGGATATTAAATATTACAATATTTTCCAAGATATGACTTAAATTTCTTCCAATCTTCCTCCACCTCCTCTTCTTCCCGGTCGCGGAGTCTCGCAGTCAGTTCCATAAAGTCCAGTCAGTTCCATAAACTCCAGGCGAGTTCCATGAAGTCCATCATCTTCATTTGCCAGTCATCTATAGTTGGCATATCTGGACTCTTCCAACAGATAGATCAGTGGTTTTCAACCAGTGTGCCATGGCACCCTGGGGTGCCTTGAATTATGGTCAGGGGTGCTGCCCTCAACACTGGCCTCTGTCCCTCTTTCCTTCCTTCCTTCCCTCCCTCCTCTAATGCCCTCTTGCGTCTCTGCCTCCCAAAGGCTTGCATGGCTGTTTGTTGCTGCAGCGCCTGCCGCCGCCACTTCTGCCTCCCCAGGTAAGGTGCTGGCCTCACGTTCACTTTTGGCCAGTCTCCATTGGGCCACTAAGGCTGGGGGCATCCTCTGCCCAGGCCCCTGTGGGGTAACGTGAGGAGGCACCTCTTCTTGGGGCACTGGGGGGGGCAGCTCAGAGATCGGGTTTTTGGTGTGTGTGGCAACTGCTGCCCAGAGGACTCCCAAGGAGAGGGGAGGAGGCTGGGGGAACACCCCGCAAGGGAGGGTGTTGGGAAAAGGGTGAGAGGCTCCAGCTCTGCAGGCAAGGGGCGACAGAACTGGGCTCCCACAGGGGCGCCGCAGAAAGAATGGAGTTGGTCACGGGAGCCATGGACTCAAAAGGGTTGAAAACCTCAGAGATAGAGGATTGTAAACTAGGATGATTGATTGATTGATATTTATTACGGCCATTGGCCCATCACACAACAATTCCCATACCAACATATATGTACTTGTTGTTGTTTAGTCGTTTAGTCGTGTCCGACTCTTCGTGACCCCATGGACCATAGCACGCCAGGCACTCCTGTCTTCCACTGCCTCCCGCAGTTTGGTCAAACTCATGTTCGTAGCTTCGAGAACACTGTCCAACCACCTCGTCCTCTGTCGTCCCCTTCTCCTAGTGCCCTCCATCTTTCCCAACATCAAGGTCTTTTCCAAGGATTCTTCTCTTCTCATGAGGTGGCCAAAGTATTGGAGCCTCAGCTTCACGATCTGTCCTTCCAGTGAGCACTCAGGGCTGATTTCCTTCAGAATGGATAGGTTTGATCTTCTTGCAGTCCATGGGACTCTCAAGAGTCTCCTCCAGCACCATAATTCAAAAGCATCAATTCTTCGGCGATCAGCCTTCTTTATGGTCCAGCTCTCACTTCCATACATCACTACTGGGAAAACCATAGCTTTAACTATATGGATCTTTCTCGGCAAGGTAATGTCTCTGCTTTTTAAGATGCTGTCTATATGTACTTAAACCTCCAAATTTAGAACAGCCAAAAACTTACAGAAAACAAACAAACAAACAAAAAACCCAACAACATACAATAAATTTGCAACATAAACATCACCCTCTGCTCATAAATTAATAAAAGACATCAATGATGATATCACCTAATTACATCCCAAAACATAAATCATGGTTTAAAAGGGTTATCCGAGCCGCACAGGAGTCCGTTTTTCTTCTTTAGGGATAGGACGCTGATCAAGAATCTGGCAACCGTGAGTGATCTTAAGGGGTCTTCATCATTTAGTAGATATCTCTCAGAAACTAGGACGCTGTTTCTCACCCCACCCCACCCCTATCTCTCTGTTTCCTTCCCGCATTGAAACACCACACCACCAACACAGGGTTTCTATTCCCAGTGATATTTAACGGCAGGTCGCTGCTACTGCTACTCTTAAACCCTGTTTGGTTCGTTGGGCCATGTGCTGCTGCGGCAAGTAAGGGGAGAACATTGCAGTGTCTTTTCTAAATGTAGGGCTCTCCTTGGCAGCAGGCCTGGCTGTGTCTAGACAGCCCCACCCCCACAGTTAGCCCTTTCCCATTCATTTCTGATGATGGGGATGTCTGGCTGAAGTGAACACACAGCTGGCCTGTGGGGATTGAGGGGCCACTGGGAGCTCTTTCATCTTCCTTTTGATTTCCCTTTGGCCGTTATTTCCTCTCCCCTCCAGTTCGGCCCTGTCTTCCCTCTCCTCTTCCGCAGGTACATAAAACTTAACTGGAGACCTCAGCCAGCTCCGTGTACTCAATCTGACACAAAAGCCCACCTCCAAATGCAGGGAGGAGATTCCCCTCCTTTGGAAAATAAAACCAAACCTTTCAAGCGGAAGGAGCCTTGCCGCTTCACAAAACACACAGCTCTTTTCCCAGAATTAAATCATTGTGGCGCTGGGTTCGATGACGGAAACACTAATTATCTGACATTTGGGGTACCTGCCCTTTCTTCAGAGGGACACGGGGGCTACCTCCCCCTTTTATTCTCGCAACGACCTTGCAAGGTAGGCTGGGCTGAAGAAAGGTGAGTGGTCCAAGGCCGTCCTGGGATCCGCACCACGGCTAAACAGGGATTTGAAGTTGGGGTCCGTGTTCCTGGTTCCACTATCCGAGGCAGCCTACCTCTAAATGCCAATGGTGGGAATCCCAAGTGGGGAGAGCGCTGTTCTGTTCAGGTCCTGCTCACAGGCTTCCCATAAGCCAGGCATGTCCAACAGGTAGATCGTGATCTACCGGTAGCATAGCTGCCAAGTTTTCCCTTTTTTCGCGAGGAAGCCTATTCAGCATAAGGGAAAATCCCTTTAAAAAAGGGATAACTTTGCAGCTATGACCGGTAGATCACTGGACGTCTGTGGTAGCCACTGGTAGATCAGTGGCTCCCCCAAAAGAAGCTAGAAAACTTTGGCTGCCCTAAAAAAAGCTCAACATCTTTGCCCTGCACCCCTAAAATGACCTGAACCACAAAAAACAGGGCTTTCCTTCCAAATAAAAAAGCTCAACATCGCTTTCTTCCCTAAAGAAGCTCAACAACTTTGACCTGAACCCCAAAAAGGAGGGTAGATCCCTTCCAGTTTTTAACTCTGTGAGTAGATCGCTGTCTCTTGGAAGTTGGCCACCCCTGCCATAAGCCATCTGGTTAGCCATTCTAAGAACAGGATGCTGGGCCGCCATAGCCTTTGGCCTGATCCAGCAGAGCTCTCTTCTTAGGTCCAGTATAGTATCAACTGCACTGCACCATGCAATGGAGAGTTGGGTATCTGCCCTTTCCTGTGCGGCAGGTAATAATTATACACCAGGGTTTCCCAAACTTGTGTCTCCAGCTGTTTATGGACTACAATTCCCATCATCCCTGACCAGTGGTCCTGCTAGCTAGGGATGATGGGAGTTGTAGTCCAAAAAACAGCTGGAAGACCCAAGTTTGGGAACCCTTGTTATATACCATGAAGAGTCCTGGTTGTTATGGCAGCATTGGTGGAAGCATTCAGAGCCTGCTGGCCTTCCCCATGAAACTGAGCACTTTTCTCTCCTCAGCACGCCCTTTGTCTGCCAGTTCCAGGTCTTCATCACTGTTTCTTAGGATTTGCCTAAGCATGAGTGCACAGCTGAGCGGGGAGACATGAGCTTCTCAGATCTCATGCGCCCTCTATTGGAAAAGTTCAAGAGTGCCAAGCGGGGATTTTTGGTTGTGGGTGAAACATTACTGGTAGTAGAATTGAAAACATTTATAAAACGTCTATACAGTATTTAGACAAGATTTTGGCAGGGTAGTTTTTGGGGGATCAGTCTCCTTGTTCCATTTTGCTTTTAAAATGGCTTTGTTGTGTGTTGGTGTATATTTAATCTGAAGGGGTTTATATGTGCATCTACTACAGTCGAACCTCTATTTGCGACCGTAATCCGTTCCAGAGGTCTGTCCGGAGGACAAAATGGGTCGCTGGGAGAGGCGCCGTTGTGCGCAGGTGCGGGCGGCGATTGCTCACTTCTGCGCATGTGCAAACGGCGATCGCCGCTCCTGCGCATGTGTGAACGGCGGCAAACCTGCCAGTTACTCCCGGGATTGCTGCGGTTGCGACTTGGAACGACCGTAAGAAGAGGAGGTGATAAGTAGAGGTTCTACTGTACAGTGGTACCTCTGGTTAAGAACTTAATTCATTCCGGAGGTCCGTTCTTTACCTGAAACTGTTCTTAACCTGAAGCACCACTTTAGCTAATGGGGCCTCCTGCTGCCGCCGCGCCGCTGGAACACGATTTCTGTTCTCATCCTGAAGCAAAGTTCTTAACCTGAGGTACTATTTCTAGGTTAGCGGAGTTTGTAACCTGAAGCGTTTGTAACCCGAGGTTCCACTGTATTATGAAGGACATAGATATTAGAACTAAGTAAACTGATTCCAGCCCCGAACTATACCTAGATCCGTGTGTGTGTGTGTGTGTGTGTGTGTGTGTGTACATACACATATGTGATGATGGTGGAATTGTAAAGAGTGAGGTCAGCAGGAAATTAATGTTGCCGTTATTGGTTAACCTTGTTCTCTGTCCTTTTCCTCTTCTTCTTTTCAGAGAATTCTTCTGTCGCCACTGCTAATCTTTCCAGCCAGCTGCCTCTTCTGTGGGAAGCCACCTAGTGAAGAATTGGCAGGAGGAGCTTCAAGCCAAAACATCCCAGGGATTCCCAAGGAAGGAGCCAGCCCAAGCTGCTTTCCCCGAGGACAGCAACCTGTTCCATTGCTCCTGCTCCATGTTTTGTGTTCTCTTTGTGGTGGGGCTGGAGCTGGCCTGCTCACCAGCCTGAAAAGAAGGGTGCCATGGCACCCTGAAGACCCGTTAGCTCATTGTGATGCCCGATGCCACAGTCGCATGGTTGGCGTGAGCAAGCTTATGTGCATAGCACGCTCAAGGCAACATATCGTGTGAACAGTTTATTAGACCAGCTCGGGAGGCAAGAACACAGGAGAGCGCTTGTATCCGGGCAGACTATTTTATTTGTCCATTTAGCCCAGTGTTATCTGTCTGTGCTCTGACCATAGCTGCCAAGTCTCCCGTATTCCCTGGGAAACCCCCGTTTTTCCAGCTGTCCCCAGCCGAAAAACCGGATTTTTTTGTTTTTCCCCGGTTTATTCTGGCGCGGTGGCCATTTTGGAACTGGGCGGAGCATGCTCAGAAGCGACTTTTGATGCTGCTTTGCCCAGTTCCAAAATGGCTGCAGCGCGACTTCTGGTGCGGCGGCCATTTTGGAACAGGGCAGAGCAGCATCAAAAGTCGCTTCTGAGCATGCTCCGCCCAGTTCCAAAATGGCGGCAGCGCACCTTCCGGTCCAGTCCCTTATTTCTCAGGCCGGAACTTGGCAGGCATGGCTCTGACAGGAAGAGGCACTTCTTTGTTCCCATCAAAGCAGGGTGCTTCCAGATCATGGGTAGGCAAACTAAAGCCCGGGGGCCGGATCTGGCCCAATCACCTTCTAAATCCAGCCCACGGACGGTCCGGGAATCAGTGTGTTTTTTACATTAGTAGAATGTGTCCTTTTATTTAAAATGCATCTCTGCGTTATTTGTGGGGCATAGGAATTCATTCATTTTTTTGGTCAAAATATAGTCCGGCCCCTCACAAGGTCTGAGGGACAGTGGGCTGGCCCCCTGCTGAAAAAGTTTGCTGACCCCTGTTCCGGATGAACTGTCTATTGAACGTTCATCCTGGTTTGTTTGCATGGAGGTTAGATCCTGAGCCCGCCAGCACTGCACATTTAAAGCAGCATCAGATCACTTTTAAAAGCCATGGCTTCCCTCAAAGAATTACTGTAGGTAGGTTGTTAAGGATACTGAGAGTTGTTAAAAGGTAAAGATAAAGGACCCCTGACAGTTAAGTCCAGTCACAGACGACTATGGGGTTACGTCGCTCATCTCGCTTTACAGGCTGAGGGAGCTGGCGTTTGTCCGCAGACAGTTTTTCCAGGTTATGTGGCCAGCATGACTAAACCTCTGGCGCAATGGAACATGGAAACCAGAGCAGCGCACGGAAACGCCGTTTACCTTCCCACTGGAGTGGTACCTATTTATCTACTTGCACGTTTTTTTTTGGGGGGGGTGCTTTCAAACTGCTAGGTTGGTAGGAGCTGGGACCGAGCAATGGGAGCTCACCCCATCGCGGGGATTCGAACCGCTGACCTTCTGATCGGCAAGCCCAAAAGGCTCAGTGGTTTAGACCGCAGTGCCACCCGTGCTGAGTTGTTAGGAGATCCATATTCCCCCCACAGAGCTACAGTTCTCAGAGTTCCCTGGAAAGAGGGTTTGATCACTCTGAGAACTGTTATCTCTGTGAGGAGGGTGGGGGTCTCCTAAAAACTCCCTAAGGCAGGCATCCCCAAACTGCAGCCCCCCCCAGATGTTTTGGCCTACAACTCCCATGATCCCTAGCTAACAGGTCCAGTGGTCGGGGAAGATGGGAATTGTAGTCCAAAACATCTGGAGGGGCAAAGTTTGGGGATGCCTGCCCTAAGGTGTGCTGAGCTGTGATAGGCTTACCTGCCCGATATGGCAGATGTGGAAACCTGACCTCTTGAAGAGATGAAAGATCAGGGCCAAGAATCATCCCCACCTGTGGAGTTTATGCAACTAGTCAGTTTTTCCCCACTCCCAGATATGTGAGATTTTAGGCTCTTAGAAAAAAGATGGCAGAATCTGAAGGAAGACTATGTATGCTGAATTAAGTCAAACTGTGTTCAACAGTCAGGTAAGCCTGCATAGAATTTTTGCCTACTGAAACTGAACCAGGAAGTCTTGGGTTCAAATCCTAACCCTGTCATGAAATCACCTGGTGGCCTTAAGCAAGCCATTATCAAAAGGGCAGAAGAAAAGCTATCCTTGGCTTTCTCCATGAATTTCCCATCCAAGTTGTTTAGTGTTTAGTGAATTCCATAGTTTAGGTGAAGAATAGTAAAGAAATGCTTAATTTTGTTTGTCCTGAATCTTCCAACATTCAGCTTCATTGCACAGCCAGCAAAGTTCTAGAATTGAGAGAGAGGAAGTCACGCTTTTTTTTTGCTCCCCCCTCCTAAAAAATAGTTTAAAACATTTTTTGGTGATTTTAACCCAAAAAATTCTCGACAGCTTTTGTGTCTGGATTTTCGCTTTTTGAAATATGGCGACCCTAAAGGCGTCTATCATGTCCTCTTGTTCTCTTCCAGTCCCAGTGGGAGAATAACAACAGGGTTCTTTGAGTTAATGTTTCTTATTGTAGCACTTTGAAATGTTAAGTAGGGGTGCTAAGTATCGTTATTGTTGGCTGCTGTTGGTTAGGAGTGAAGAGATGGAGAGAGTGTGGACTCTGTGTGGGGCGCGGAACATTGTTCTTTCTTTTCAGGGCAAGAAGATAGGGCTGCAAGCTCCACAGGTGTCCAGCCATGTTATCTGGCAGCATCAAAAATGAGAGCCTTGTGGCACCGTAAAGACTTAACAAATTTATTATGGCAATCAGCTTTTGTGGACCTGAGCTGATTGCCATAATAAATTGGTTCGTCTCTTCCTACAAATTGCCTTGCTTGGCTGTCTGCAGTTCGCTGCTGCCATTTGTTTATTGCCAGCAAAATCTTTGTTGTTGTGTGGAGGAAGGTGGTGGCTGTGACAGAGGAAGGTCTGCTGGTTTATTGAGATGGGGGGGGGGAGGGAGGCTGGCTATCTGCTCTTGGGGCTAGGCTGGGGTTTTCTCTTCTCCTCCGCCCCGCTCCATTGGGCTGAACAGCAGCCATTCATACAGGAGAGGTAAGAAAAGGGGAGGACACCTTACCGGTGCAGACTGAACCTGCTCCTTGTCTCTGGTGACCCCCCCCCCAGTGTTTGGGGTAAGGGGTGGATTCTGCCCCCTTTCCTGCCTCACAGCCAGCTGGTTTTGTTTTGCATGACCAGCTGAGCAAGACTGTCCCTCTGCACATTGCCCAGTCCTGGATTCTACTTCACATTTGTATCCCTCCCCAATGTCCACCACCACTGCGGTCTTTTGATCCTCACAACATGATTTTCATGAGATTATCCCCCTTTGCCTCCAAGATGACCCCACAAGGTCGATTGGGCTGTGAAAAGGGCAGCTGCCCTGCGATTGCTCTGGGAAAGGATATTGTTATAAGCAAAAATCTGCCCTTATGGGGTACACAAGAGCCCTTTTTGGGTTCTCCATCGGTCGGAGATATAACAGAGGCCAACCAGAGAAGTTTGAGAAGCAAAGCCTTTATTTTTTGCCGTTGCAATGAAGCGAGCAAGAAACAAAAAACCAAGCCCAGTCCTAGTCATTTCTCTCTCTCCAAAGTGGCACCCAGACAGGGCAGAGGCTGGGTGCCCTAAGGCTGATGATGCAACTGGCTCTTTCCTCACTTTGTTGCAACCAGCGCCAGAAAAACTGAGCATCTCATTGTTGCATGAGCCTACAGTATTCATATGACCGCCAGTGGTCCTGATCCAAAGAAGGCTGAGAGCTTTCCTCTCATCAGCAGCCTCCAATGGAAACAACGAACCAGCTTCTTCAACTTCCCTAAAGGGCAGTTGGCTTGCTTGGCGCAAGAGTTACATAAAGGGGAACTCGGAGAGAGTTGCAGGGAGTGGCTCCCCAGCTTAGATAGGACTTCTGTTTTATGTTTTTTGCAGAACTCCAATGTGCCTTGAACAGCTACATTGCAGGCAGAAATTCAAGAGGTGATGTTGTTTGCCCTTGCCAGAATAAGATGGTTTGAGGGTTTTTTTTGTTGCCCATCCTATAGCTGTTAAAAAACCACAGTGTCTCTGTCACAAAAAGGGTTGAGTGGGCCTGCTCACAATTCTGCAAAGCACCCAAGGCTGCACGATGGAATGTTTATGCTCTGGTGATACATCTATTATTTCCTTCACTCTTGCAAGAGCCCTGAAAGGTCCGGTAGGTGTGCTTTGTTTTTGTTTTTTCCTCCTGTGTGTGGCTTTGAGGCTCATACAGCATCCTATACAGTCATACCTCGACTTACGAAGGCTTCGACTTACGAAGGCTTCGACTTCTGAAGTCGAAGCCTCCGGAAGTTTTTTCGGTGTGCGCACCTGGCATGCGCGTTCTGTGCCTGCGCAGAAGTGCGAAATCGTGCTTTGCGCATGTGCCGTAGCGGCGCTTCGACTTACGAAGACGACCGCGGAACGGATCGTCTTCGTAAGTCGAGGTACCACTTGTACAAACTGCTTGATCATCACCTGTTTTAACATCCCTCTCTCTCTCTCTCTCTCTCTCTCTCTCTCTCTCTCTCTCTCTCTCTCTCTCTCTCGTACACGAAGCAAAAGAGTGGGTCTCGTGGAACATTCAACGCTGTCGGTGAGTTTTGTCACTGGGGTCAAACCATCGACTGTTGAGTGTACCTTGTGGCCTGTGCAGCACTTGGAAGCGAAGGAAGCTACCAGCCAAAGGACAGCCAAGTTGGCGGAGTTGAGAGTGCAAAGAAATGGTTTGCTAAGCAGCATGTGCTCAGCCTAGAGAAATGTGAAGTTGTGTGAAAGGTATGCCTGCAAGGAGATCTGAAGCAGGACTCGCTTCAGTTTATTTCAATGGGACATGTCCAACCTACGTTCGCCAGGATGCTCGTTGTCACGACGCAAGTCACTCTCTTCCATTTTTACCTTGTGCTTTCATACAAGCCAGGTTTTTGCTTAAATAGTGCAAAAGAAGGTGATTTAAGCTCCATGGATGAAAATGCCACGGTGTGTATGTAAACTTCATCTGCTCACGTGATATCATCAGAGAGGGGGCAGTGTGTGACCCATGCGTCTCTAGGGTTCCCAGTTCTGTCCTCTTGCAACCTAGACACTTTACACTCTTCTGATTCAGCGGAAGCCTAGGCAGCTGTGGTTCCACAAACCTTCAAGAAGGTATGCAGAGATTTTCATTAGCCCTCCCTATCTCTGACCAGAACACCACACTAGAAGGCAGGGTCATTGGCACATGGCAAAGCAGACTAATACATTGCTAACACCACCACACTCCTCAACCATGGGCGTAGCCAGGGGGGTGCAGTTGCTCCCCATCAAGTAAATAAATAAAGATACTTAACTAACTGACCAATACTGTACCTCAAAGACAGCCTCTTTCTATATCAACCTACCCGAAACCTGAGATCATCTTCTGAGGCCCTTCTTTGTGCGCCTCATCCTCAAGAGGTCTGGAGGGTGGCAACACGAGAACGGGGCCTTCTCTGCAGTGGCTCCCCGTCTGTGGAATGCTCTCCCCAGGGAAGTTTGTCTGGCACCTTCATTAGACACCTTTAGGCGCCAGGCAAAAACATTCCGTTTTAACCAGGCCTTTGGTTGATCTGATTGGCATCCTATGCCCTTTTAAAATGTAGTTTTCTTTTTTTGGGGGGGGGAGGTTATTGTTTTTATTTTGATTATATATTTTGTGGTTTTATATGAATCCTGGCTATGCCCATGTTGCCAACCCCATATTAAACCCTGATTTCTTACTCTGGTTCTGATGACCACGGGTAGGCCACCTTATTTCAGGCCAGGGCCATATTCCTTTGAGAGCCGTGAAGACTGGTCTATTAGGGCAGTCTGTCCTCACCCACCCATGACCAGCTTGTCTTCTAACCTGTTCATGAGATCGCCCTGGCTGTCAGCTTTTTCCTCCTCCTCCTCCTCCTCCATCTCAGGGCCTGCCTTGTAGAGCTCAGCAGAGAAGATGATGGGGGCAAAGCTAGCATTAGTTGACTCTGAATGTCCTTTGCTTGGGCTCCACCTATCACTTAGGGACCCAGGTGGTGCTGTGGGTTAAACCACTGAGCCTAGGGCTTGCTGATCAGAAGGTCGGCGGTTCGAATCCCTGTGACGGGGTGAGCTCCCGTTGCTCGGTCCCAGCTCCTGCCAACCTAGCAGTTCGAAAGCACATCAGAGTGCAAGTAGATAAATAGGAACCGCTACAGCGGGAAGGTAAACAGCGTTTCCATGTGCTGCTCTGGTTTGCCAGAAGCGGCTTTGTCATGCTGGCCACATGACCTGGAAGCTATACGCCGGCTCCCTCAGCCAATAATGCGAGATGAGCGCACAACCCCAGAGTCAGTCACGACTGGACCTAATGGTCAGGGGTCTCTTTACCTTTACCTATCACTTTGACTCCCTGTATTCTGTCCCACCAATCTTGATGTCCCCCAGGCACAAAACAGGCTGAAGCAAACAAGGCCAGGATTTCCCATGAACTGGGGACTTGGGAACTGGGTACGTTCTGCAGGCTGCGATTCTGCTGTGCCCCTTGTTTCTTTCTAAACATTCAAAAGGACAGGTGTTTTCCCCTTTGCACCTTTGGTCCTTGGCTTCTTCCCCAGGAACTGGAGCACTTTAAAACACACACACACACACACACACACACACACACACACACACCATGTAATTCTCTGCAAAATCCTGTCACCAGGACATCGGCTATCTTCAGTCAGAGTTTTGGAAACCTAGAAAGTCACAATCAACATTCATTCTGTCGGTGGGTTGTGATGCTGGAGGAGAAGCTCACTGATCAGTGAATGCAACTGTGGCTGGAAGGCACACACTGGACCAGCATGTTCCCAGGGACTGCAGCGCACAAAGATGGAAGGTGCAAAAACAGTCTCGCCACAAGGCCACCTTTCCTACTACCTGCACAAGCAGTTCAAAGAACAGTCCTGCACTGCTTGAAGATCACATAAGAAGGAATCAGCATCTAGGGAGTTCTGGGTCAAATCCAGTCCAAAACTCAGCCTTGAGAGCCAATAGGTGTGGTCAATGCAGAGCGTGCATCTTTTTGCTTGTTTCATCTGTTATAAGCAAAAATCTGCCCTTATTCCCTTATGGGGTACACAAGAGCCTTATTGGGTTCTCCATCGGTCGGAGAATATATAACAGAGGCCAACCAGAGAAGTTTGAGAACCAAAGCCTTTATTTTTGTTGTTGCAACAGGGTCCTTCCGCAGGAGGACAAGGAAGGAACCCCAAACAAAGGTGTCCTGCCCTTAAATAGAAATTTGAAATTTGTTTCAGCCCACCTCCCAGAAGTATCACCCATACGTCACAGAAGGGGTGTAGCCCAAGACCGCCCTCCCTAAATTCATCATAGGTACATCATGAAAGGGGAGGTCTGGTGGCAGTAATCTGAGCATCCTGGACCCTGCCCCCAAAACCTAATCAACAAAAAAGGAGATATTTACATAGGACCCCATATACATATACAGTGGTACCTCGGTTTATGAACACAATTGGTTCCGGAAGTCTGTTCATAAACTGAAGCGAACTTTCCCATTGAAAGTAATGGAAAGCGGATTAATCCATTCCAGACGGTCCGTGGAGTAACCGTTCATAAACTGAAGCGAACTTTCCCATTGAAAGTAATGGAAAGTTGATTAATCCGTTCCAGACGGGTCCGCAAAGTACTTAAACTGAAGCGTTCATAAACTGAAACATGGGTGTAATTGGTTCCGGAAGTCTGTTCATAAACTGAAGCGTTCATAAACTGAAGCGAACCTTCCCATTAAAAGTAATGGAAAGTGAATTAATCCGTTCCAGATAGGTCCGCGGCATTCATAAACCGAAAATTCATAAACCGAGGTGTTCATAAACCGAGGTTCCACTGTATGTATATGGGATCCTTAACACACCATACATAAAAGGAAGACATGACCCCTTTTGGACTATAGGTAAAAATGCACAGAAGTGGCCTGGAATATCTCAAAGGCTCCCCCTCGCCTCAGTATTTCTGTAGTTCAGTAGCCTGCCTAAAAGCAACGCATGCTTTCTGCTAGCCTTAGAAAGGAGGGTCAGGTCTGTTCTCATGGAATATGGTAAATACGTTTGTTTTCCATGAGTAATTATTAGCTGAATATTGTTAGGATGTTCACATCCCTAGGGCAGTACTTGCCCAAAGACAGGTTCTGCCTTAGAAGTAGAGATGGAGACAAGCTTGGGGTGTAGAAACATCTAAGGGGCTCCCTTGTCCTCCAATGCGGTCAGGAAACCCTGGCCCACTCCTATCCATATTTTGACCCAGTGGGAAAGAGAGTCTGGCTACTCCTCTACCTTCAAGGTGAGGGCGATTTCTCAGATACTAGGTAAGTAAGGTGTCGAAGGGGGAATTAGGTGATGACTGTGATGAATACATATTTGGTGGAGTTGTAAATTAATCAAGAAATATTGGGAAAATATCTATGTAGAGCTAAAGAAAATTTTGAAATATTCTTTTAAAAAGAATCCTGAATTTTTTTTCTAGGAATATTAAGTGAGGAGATCAGGGAGGGGGGTAAGTGTTTATGTATGCAACCACATCTGCGAGACTTCTCATAGCAAAAAAAGTTGGAAAAGTGTAGAAATTCCAAAGATAGAGGATTGGCAAATCAAGTTAATAAGATATCAGAATATGGCAAGCAAAATAGGAGAAGCTAAAGGGATACCTGAATATAAAGTCGATAAAGATTGGGGGGGGGAATTAATGATTATAAGAAAAAAATTGTGGAAAACCCCAACCTATTAGCAGACAGGTGAAGGGTTCAAGTAATATAAATAATCAAGATACAAGATAGCTAAAAAGGTATACAAAAAATTCTTTTGGGAAATTAATGTCAAATTAGAGAAAAGGCTGGAAGTCACACAGGGGTGGGGTGGAGGTGAAGGGTGAGAGGGAATTATCTATTTCGTTTTGTGTGGTAGTTTTTTTTCTTTTGTTGTATTATTTATATATTATTTATATATTATTATTATTATTATTTGTATATTTATTATTATGTTTTGGAAGCATGTTTTGTTTTATTTATCTTTTTCTGTTATATTCTAAAAGCTCAATAAAAAAATTAATTTTTTTTAAAAGGTGATGACTGTGATAATATTTTTTCCTCTGCAGTGGGGGCTGTTCCGTGCTGTAAATTTCAGGTCTATTGCCGCACGCCACCCCAATCTCCAAGTGGGGTGAGATTCCAGGGGTTCCAGGCGCTCACCCATAGGTTGGTGCTCATTTCCTTTTCGAAATGAGGCACTGTGGAGCCTGTGATTATAATTATAATTATTATTATTTATTAAATTGGTATACTGCCCTTCATCTGTAGATCTCAGGATGGTTCGCAGCATAAAAATGCGAGATAAAAAACACAAAATACGTAATAAAAACAAAGCAAGCCAATAAACACCTCATATATACCACCTGAGCCTACGATGGAGGGGCTCACAGTATCAGCATCACAGCCTTTGATTCAAGCAGAGATTCAAGCATGGCTCCCTCTCTCTTCTGCTTTCCCAGCCTGCCACTTTTGCACCCAGCTTCTAGCTCACATAACTCCTAACGCTCAACTCTGGCTTTCTTCCTTCTCACTATCTGAGTTGAGGGAGGGACCCCACGCATTTGTTTCTCCCACAGATGCCTTTCTGTGGTCTCTGCACCTCACCAGGAGGCTAGGCTTGGCTGGATTAGCTGTTAACATTGGCTGGATGCAGGAATGTAGAGGTCTGGCACCCACAAACTCATAACACTATTACTGTACAGTACTACCAAGTTTAGATATCGACTGAAAGGTGGCACCGTTGTTTTGATTCGTTTTTACTTTGCTATAAAATTCATCCTTTCATATGCAACTTCTTCAATAAAGATGTACATTAAAAACAAATAAATCCAGAGGTTTGTCTTTTGCGAAAAGATGTGGCAGATTTGATGTGAAGCTGCAATAAGCAATAGGTTTATTACAACAATAATAACAGAGATAGCAAGGGAGCTCTTTAATTCTCCAGAACTCTATTTCGGACTGGATATTAAAAGCAACGACAAAAGAACTGGGAGTAAGGGTTAAAAGAAGAAAAGACGACAAATCTATGGTTTGTAACGATGCTACAGATTTGCTCTGCCTTTGCTGTGACACAGAATCTGTTATACACCTAGGATACAACACATCACATTTTAAGACTGTTATAAAGTGTTTTGCCTTTGTAGACTTAAAAAAAAGTTGCAAATACTGTACAGTCCTACAGTTACGTTCACTGCGGGTTGCGTACATCACGGGTTACGAACTCGCCGAACCCGGAAGTGCCAGAACGGGTTACTTCTGGGTTGGGCGATTCGCACATGCGCAGATGCGCCGAACGACATCACGTGCATGTGCAGAAGCGCCAAATCGCGCGGCGAGCATGCGGAAGGTTTGGCGCTTCAGGTTCCGTAGTGCTCTGGATGCGAACGGAGCTCCAGAACGGATCCCGTTCGCATCCAGAGGTACCGCTGTATCACAATTTGGGGTCTTTCCACTATGCCCAGATTTTACTCCATGTCCCCTGTCCACAACCATCTTTGCTTTGTCCAGCTTGAAGACATGGACAAATCTTAACTGTTTGTAACCTTTTTAGTTGATACTAGTACTGTAAATATAGCACCCTATTGTGGCTTTGGTTGTTTCACTTTCAGTCAGTAAAACATGAGGCGCTTAATCTCAGGGTCATGGGTTCGAATCCCACATCGGGCAAAAAGGTCCTTGCATTGCAGGCAGAGTTCGAAACTTCCATTGTTCTAGGCACATTTCACGACAGGGAATTTCATTAGCGTGAGCAGTTTCTGAGCTCTGGGCGCTGTGCTGTGCCTAACTTGCTCATAAATACAAAGAAAACAAAGGAGCTTTAGGAGACAGAAGAACGAGGTCCAGCCACTTTTGATTGACGGAATCTGTGTGGAGAGGGTAACAATATTTAGATTTCTAGACATTGAGCTACAGGAGGATCTGTCCTGGAGTGTTGATACAAGGGGGCTTGTGAAGAAGGCGCAGCAGAGACTGTACTTTTTGAGAATTCTAAGGAAAAACCATCTTTCACAAAAGCTGCTGCTTGCCTTCTATCACTGTGCCATACAGAGCGTGCTCACGTATGGTTTATGTGTGTGGTACGGAAGCTGTACTTCTCAGGATAGAGCAGGGCTGTGCAGAATTATTAAAACAGCAGAGAGCATTATTGGCTGCTTACTATCCACCTTAGAACAAATCGATACCACCAGGTGCCATAGAAAAGAACTAGATATATCAAGAGATCCAACGCACCCTGGTCACTGTTTCTTCAAGCTCCTGCCACCGGGACGGAGATATAGGACAATGCAGGCAAGAATGAGCCGTCTCAAGAAACAGTTTCTTCTCTAGAGTGATTTTGGCCTTAAATGGAATGTCTTTTAAGTCATCTTATTTTACTTGTTATATTGTACCGTATTGCACTGTTTTAATTAGGGTTTTGTAGTAATTTTGGATTATGTGGAACAGGGGCGTACCCCGGATCAAAACTGGGGGGGGCAAGGGGCGGGGCCAAGGCATGGGAGGGGAGGGGCCACAACAGATGTTAAGGTGACAACAGATCATCTATCAGGGCCGTCTTAAGCCCATCCAGCGCCGTGGCGCAAAGGAGCCTTTGCCGCCCCCTCCCTGCACGGGAGAAACGGGAGAGGGGTGTCAGGCAGCGGAGCGGGAAGCTTCTGCGGCGGGGTGATGGGGGGGCTCCGAGAGCTGCACCTGAAAGTGCCGCCCGGCACGCGCTCCCTCTGCACTTTCTGCCGAAGGCGCATCACAAGTCTCCTGCTGGGAGGAAGGAGGTGGCCGAAACGTGGGAGATGCGAGGCGGCGCGGCCTGCAGGGCAAGCAGCCGGCCGCTTGGACGCACCCCTCACAGCGCCGGAGCCTGGTCCTGCGCAGCCTTTGCCCGGCCGCACAGCAGCAGCTTCAGCCCCGCTCTCGCAGCTGCTGCTGTGGCGCCGCAGCAGGACAGGCGCGTGCTCTCGTTATTGTGATGGCGGGCTAGCCGGGCACACTGCGTGGCTCCCTCAGATGGAGGGCCACAGCAAGGGGCAAAGCAGCATAGTTGCTGCCAATCGGGTGCTTTTGCCAGGGCAGCCACAGTGCCCAGTTATCACCATCTTCCCCAATCATCCTGCAGGTAAGGAGCAGTAATGGCAGTGTCAGGAGGGCAGCTCCCCCCCCCCTCTACATGTGTCACTATTTGGAGCAACGTAATACCTGTAATGTGGGACGCGGGTGCCACTGTGGTCTAAACCACAGAGCCTAGGGCTTGCCAATCAGAAGGTCAGCAGTTCGAATCCCCGCCATGGGGTCATCAGTTCGAATCCCCGCCATGGGGTGAGCTCCTGTTCCTCAGTCCCTGCTCCTGCCAACCTAGCAGTTTGAAAGCACGTCAAAGTGCAAGTAGATAAATAGGTACCGCTCTGGCAGGAAGGTAAACGGTGTTTCCGTGCGCTGATCTGCTTTGCCAGAAGTGGCTTTGTCATGCTGGCCACATGACTCAGAAGCTGTACGCCGACTCCCTCGGCCAGTAAAGTGAGATGAGCGCCGCAACCCCAGAGTCATCCGCGACTGGACTTAACGGTCAGAGGTCCCTTGTATTGGAAATTCTCACAAAAGCACGGCAAGCTTCCAAGTTCTCCAGAGCTGTTCATTGGGCATATGTTACACAAAGCAAGGGGCAAGAGGGGGGGAAATAAAAATCAGAATACCCCCTAATGAAGTACTCTTACAATAACTATTCAATAACAAAAGGAACCCGTCTCTGTGCTTCATACTTAACATTTCACTGCTCCATTTCACAAATGGATTCAAACCCAGTTAACCTGGTAAAAAGCTTTCCTGAACCATGATATTCTATTTCCCCACTTGATTTCCTTGTATTTGTCTGAATAAACAAATGTGTATTGACCATTCATTTAGTGCAGGGTGACTAACTCCTGGCCCATGGACCTCTGAGCGTCCCTTGATTTGACAGATTTGGCACTTTGGGGTAGTTTTCCATTTAAACAAACAAAAACAAAACAAACAAAAAACCTCCCTTTTTTGCCTTTCTGGTGTTTGTTCCCTGAGCTGCCTCAAATGTTCTGGGTTAATGTATAGGCAATTTGCACATCCTTAATCCTGTAATTCCACCCCCTACAAATGGTTCCTGCTCAGTTCTTTACATATCTATAATATTAAACAACAAACTCATTTATTAATGAATAGTATAAAGCAACATATCAAGAGAATCAGAAAAAAAAGAATTGTTGGTTTAATATAAACACTCCAATGAAAATTCTGGCTGTCATTTTTAAAATTACCGTTTTCATGCCCCTGCTCAGTTCTGAGGTATTCCAGGTTCACTACATTTTAGCAAAATCATTGTAGAAAAGGCTCCTTGCCTTGTAGGAGAGAAGAAACAGAGGCATTCTCCTCCACTCAGCATTGTACAATTAGTGAAAGTATTCCCATAAAAATAAGCCGGAATTAAGATTGCCGGGAGAAATATCAACAACCTCAGGTATGCAGATGACACAACCTTGATGGCAGAAAGTGAGGAGGAATTAAAGAACCTTTTAATGAGGGTGAAAGAGGAGAGCACGAAATATGGTCTGAAGCTCAACATCAAAAAAACCAAGATCATGGCCACTGGTCCCATCACCTCCTGGCAAATAGAAGGGGAAGAAATGGAGGTAGTGAGAGATTTTACTTTCTTGGCCTCCTTGATCACTGCAGATGGTGACAGCAGTCATGAAATTAAAAGACGCCTGCTTCTTGGAAGAAAAGCAATGACAAACCTAGACAGCACCTTAAAAAGCAGAGACATCACCTTGCCGACAAAGGTCCGTATAGTTAAAGCTATGGTTTTCCCAGTAGTGATGTATGGAAGTGAGAGCTGGACCATAAAGAAGGCTGATCGCCGAAGAATTGATGCTTTTGAATTATGGTGCTGGAGGAGACTCTTGAGAGTCCCATGGACTGCAAGAAGATCAAACCTATCCATTCTGAAGGAAATCAGCCCTGGGTGCTCACTGGAAGGACAGATCCTGAAGCTGAGGCTCCAATACTTTGGCCACCTCATGAGAAGAGAAGACTCTCTCGAAAAGACCCTGATGTTGGGAAAGATGGAGGGCACAAAGAGAAGGGGACGACGACAGAGGACGAGATGGTTGGACAGTGTTCTCGAAGCTACAAACATGAGTTTGACCAAACTGCGGGAGGCAGTGGAAGACAGGAGTGCCTGGCGTGCTCTGGTCCATGGGGTCACGAAGAGTCGGACACGACTAAACGACTAAACAACAACAATTCCCAAAAGAAGGGCATTCCATGAGCCAAGAAAATGTTGATGAGCACCTGAAGGTGTTTTTCAGTGTACAAAATTCTAAAAAAAAACCACCCTTCTCTTTTGACAACAAAGATCTGACAACTGCAGCTTACAACCAAGACCCTTTAACTTTAGCTGTACCTTAAAACTAGAATCAAGCTCCTCGCACAGAAAGAGCAGGGTTAGCATCCAGCCCAACATAAGTCTTTGTGAAGGTTGCAAGCCCAACACACACTCTGGAGAATTAATTCCATTCTGTTGCAACCCGTACCAATCAAAATAATGCAAAATACATGATATTAGCAGGGCTGTGCTGTTCTGTATAATTCGAGATATAAGATCACACACCTAATTTGTCTGCCTTTTTGGTTATAATTCAATTTTAAATACGGAATACATACAAAAATTAAAGGAATTAATTCCACTCAGCTCAGGCAGGAGGTCTCATAACTTTTCAGCACTTCATTAAGCCACTTCTACGTATTTAATTAAAGTGTACTTTTAAAATGCTAAATTTTGGCTAGCTTGTGCCCCAAATTAATGTCCTCACCGTTATGGTAATAATTGTATACATTTCTTTTTTTTAAAAAATCCATTGCACCATTATTATATTTGAAAAGTACAGTTTACAGTGTGCAGGACAGGTCAGTTTACACTGGTAACCTTAAATTCCTGCAACTTCATCTGCTCACATTAACCCCTTGCTTCCCCCTCCCCACCCGGTCACAATCTCTTCCCTGCTGTTGCATTTAAGCTCCTTAAGTGACAGGGTCGTGAATTGCGCCCTCATTTTATTCCATTCGCTTCTAAAACCCCGTCAGACGTTACAGGTTGAATCCAAACTTCAATCCAGTTAAGCTAACATTGTAATTGTCTGGGAAATTTAATAAGGGCTAAATTAAACTCCGTTGGTGCCAATGATAACGAAGTGCAGCTAAAATGGTCAGGACCTAACCTAACCTACCTTGTGTACAGTATATTGATGGTGGCACAAAAAGAAAAAAGGTGGTAATTGCTAGTCTGCTTAGCTTCTGGCACAGAGCCAAACCATTTGTCTTCCAATGTGGATGCTTTTATTGTGCTTTGACACCGACCAGAACTCAATCCAATGCAACTGTGCATTGCTGTGTTTTCCTTTGCTGTTGAAAGTGCAGCTTATTCCCCCAACTGAGCACCAGCAGTTGGCATGGCATAGCCAGAAATTTGGATGGCTTAAAAAAAGAGGATTAAGCTATTAATAATCAATTTACATGTGGTATTAAGGTAAGAGGGGGAATGTGCAGGAGAAAGGATTTTGATGAGATATGCAAGATATTTGTAGAATTTGTACTGTTTAAACCAGGCATCCCCAAACGGCGGCCCTCCAGATGTTTTGGCCTACAACTCCCATGATCCCTAGATAAGAGGTCAGGGATGATGGGAATTGTAGTCCAAAACATCTGGAGGGCCGAAGTTTGGGGATGCCTGGTTTAAACAGAAAGGTTGAAATTTTGGGAGGTTGGATAGTTACAATGTAATGGTCTTGAAGGTGGGGTGCACATTATTATTATTATTTATTTATTATTATTACTTCATTAAAAAGAGAGAGAGAGAGAGAATTAGACAAATTGATAAAGGATGTGACTATCAATGGCTGCTAGGCACCATGGCTGTGTGACGTGGGTGATCTGACACTAAGTAAAAGTGAAACAAAAGAAGTGCCATGGTCAGATCACTTCCTGGTGCAACGTGCGCACTCCACACGGCCGCGCGCTGGCAATGGCCCCATACAGACTGCACCTGATTGCGCACTCCCGGGATGCCGTGCATGCGCAGTCCGCACGAGGTGCCGCCCAAGCGCCACACCCGGTACCAGCTGGGCTAGGAACGCCACTTGAATACCAGTTGGAGGGAATCGCAGGTGAGCGTGGTGTTACACTCATGTCCAGCTTGACAGGCTTCCCAGTGGCATCTGATTGGCTGATGTGAGAACAGGATGCTGCACCAGATGAGCCATTGGCCTTACGACCACTAAGGCCAAGGAGAGACTTGGGTTCAAATCCCACCCAACCCAACTCAGCCATAAAGCTCATTGAATGGACTTGGGCCAGCCACTCTCCCTCTCAGCCTAAATTGCCTCACACTCGGTTGTGGCCGGGCTACAGCAACGTGCATGGGAGAGAGCCACATACTCTGCCTGGAAGACAGGATGTAAATTAAAGAAACAAATGATTGCTCCAAAGTTCACTTTATGGATTCACTTTGCACGGTTTGATCCAGCATATTTGTGGGAGGAAAGGTGCTGTGGGAAGCTTGTTCTCCCCATGTGTGTTTCTCTCTCTGTGTGTGTGTAGGCCCAGATTTAGGTTTGATGAGGCCCTAAGCCAGGCATCCCCAAACTTCGGCTCTCCAGATGTTTTGGACTACAATTCCCATCATCCCTGACCACTGGTCCTGTTAGCTAGGGATCATGGGAGTTGTAGGCCAAAACATCTGGAGGGCCGCACTTTGGGGATGCCTGTCCTAAGCTACTGAAGGTAATGGGGCCCTTTATATGTCCAGCTGTCCTTTGTCAACAACAAATTGTAGCTGCTTTTTGTGTTGAATATATGTTATATGGTAATTTATGGAGCTAAAGCCATTTGCACATAACAAAATATGCATTTCATCAAAATACATCCAGGTTTTTTTTCCTTTAAATTTTTTGGGGGGCCCCAGGAGAGTGGAGCCCTAAGCTATACTGTACTTGTTTAAGGTAAAGGTAAAGGGACCATTAGGTCCAGTCGTGACCGACTCTGGGGTTGCACGCTCATCTTGCACTATTGGCTGAGGGAGCCGGCGTATAGTTTCCAGGTCATGTGGCCAGCATGACAAAGCCACTTCTGGTGAACCAGAGCAGCACACGGAAACACCGTTTACCTTCCCGCTGTAGCGGTTCCTATTTATCTACTTGCATTTTGACGTGCTTTCAAACTGCTAGGTTGGCAGGAGCTGGGACCAAGCAACGGGAGCTCACCCCGTCACAGGGATTTGAACCGCTGACCTTCTGATCAGCAAGCCCTAGGCTCAGTGGTTTAACCCACAGCGCCACCTGGGCATAGCTGCCAAGTTTTCCCTTTTCTCGCGAGGAAGCCTATTCAGCATAAGGGAAAATCCCTTTAAAAAAGGGATAACTTGGCAGCTATGCACCTGGGTCCCCACTTGTTTAGTTATACCTAAACTTGTTTAATACTTGTTTAGTTATACCTAAATCCAGCACACACACTCTCTCTCTCTGTGTGTGTGTGTATGTGATGTGTGTGTGTGTGAGAGAGAGAGAAAGACAGGCAGACTCGCACAGACAGATGCTTCCAACTTGCAACCTTGCAAGTAAGTTGCAATCTAAAGAAGCAACTCTGGAAGCCAAAGGCTTTGTATCTGTTACAAAGCAAACAGAGAGACGGGGGGGGGGAGGTATATCTCTTATCTCCACTTTCAATTCATACTCTTCTTCGCAGACTCCTTGGCTCCAGTCTCCTTGACGGTGGGGGCAGCGGGGGGGGGACGACTTCTCAGGCTATTGGCTCTTGACGGGGCCCCCACAACGGCACATGGCTTCATTTAGGAGCGCCCAGGGCTTCGGTGACTAGCTCAGGCTGCGGCGATCATGGCAGCTTTCCAATTGTGGAGGGACTATTTCCAGCTGGCCCGCGTGGTGCAAGAGATGCGCTGGCGGAGCGCGAGGAGCAGCTTGCCGGGAGGGTTCGCGGACCAGGCGCCGCCGCCGCCGCGCAAGGAGGCGCCCCCTGCCGGGGAGAGCAGGCCGGCGCGCCACTGCGCCTTCTGCAAGCACAACGGCGAGTCGAGGGCCATCTACGCGTCGCACGCGCTGAAGGACTCGGCCGGTAGGGTGCAGTGCCCGATCCTGAGAAATTACACTTGCCCTCAATGCGGGGCATCTCAGGATCGGGCGCACACGAGGAAGTTCTGCCCTTTAACCAACAAGGGGTACACGTCCGTCTACAGCTGCATCCGGAATTCGGCCGGGAAGAAGGCAAGCAACTTCAAAACTAGCCAGCCTTTCCTAATTCTTAGAAATTAGAAGGTGGGAAATATTCTCTTCTCTCTCTCTCGTTTTCTCTTTCAGCAGCAAAGGTTCCAACCTGGTGGCAAGTTCTCTTCCTCTTCCTATCCCTACCACCCCGGGCCGCCTTTTGTTTGTTAAGCGCATTTGAAAAGCAACCTCTGAAATCCCACTATCCGAAATGGCCAGACCTTGTCTGGGTGTTTAGGAGGAGGAAGGCCCCCTGGAGTCGGGGAAGGAAAAGGAGGCGGATAGAGAGTTGGAAGGCGAGAGTTTCGTCCTATGGGCATCATTGGTGCTTTGCTGCTCACTGGCTTGGGAGTCGCAGCAGCTGCATGACGAGCGGCTGCCCCACTTCCGCTCAAGGGAAAAGGGGGCGGCGGCGGCGCGCGCTGGCTGGGCTCTACTCGGCTCGCTCCCCGCAGTATATAGAAGCCCTGGCGGGGGATCCGGCAGCGGAGGCGATCTGGTGTTTGCTCCAGCCTCCAGCTTTCTTTGCTGTGGGATCAACTCCACCCTGCCAGTTCCGCGAGGGAGCCGCTGCTCTTGCAAACTGTCCCATCGGGCGGATCTTGCAACCAGACCTTGGTCTCCATCCTCGGCGCCCTTTCGCCCCCAGACCTTGCTGCCTGGCTGCAGCGGCTGTCTGGAGAGTAAGACTAAACTTACTTGAGATCGCCCTTTATTCTTTTTAGTGTGTGCTCATCCCCTGCCAAAATTGTGTGTTTCCCCCCCTGCATTACTGGTTTGGGTTCTAAAGAGCTGCCTGCCACTTTAAGAAGCTTCCGCTCTGCTGCCAAAGCTTTGGATTTTTGTGGGCTCTCTTCCCTTCCCCCCTGTTGCCCGCGTTTGGTTTTTCCATCTCCATTTACAGAGCTTGGAAAATATCTGCTCGTTTAAGGAGTCTGCATTGATACCCCCCCCCTTGTGTGAAATTGGGCGAATCCCCGCTCCTCCTGCTTGGCGCCACGTTTGGGGATCCCTGCTTCTTGATGGGGGCAAGTTCTTTTTCAGAAGAGCAAGTCTGGGCTGGTGGAATCTTGCAAATATTAATGGTGCCACTTTGCGAGGTTTGGGTTTGTGTGTATGTTATCTCTCCCTTCCCACCTTTTTTTTTTCATTGGGAAGTTCTAGGACAAGTGGGAAAGGAAGTATGTAGGACAGCCCCCAAACTTTTGCAGGTGCAAATAATATTGATGCATATTGATGCATATCCAATGAAAAGGACGTTCAGAAGCACCTAATGTTCCCTGGACTTTTAGGGCAATCCATGGTGCTTTTGTTTGACACATAAAAATCTGGTTGCTCCCAAAGACTTGTCTTTCTGTCTCTGCACCACAACACTGCTTTGGAGCGACTTCTTTCTGATTGGTGGTTAAAATTACTCTTGGTTGGTGCTGGTACTTGAGGATGATGAAAGGTGCTTAACAAAAAAGTTTTTTTAAATAAATAAATAAGATTATTTAAAAACTCTTCAAAAAAATTCCTTTAAAAGAAACAAGTCCTTAAATTTTTTTTCTTTCTAAAAAAGTCCTTAAAGTATCCTTCCAAAAATTGTCTAGTAGCACCTTAGGGACCAACTAAGTTTGTTATGGTATGAGCTTTGGTGGGCATACACACTTCTTCAGATATCTGATATCAAGTATCTGAAGAAGTGTGCATGTACACCAAAGCTCATACCCAAAGTGGAGTCTAGGCTTAGGCTGAGTGCACACCATACATTTAAAACACCCAGAAAAAGCAGCACCCAGGAAGCTGTAGTTTGTTAAGGATGCTGGGAGTTATAGCTCTTTTGGGGTAAGTTACAGCTCCCAGAATTCTTGGAGTGTGTGTCCTTTAAAAGTACAATATGTCTAAAGCCATAGATAGCTTTAATAGGGAATATAACAGTTTTATTGTATCCTGAAGTGGTTTTCAAACCTGGAGGTTCCTGGGTTCAAATGAGTAAAAAAATGTAGATAAGCAGCCATTGCCTGCCATTGCTACTCTTACAGCAAGGGTAGCCAATGTGAAGCTATGCAAGTGTTGTTGAAATACAATGCCCCTCGTCCCTCACCACTGGCCATGCTCCTGGGGTACAGTACAGTACTCCTGCTCTCCAGTTTTTAGCCTCAAAGAATTCTGGGGTGCTGTATTCCTACAATTACAGCTGGATACAAAGTAGAAAAAAAAATGCTGTATAGATTTTTGATGAGGAAAATGTGTGCATTTTATCATCTCTTTCAGGTACATTCGCAGCTGTACCAGAGCTAGCACTTTTCTTGAATCAAGGAAAACTTTGGATCTAATACACCCCAAGTGGTTGGTCTGCAGGAATCAACTAAAATATTCAGAAGGAACCTGGAGAAAAAAAGGAGAGAGAGAAAGATAGTCCAGGATGGCAGCTTTTACTTCAGGTGGCACTGGTACATTACACCAAGGGCCTGGAAATGAATTCTTTCAGCACTATGACAACTCACTCGCTATTCCTGTTTTTTAATCCAGCTACTCTTCCTGCTTGAATTATTTCACATTCATGTTATTACAGATGCCTGACTCAGTGTGAAGAGTGTCCACTTGAGACAAATGTTACTGATTTCCCAAATCACCAGTCTGAAGTTTCCCTTTGTTTGTATTTGTTTAAAGTTTTGTTTAAATGCATGCTTGTTTTTCAAGTGATATTTGTTTGCCAGGTTTTATTTGGTTCTTAAGATGTATGGTCATTAATACTTTGTTTGGTTAATATTATGACTTTATATGGTTATTTATTTGTTACACAAAAGCAATACAGAGTTTTTAAAATCCTAAACCAAAGATGTGTCATTTTTTAAATGAATCTCTATGTAAGGAACTGCTGTTGGACAAGGAAGTTAGGGAGGGGCAGTTGAGGGAATTTAGATGAGGGGTCTTAGCATACTGTGCTAAAGGGGCAAAGAATTAACCAGACCTACAGCTAGTGAGAAAGCTTTGCATCCCACCCCACTTCCATGCTGGCTAGAATGAGCAGCAGGGCTTGGGAAGCAGCAGTTCCACCACCACAGAATCTTCCACAATTTTAGGATTGTTCTGCCTGTGTAGAATGCAAAACACACAGACACTATAAAGTAGGCAAGAATGAAAGTGCATAGCATTTTAAGCTCTATTGGTTTCAGTGTGGGACAACTTAAGTACACACATAACACTTCCACTTGAAGTGAGGTTTAAAGTTACTCAACTTTGTAGTTTTTAACCAAAATACAGCATTTTCATTCCACTAACCTAGTTCATTTATAAGCAATGAAATGGTTACACCAGAACCCTATAACGGTATCATACTGTGGTATCTATACAGTAAAACTGGCTTTTAAGTTTTAAGGTTTTGTTTTTTCTTTTTGCATTCCATTGGATACATTTTAGCTTAATGGAAGAAGAACTATAGATACATGCCTGAACATAGGACAACTCTTCACAATTTTGGACAAGCGTTCACACCCAGAAAGTTATGAGTTTGTTAAGAGATGGTGGTGAAAGGGATATTGATTGCAGCTTATACAGGTAACTTTACTTGCTGGATTGTGCACCAAGACATTGGACCCAGTTCTTATTTATAAGGGTCCTTTACATTGCTGTGGTAGTTAATGGGATGTGAAGATGACTAATTATACTCATTTTATTAATTTTATTCTGCATCTAGCAATCTATTTTGATGCAGGTAAGCTTAAATGACCCCACTGCTAAATAAAAACAGCTACTAAAGAAAACCATAACAAAGCAAACTTTCAAAGCAGGAATAGAATTCACTAGCTAAATCTCTCTCTTCTTTTTGACTGTACAAAGTGTGCTTGTCACATTGCTCACGCTATGAGGCACAAGCTTCCCAGATTGTCTGTTTCTCCGGAACTTCAGTCTCTTGAAGGAATCCAGGTCTCTGTGTGTGCTCATGATAAGTCGGCTAGGAAGAAGAAAACAACCAACCACACCACAATGGGTTCCATGTTAGCAAGGCACTTCTCAAGTAAGCTGCAGAAATAAAATTATAGACTGCAACCCCTGCAGAACACTTCAGTCACTGTTATCTAAAGAAGCAGGTTCCAACAATTATTATTATTTGCTCCAGAACAAATGCAAGGAATTTGATTTAAAGAGCTGAAATAATTCAAGGTAGCTGAAAGGGCCCAGTTCTCAGTCTTAGAGCTGTAGCAGGCTGGAAAAGTGACTGGGGAGGGGGAAATACCTCCCACTTCCTCACTGGAGCTGTGGCTGATACGCCTCATGGCTCCTAGCAACACTCACAAGAGGCAACCTTGGTCAGCCCTCAGCAAGACTGGCACTTTAATGAAGCAAGTCAGATCTGGTGCCTGAGGCATTATTTTTTTTTGCCTCAGGCAGCAGATCTCACCCCTGTAGTTAACTCTGGTGAAGTCGCCATTGGGCACAGCAGCATGGGCAGGGAGGGAATCCAGATCTGGAGGGGAGGGAGATTTATTTATTATTTATTTATAAAAGTATTTAAATACCACTATAACAAATCAAGGAAGAGTAAACAACATAAAACATCATTAAAAACAGCACTAAATAATATCCTTAAATGACTGGCTAATCAAAATGTTTGAAACAGCTGCATAGCCATGTTGGCATTTTAAAAATCTGCAAGGCATTCCTAAAAGTCATTTTAACCCACAGGTTAAACACATGTGAAAATAAAATTATCTGAAATCAGTGGGACTTACACCCCAGTAGATGTTGTTAGGATCTGCTGTGGATCCTACTAATTGTGATAGGACTTGCAATTCAGTAAATCCTTAAAACAGTTCTGGCCAGATGCCTCTGGGAAGATCACAAATAGGCATAGAAGGCAATACCGGTAGCTTTCACTCAGTGTTTGTCCTCAGCATCTGGCATTCAGGGTCAAGGAGTAAAGGTAAAGGGACCCCTGACCATTAGGTCCAGTCGTGACCGACTCTGGGGTTGCGCGCTCATCTTGCATTATTGGCCGAGGGAGCCGGCGTATAGCTTCCAGGTCATGTGGCCAGCATGACAAAGCCGCTTCTGGCGACCCAGAGCAGCACACGGAAACGCCTTCTGGTCTGCAAGTCCTAGGCTCTGTGGTTTAACGCACAGCACCAACTCAATTTAACTACCATGCCTAACAGTGGTTGCTAGCCCAAACATGTCTTTTTGTCTTTAAATCAGGGACATGTTACACTATGATTCCTGTGGGAGCTATGTAATTGCTGTAGATGCTATGTGACCACATTATCTCAGGCCTTCAAGAACCTCATTTTTTATGAAGTATTGGATATGGTACAGAAATAAGTTCTTACTTGAGATTAGAGAGCTCTTTAATCAATCCACAAACAACATCTGTTGCATCTTCTTGTTTGTATGGATCACAAATCCCCTCAGTCACCTCATTCCTGTTTTTTGAAAAAAAGGGAAAACAGAAGCAGGAGATCAGCAATATATATCTTTCTAGATTAAAAGTGTGTGTGTTTTCCAGGTGTCATGCCTTTTTATCTTTGCTCCAAATAGTCACTGACTCCTTGACCTACAGTTACAATCCCATCCTACAAAGAGCACATCTAACAAATGACGTATTAAGTATTTATGTAGAATATAGGTTTTAATTACAGTATATATTTTTATTGCACTAGGAAATCCACCCACCTGTCACTATTTGGATAGATCAGATTAATGGCTGGGATTGGCGTTTTGTTTCCACTTGGTTCTCCTGCAGCACACTGATCACTTTTATCCTCGGAAGGGCTATGTGGATTATCCAGAAAGGATGTCTGAAGGGATAGAAATGCAGTTTAGTGATACAGGTATATTCTCTATGTAAAAAGCACCAGTGAAGGACTTCTTCAATCACAATCTCAACCAGATAGGGAGAAATCTACAGCAATAATGTTAGTAATTTATGTAATAATTGGGTTATTAGACAGAGGTTTCAGAATGTTGATACACAGACATATCCACTAGTTAGCTTTTAGACTTTATGCAAATAATTTTTATTGTTTCTTTTGGCCAGATGTGATGGATATAATTTTAAGAGAAGCTGCCTGCAAACAGTCAGAGATTGTAGCCTGAGCTACTTTGGGGAGGGCAAGGGGACAGATCACCATTCTTCACCTACAGCAGGCATGTCCAACAGGTAGATCGTGATCTACCGGTAGATCACTGGACATCTGTGGTAGATCACCGGTAGATCAGTGGCTCCCCCCCAAAGAAGCTAAAAAACTTTGGCTCCCCTAAAAAGCTCAACATCTTTGCCCTGCACCCCTAAAATGACCTGAACCACAGGGCTTTCCTTCCTAAAAAAAAGTTCAATGTTGCTTTCCTCTTCCCTAAAGAAGCCCAACCAAATTTTCATGAACCCCCCCCCCCCCCAACATGGGCCTTCCTCCTTTCTAAAAAAAGCGCAACAACTTTGACCTGAACCCCCCCCCAAAGGGGGTAGATCACTCCGGTTTTTAACTCTGTGAGTAGATCGCAGTCTCTTGGAAGTTGGCCACCCCTGACCTACAGTGTTTTCTCCTGTCAAGCCCCTCCCCCCTCCCACTACTGCTGCTATCCCCATCCTCCCTCAGCAAGAGGATGGCACCTGCTCTATCCACACAGTGAGGAATTTCCTCTCACATCCTTCTAAGACATAACAAACAGAACTAAAATGAATGCGTAGAAATTAGAAGGAAACAGATGTTGGCATAACACTGGAAGAAACCTCCTAAGAGTAAGAGCTAGTTGACAGGAGAGAGGATAGGTAGGAAGATGGGGGACACTCCTTCACAGCAGGTATTTAAGCAGAGGAGGGATGTCCATCAATCATGGCTCCTATACTTGCATCCCCCATTGTGAACCTTGCATTGGACCAAATGACCTCCAAAGTCCCTCCCAGCTCTATCCAGCTTTTTAGTCCAGAAGAGCTACAAAGGCTAGTAAAAACTATTTTAAAGGACTAGAATGGGCGCCACTGCTTCCATTGCTGCAGCTTCAGTTAATCCACAGAATCCCTAGTTACAATGGGTTTGTTAGATCTGGAAATGACCATTTTATATACTAGGCCTACTGTAATTGGTTTACAAATATTTTTACTGGGATGCACTTCGGTTGCTACAAAGACTTACCAATTATGTTGCACTATAACACCATTCAAAATTATTCAAACTACAGTAAAATTGGAATCCACTGGTTTTTGGTAATGTTATGAGCTGCTATAAGGACTCCGGCAAGGAAGTGGGATATAAATCTACTAATTAACTAAAAGTATGCAGTAGTGCAAGGCCAATTCCTTCATAAATTCATATGATGGGTACTGATACTTGCATTTATGAATGCAATCTTAAAAGGATTACTGGAGTGTTAAGGTCTTATTGATTCCTGTTGTATAGTAACTGTCATATGAAGAAGTAAAGCTATCACTTTCTTAATCTAGTCATTCATGATCAACTCACCTTGTGTGGTGGAAATTCAAAGATGCCCAGTCGTTGACTGTTAGACAGAATTTCCATATCCAGAGAAGGGGGATCTGTGCAAGGAGAGCATGTTTGGGTCATAGTATCAAGGCCGATTGGTGCATTTCTGCTGCAACTTGTACCTAATACAAGGAGAGACTTCTGCATTTCAGAACCAGCATTCATTTCTCTACCAGGATCGCCTGCTGGAAGAACCTTGACTGAGGAGAGGTAATTTTCCTCATGGGGAGGTTTGTTCTTGTTGTTCTCACAGGTTACCATTTCTTCTTTTCCCTCCATATAGATGTCAGCAGAAGAGTTTTCTGTTGGGTTTGTTTCTGCCTTGGCAGTCTCAGTCAAATTTTGCTGGGAAATACCTGACAGCACTTCTCTAATTTCAGGTGGTTCCAAATCACATGTGCTGAATTCAGACTGTTTTGTATCAGACACCAATCTTTCACTGCCATTTTTCTTTTGGGTCTGTAAAACTGGAACTTCTGGATCGGGTGAGGCAGTGGTGCTTTTTGCTGGCCTTGCTTTCATTTCAGATTCTTTTTTATTTCTCCCCGTCTCTTCGCTGCAAATCACTGCTTGCACTGAGATTGTGCTGCTCTCAGGGTGAACATCCCCATTAGACTGTGGCAAGAACATATCATTTGTTTCAAAAACCTGTTCACATTTTGATTCAGAAAGATCTGCTTGCTTTTCCAGATAAATACTCATAGATTGAATATCTAGAAAATCTTTCCTAGAAGTATTCTGGCCTTGTACACTGTTTTGCTCTGCAACTATGGTCTCTTCCATACAAGGGTTGCTTTGACTTGCAGTTTTACTCATACCATTTTGCTCTACGGGTTTGCCAATTGACCACAGGTTGTGCTTTTCTGTCCCCTTTTCACTCATTGTAGAGCTGCACAAAGTGACTTGATGTTCTGACATTTCAGTACTGCTGCAAATGACACTTTGCTCTTCACTTTCCCCCCTTCTATATGGAAGGCCCTGGTCTGCTTTTTTGACATCAGTATCTCCATCACTAGATACACTGCTAGTATTTAGATGTTTGCTCTGTTCTCCAGGTGTGAGAAATGACAGACCTGTCTCCAGTGGGAAATATGTTCTGTTGTTCTCCTTTTGGGTTTGGCTGAACATGCGCTCAACAAGACTTGCATCTTTACAACTTCTATTTTTGGTCCAGTTTGCTTCTGTTACATCATCTGAATTTGTTATATCATGGAAAGCTTTATTTTTATCCATACTCATGTCTGAAGTATCAAGAAGCTCTTCATGCGGGGTACTTTTAATATGGTCAGTGACACTGTCCTCTGCCAAAATACTAATGCTCATCTCCTTAACAAATTGGCATTTAAATGGCTCCAGAGACAGACCATCTACATCCTTATTACCTGAAACTTCCTTTTCACAGATACTTTCTTGTAAATTGGATGCTGTCCCCGTTCCTTGACAGGAATCAGCTAAGCCTGAGTTTGCACCACCATTGTTTATCCTTCTAATCTTGTCCTCATCTTGCATTTTAACATCCTGTCTTTTACTTAATTCTTCACAATGAATGATCACTTGATCTCCAGCATCCTTCACTTTTGTCACCAATGAATCAGCTGCTTCTGGTGTCTCTGAAGAAGCAACAGTGTTCTCAACATAATTTTCTGCTGTGCTGGTAACATTTCTATCCATACAATCACCCTTTGAAGTTGATAAAATTGTGTGTCAGTAGAAAAATGTAGCACAAACATTTAGCATTTTCTGACTATGGCTACCAGTTCCCATTTAATAGTGCATTTCTATGTATGTAACCATCTATATGCTGCCCCTTCAGGTTCTGGGTTCCTTTACAATCTTTTTACAGCTTATAACAAGCAAGCAAACTTCCAGGTTTGCTTACAGTAATACTGAAACAATCAAAATAGTAACAGCTGACATAATGAAAGGCATATTCAACAGCAGAAAAGCCAGTTCAGGTAAAAAGTCTTAAGAGATTTGTTTTTTAAGGATTTGCATGGTGCTGAAGAGACATTAGAGTATGTGTCAGGCAAGCCTACCTGAGGATAACATTCCATAAGCAAGCTGGCCCAATTGAGAAGGCCCTTTCTTCATTTGCCCTCTGCCTAACCTTATTGGAAGAAGGGAGCAGGGACAGCAAAGATTACCTAAGTATACAGGCAACTTAATGTGTGAATATGCAGTTCTGCACAAGTTATCACAGGCATCCCCAAACTTCGGCCTTCCAGATATTTTGGACTACAATTCCCATCATCCCTGACCGCTGGTCCTGTTAGCTAGGGATCATGGGAGTTGTAGGCCAAAACATCTGGAGGGCCGCAGTTTGGGGATGCCTGAGTTATCATATTCCACCAAAGAATACTCTATTTTTATCTGCTCTTAGCCTACTAGTTTAAACAGTGAATTGTGCAGTATACACAGTGGAACTCTTTCAATTCCTAGATGGGATTGTGCTCCCTCTAAAGAAGTAACTTTGCAGTGTGGGGGTGCTGCTAGACCCACCTGTCTTGCCATAGCTAGTGCTCTTAATATGCTTGAGAGTGTGCAGATGCCTTAGCTGAAAGACAAACTAAAATGTGAGTTTTTCACGGAGGGGAAATTATTCAGTTAAAACTATTTATTTATGATCTTTCTCTTAGGGAATGTCACTTATCAAATATAAAAACCATAGTATATGCAAATAAAATAGCACAGCTAACAGTAGGCTATCCTTAAATAACATGTCAGTATATCTTGATTAAAACTAATCAATAAAAGCCCTCTGGAAATTATCAGTGTGCTTAATTTGAACTAGAAGAGTGCAGTTTGTCTTTAATTATTAGTACAAAAAGGAAAGTGTTTTCCCCACGTCCAGCCATAAAGAAACACTTCTCTAAATGACAAGGGTATACATTACATCAGGCATAGGCAAATGTGGCCCTCCAGCTGTTTTGGGACTACAACTCCCATCATCCCTAGCTAACAGGACCAGTGGTCAGGGATGATGGGAGTTGTAGTCCCAAAACATCTGGCGGGCTGAGTTTGCCTATGCCTGCATTACATTATATAGATGAGGAAGGGCTTGTACCTTTTCTGTCCCAGTTGTTATAGCTCCTCCAAAATTTTCTTCATGTTCTTTAGCCAATGTTTTTCTTCGCTTCGGAAACTTTGGTACCAACTTTCCTCCCTACGACCAACAATAAGAACAAGATAATCAAGTATCCTATGCTCTTCCTCAGCAACGTCCAAAATTGAGGAAAAGGGCATCAAGAGATTGGATTTATCAGGCTCAACAAAGAAAATTAATTTTGACCTAGTGAGACTGCTCTAAATTTCTGAGGATTTTGCACAGGAATAAAATTGGACAAAACCTCATCAGCTGGATCCTGAAAGGAAGGCACTGTGATCCAACAGAGGTTCCCACAGGCAGAAAACAAATTTCACAGATTTCTTGCTCCCCTTACAGCTCCCAGTGTCACCTTCCTTGCTGCTCTGGGAGGATTCCCAACCCTCTAGAGCAGATATTTAGGGCACAGGGGGCCGCAGGAGGGAATTGTCAAACAGTCTCTTCAAAGTTCTCTATGGAAGTATCGTATCTACAAGCAGGGTTCCACTCAGAGGAACTTAAGATTCAAATAATTGAACAAGTATTGGTAGTAGTTTCACTCAAAATGGAGGCAGCAGAGGTTAAAGTTTATTTTACTGTCGACCAAAAGACGTTGTGAGCAACAAATAATTCCACAAAAGTGAAAGAACAACAGTGATTTACGATAACTTAAAATGCAAATACAATAAGTTCCTAAGTATACCCCACATTTAAGAAAAGAAAAATCCTGCACTGAAAAAAGAATAGAAAAATGATCTGAATTTTATATCGATGGATTATGTGTTTACATGGAGAGATTTTAGCACCTAATGGAAAGTAAAGGGTCACCATCTTTACCTTGGCCTCAGGCAGCAAAATAACTTTGGCAATCTTGCACTTCTCCCAATGAAAGGATGGGTAGGGGAGTCTTCATTTTCCCCCCCAGCTGGGCTTCAGCAGGGGACTTTCCTGGTGGCAGGCGTGCCACCTTGCCCCCACGACAGTGGGTGCCCAGGGCATGCCAACATCAGCATGGTGTGCACACACCACTGAGCGGAATCTTGGGGGGCGCACCTCCATTTTAAATTTGTGGGTGCCCAGGCACCTGGGGGCCCGTATAGTTCACAGCTATACCTGGTGGGTTATACTTGCTTTAATTAGCAGGTGCCAATTTCCTTTCCCACACTGGGGATCAAGATGTCTTGGGTTGGCCTTAAGTGGTCCTACATCTTTGTGTCCACATTTCCACAGGAAAACTCTGTCTTCCGGAGACCCACTACAGTGAAGCAGCAGTGACTCTTGGAGCCAAGCATGGCAGGAATCATCCCACATGCCAGTTGCTGGCAGTCCAAGTTCCCTTTGTCTCAGAACTTTCCTGGCAGGGGGATTCCTCTCCACACACACCCTGCTGCTGCCACCACAACCAAACTAACTGTTTAAAATATAAACACATATATCAGGGGTATAACTAGGTTTTATTTCACCTGGGCCAAAAACCCAGTTTGGCGTCCCCCCATATGCATACACACACACACACACACACACACACACACACAGGCTTTGAGCCTTAATGGTGCCCCTCTAGAAGCTTCACCCAGGGCAAAAAACCCAGCTACTCTATATTCCTGTGTATAAGACTACTTTTTAACCCAGGAAAATCTTCTCAAAAGTCGGGGGTCGTCTTATACGCCGGGTCGTATTTCTTATACAGCGAGTATATCCCAAACTCTATATTTTAACTGGGAAAGTTGGGGGTCGTCTTATACGCTCAGTCATATTATACGCTGGAATATACAGGGTTCCCCACAGCTATGGCTCTCAAATATTTAATATAAAGGAAAGGAAGGAAGCTAGCTGTTGCTCAAAGGGAGTGCTTAACTTAATGTTTTCTGCAAGGGAGTAAACTGAGTGGTTTTTCCGAGGCAGGTAAGTGGTGGCCAGGAGCCAGGACTCCTGGGTTCTCTTTGGCCCAATAAAGAGGTGGGGTGGTGTTAGGAGTTCAGGGGGTTTCTTAATACCAGTTCAGGCAACTTGTTCATCTAGTCCAGAATTGTCTACTCTGGCTGGAAGTGGCTATCCAGGGCAGAGTTCTTTGACATCTTCACCCATGACTACTCAGCATTTTTAACTAGAGATGCTGGGGTTCAAACTTTTGGGCCTTCTGTTCTCAGAGTATGTGCTCTACAACTCCACTAGAGGAAAATGTACCCTTGGCCTTAATGCAATGCAGCAATAAAGTTTAAGAATTCAAAGGAAGGTTGTGTAGAACGACACAGGCTACTCTTCTGGGCTTCTAACAGTTTTCAAGAAAAAGCTAGACCAGGGGTCAGCAAACTTTTTTAGCAGGGGGCCAGTCCACTGTCCCTCAGACCTTGTGGGGGGCCGGACTTTATTTTTTGGGGGGGGAATGAACAAATTCCTATGCCCCACAAATAACCCAGAGGTGCATTTTAAATAAAAGGACACATTTCTACTCATGTAAAAACACGCTGGACCATCCACGGGCCAGTTTTAGAAGGCGATTGGGCCGGATCCGGCCCCCAGGCCTTAGTTTGCCTACCCATGAGCTAGACAGACCATTGCTGAAGATGTATTTGGGTCAGGACTGAGCCAGCTGTGCAAGCAAAAGCATCTTGGCTTGTTGCCCTTGTTTCATTTCTGTCTGGCTTTGAGTGCCCACTGGTGGTTTGGGTTTGCATTGTACTTCTCATTGTTCGAAATACTAAGCAACTTTTCGAATCCTGATGCGGGCCTAGCTATACATTTTTATTTTTTCTTAAGAACAGCCGGGAGTGTGTGCGCTAGCCTTCCCCCTCCCCTTTTCCAACAACCTAAATTGGCCACTCTCTGAAATTACTATTCATAATATGGTAGAGGTGGGAGGGACATAAGTGTATCTTTCCACAGATCTCCTGCATCTCTTGGCCTCTGAGTATAGGTAACTCCCCATTTGTATGGGGATTGTGTTCCGGATCATTGCACATGTCAGCGGTCAAGTGAAAACCAATTCTGCCCTCGCCCTCTTGTAGGGCCGAAAGCAGTGTGCTTGTCGCATTCACACGTCAATCGGTCACACACACAAAATGTTCGCCATCTGTACAAATTGTTTGCTGTGACTAAAGAGAGTGACTTTCATTTCGCTCACTGCCACGATGGTACTTGATCCAGCAGTGGTAGGTTGATACACTGTACAAGCAGAGAATGGAGAAGAGCATTGCCCTTTTCCATAATTGCACCAACTCTTCCTTGGATTTCTAAAAAAGTTTTAGAGGTCATTTTTCCTAGGTGTTTCAGCCATGACAAACATTAGTATGCAGTATAATCACTGCCAGTATACCTTTTGAAAGGTGAAATGTTATTGGCTATTGGCCCAAACAACAACACATGATCAGAAACAAACTCACAAAATGAGCCTTAGAACAACAGATTCTTGCATTGCAGACATGTGGAGTAGCTCACATACTGTATTTTGAAGATCTCATGAGGGGGACTGCTTCATTTAGACTGCTTCATACAGTCTTTCAATACATAAGGAGGCTGAAGGGTCTTTATAAAAGGTCTACACACGTGTAGAAATATATGGAGGAGCAACAGGTGTAAATATCTGATATGTTTATAGTCTCTTCTCCTGGCTATTGAATGCCCAGCTAGTAAGTTGGTAGAAGCTATACACTGTAATCCTGTGACATCACATTGCAAGAATGTGTAAGGAGGTTTAGTGAATCATCCTCTTTACACAGAGCAAACCTATGCACAGAGTAAACCTAAGCCTCAGAAGTAAAGCTATTGTGTTCAATGAGGTTTATTCCCTTGTAGCCTTAACAAACTGCCTGATACAATGCTTAAGATGCATGCAGGGTGTCAGTCAATGGCCCAGATATCTACCAGGTAACTCTTGCTGCATATCAGTCACATCTGATGTCCTCTCTTGCGAGATTTATGTCATACAGACTGCAAGGATTTGGATTTGAACAAGCAGTATGTCCACATAAGGAACACAAAGGAAATCTATTCAGCTATACTTTGTAAGTTTACTTTACCTAACCAATAAATTACTAAAAGCTACTCTACAGCTAAATATACTGCTAATGTTACTTGAGACGGAACTTACCTGAGACAGAGGTACAAAAGCCTTCATATTATCTTGCTCTTTCCTCTCAAATGAAGCCTTGCTGTTAAAAGACAACAAATATACATTCAAGTTTAGGAAAGTCAAATTAGTAATAGAAATACAGTAACTAGGAATTTCCAGTACATATGTTTGAAAATCCCAGGATGTTTATTATATTTGCGAAATGCCCTCCAGAGCAGGACAAAACAAGCATGCTCCATCTTCCATGTGACAGCCCTTAAGATATTTGGAGATGGCTATCATATCTCTCTGTGTCCTCTTTTCCAGGCTAAACATACCCAGCTCCTTCAATCGTTCCTCATAAGGCTTGGTTTCCAAACCACTGATCATCATGGTTGCCCTCCTTTGTACACCTTCTAGTTTGTCAATATCATTCTTAAACTGTGGTGCTCAGAACAGGACACAATATTCCAGATGTGGTCTGACCAAGGCAGAATAGAGTGGTACTATTACTACTCTTGATTGGGACACTAGACTTCTGTTGATGCAGCCTAGAATAGCATTAGCTTTTTTTTGCTGCTGCATCACACTGTTGACTCATGTTAAGCTTGGGTCCACTAAGACCCCAGATCCTTTTCATGAGGCACACTTTTGCTAATGGGGCCTCCCGCTGCTGCCGCACTGCCAGCGCGTGACTTCCACTCGCATCCCAGGGCAAAGTATGCAGCTAGGGGCATCAACTTATGGGTTAGCGGAGTTCGTTACCTGAAGCATTTGTAAGGAGGATGGTACGTAACCCGAGGTTCCATGTACTGATACTTTAAGATAAAACAGATATACCGTGTTTGCCCCTTTTTAAGGCGTAGTCATAAAATAAGCCATAGCAGCATTTCTAAGCATTTGAGAAATATAAACCGTACCCGGAAAATAAGCCATAGTGATAGGCGCTGTGCGGAAGAGAGCACTGAGCTCCCCGAGTCAGCAGCAGCAACGCCGGCCGCAGCAGTGTTTGCTGAGTCCTTTCTTGCTTTTGGGACTTGGTTACTGTGCTGGCTTGGGATGGTGTGTGTGCAATTGCTGTTGCTGCTTCGTGTTTTTCAGCTGGATTCTCTGGGTTCTAAGCACTTTCCCCCGTTTGTTTGCGAAGCAGCACTCGGCTGCAGCCCCTGCCTCTCCCGGCTGCTGCATGAATGCGAGGCTGGTTGATCGCTATCTCCTTTTCCATTTCTTTTGTCTTTGAGCACCCGGCCCCGCCCCCTCTCCCCTTCGTGGAATGAAGAACGGAGTTTTAGCAGCATTTCCTCATTATAAAAAAAAGGTCAGGAACTTTTACTTTAACCTCAAAAATGGGATATTTCCTCTCTCTAAAAACAACTCTGACCTGAACACCAATAAAACGGGGGTAGATCACCTCCAGTTTATAAATCCGCAAGTAGATCGCAGTCTCCTGGAAGTTGGGCTCTATACTTTGGCTGATTGCAAGCCTTTGCATCTTTAAAAAACAAAAACCATGCGCTTCTCAGTCTTAATTTTCCTTTAATTCATCCCCCTATACCAGGGGTCTGCAACCTTTAAGACAAAAAGAGCCACTTGGACCCGTTTCCAAAGAAAACAAACAAACTGGGAGCCGCAAAACCATTGCGACATTTAAAACAAATATAACACTGCATATATTGTTTCGTACCTTAGTGCTATATAATTCAGTGGGACTTACTTCTGAGAAACATGGTTAGGATCATTATCTACTGGCTTTTAGACTTCTCAGATGTTCAAATGTAGTTACTGGCCAAAAAAAACCCTCTGTTTAAAAATGCCTATTTAAAAAAGCGAAAATATCTTTAGAAACATGTCTTTTTAAAAGAATATACATTTCAAAATGTGTGTTTTTTGGGTTTTTTGGGTTTTGGGGGCGGAGCCTTGTTGGCCCAGGCCAGTTGGCCTCGTTAGCAGGGCCGGTGCTAGGGTTTTTTGCGCCCTAGGCGAGATCACCTTCTGGCGCCCCCCCCCCCCCAGGTGGTGGACTCTCCTTCCGGGAAGGCTTTGAAGCAAAGGTTGGAGGACCATTTGGATACGTTAGTTGAGATTCCTGCATTGCAGGGGGGTGGACTAGATGATCCCTGGGTGCCTTCCAATTCCACCCCATTCCATGATTCTATGATGCCTCTCTTAGAGGGTGGGGTAAAGCCTGACCAGCCTCCCTCTTCGGCCTCCCCTCCTTACACCCCTATTGGCCGATCACTCCATGCCTATCAAGCAATTCCCCACATGGCATTGGCCCACTTTGTACAGACTAGGGATGGGAGGGAGGGGAAGAAACAGAGAAGGGGGCAAGGCTCCCCCCTCTCCCTCACAGTCTGTCTGTCTGTCTGTCTCTCTCTCTCACTCACTCACACCCACACACACACACCTTCTCTTTCCTCAGCTAAGTTCTCCCTGTCCCAGCGGCGACGCACCCAGGAGACTCCGCTGAGGAACCAGGCACCCAAGGCTTGCTGGCTTGCCCAGCCGTCTCCGGCCCTGGCGCTTGGCAGCACGCCCTGGCAGGCAGGGCTGCCACTCCGTGCCCGCTGGCTCAGGCATAGGCTCTGTGCCCGGAGGGCTGCTGGGCGGGGCTCCTCGCTCGGCCGGTGCTTCCTTTTTAATTTTTTCTTTTCCCGGCGTTGTCGGGCGAGGGGCGGGCCAGCGAGGAGGGGCGTCACGCCAGTCAGCCACTAGCGTGGCGCCTCGCTAGCCCGCCCCTCGCCCGGCAACAGCGGGAGGAGAAAAAATAAAAGAGGAAGCTGCAGCCGGCAGCCTCGCTCAGCAGGCAAGCTTCCTTTTTTATTTTTTCTTCTCCCGACGTTGCCGGGCGAGGGGTGGGCCAGTGAGGAGGGGCGTCACGCCAGTCAGCCACTAGCGTGGTGCCTCGCTAACCCGCCCCTCGCCCGGCAACGGCGGGAGGAGAAAAAATAAAAGAGGAAGCTGCAGCCGGCATGGAGGCGAGGGGCGGGCCAGTTAGGAGGGAGGGGCGTCAGCGTCAGCCAGCCAATAACGCGCCGCCATGCTAGACTAGCCCGCCCCTCACCTCCTCCCAGGTC
The DNA here is from genome assembly GCF_963506605.1 of Zootoca vivipara. NCBI lineage: Eukaryota > Metazoa > Chordata > Lepidosauria > Squamata > Lacertidae > Zootoca > Zootoca vivipara. Next base: position 34,979,159 of record NC_083291.1, on the reverse strand, counting down.
CCGCCCCCCAGCCCGGCAGCTTCAGAAAAAAAAGGAATCCACAGACGCGCCGGGGAAAAAAACCAAAAGAAAGGCGCACAGGGGCGCCGTGGGAGGGCGGCAGGTGACGGTGGTGTTAGTATCCGCCCCGGAGCCGCGGCAAAGGTGTAAAAGAGCCGCATGCGGCTCCGGAGCCGCGGGTTGCCGACCCCCGCCCTATACCCTCCTCCAACCATTGCCTCCTTCCTTTCCTTACCCCCCCTCCCTCTCTCCCCACTTCCCTCACTCCTGTGCGATCTCATTTAGTCATATACTTGCTTTTTCTGTTGTGTTGTCTATTTTATATTTAATATTATTACCCTTTATGATGTTATTTTTTCCCTTGCGATAATTATTTATTTTTTATCTTTAACTAACTTTCCTTTCCATATTTTTCCATATATAACTCAACACTTTCCCATTCCTTCTTAACTCTTTGGATAGAGTGCCCCCCCATTATTGTTGTTAATTTTACAATTCCTGGATTTTTTATGGAACCGAACAGCTCGGGTGCTTCAGAATATGCCTTCTGTTGCTACAGGGCTATGGGGCTTCACTATTTGACCCCCCCCCCAAGGTTGGGATTTTTAAAGTAGTTCTGTGGGTCCCAGGGCGCAGAATCACCCCCGATCCTTTCCTTTGTCTAAACAGACCTCTTCCCCCCTGACTTTGGAAGGCTGTGCTTCAAGGGTGATACCAGGGGTTTTTTAAGACCTGCGCCTCTTAAGGATTGTTACGGTCCATAACTTCCATTGCTTTCTACAGGGTTGGGGGTTTAAAGCACTGCCACCCCCACCCCACCCTGCAGGCGCTCGGAACTGGCAGCGCCAACAACGCGCCCAGCAGCGTGCAGAAGAGAGCACTGAGCGTCCTGAGCCAGTGGGTCCCAGTTGTACCAGCACTTTTTTTAAAAAAAAAGACACCCCCTGAAAATAAGCCACTGTGTGTTTTTTTGAGGGAAAAAAGTTATAAGACGGTGTCTTAAAAAAGGGGAAACACGGTATATATACTAAATGGGATTTGGTAGTTGTAAAGTAATATCACTAGTTGGCACTAGTAATAATAGAGCTATACAGTATAAGAAGTATCAAACAAAGTAGTGTTGCTCAGCAAGCTCACCGGTGTGTGTCTGTCCACTTCTTTATACACAGCACCCACAAGAGAACATTATATCATAAATACCTAACTAGGAAACATGATATACTGTGTAGGATAAATATCAAAATATTAAAGAGTTTGAGTCTAAGCTCTACACACAAAACTACTCTGATGTTTTAATTTCTCTCTTGATGACTTCAAGGCATTTCACAGAATTCAATTGCCCTTTTTAAAAACTTAATCTAAATTACAACTTGGTTAGCAATGCCTGCATATGATTAATGAAATTTAGTCACAGTCTAACGCCATCATTACAGTAAATGGATATGACACCAAACCCACCCACTTCAATAGGGGCACTTGTCAAGGCTGCCTCCTGAAGCTGCTGCTTTTTGCAGCGGTGATAGTTACTTGCCATTCAAGTGCAGATAGATTCCAAAGACTAAAAAAATGAAACAGATGCAGAAAAAATAGCACCAAATAAAGAGATGAAAGCAGCAGCTCCTCAGGATCCCAGGGATTTCTACCGCCTGATGTCCAAACAACTCACTTGTCAGTCATAATTCTAACTCCATTCATTGGCTAAACACTGAAAAGTGGGAGCAGCCAGGCTGACTCATCTCACATAAATCAGTTAGAAAGATGCCTGCACATTTTGCTTCATAACTTTACTTCCAGGACAGTTAGACTTACTGTTTTACAAGCTGAAAGTACAGAATCTGAAGCCCTTTGCAGGAATGGGCCCTGGTGCAATTGCTTTAGTTGCATCATTATAATCTGACCATGTGAATCTGCGTGGCTAATAAAACTTTTGTCCAGAAGCCTTACTTCAGAACAATCACAATTTAATCATATTAGCAGCCTCAGTTGTCTTTCTCTTATCTATTGCCACCCCTCAATTTCTCTGTCCAGTCCAACCATGTTTCAGTCATTTCATACTCTGCTTTGAATCAAACTTGATTACCTTGTATCCAGGTCTGCTGCCAAATTTTCTGTGTTCACGTTTGCTAGGCTATTTATTTGACATTCTTGAATTGTTCCTGATACAATTACTTTTGTGGAAGAATTGTCAGAATGAAAATTCTGTACTGGCATTTCTGGATCATTCCCCTCTGTAAGCTTCCTCCTAAGGCACTTGTTTGCTTTGGATATGCCATGTTCCTTGTTCTCTTCTTTTATTTGGGGGAAAAAAACATTAATCAACCTTTATGCAAAATAAATACAGCAATTAATATTGACTTTATAATAAAATACATTCATCATGTAAAGGAGAACACTTTTAAATCCCATTGATTTCAATAGGCATTGATTTCATTGCACATGCTTAAGTCTGCTACTGAATAACAAGGCTTAAATGTACTTTTTAAGTGGGTCTGCTTAATTTATTGAAGCACATGCTCTCATGACTTACAGTACAAACCTAGACATGCTTACTCAGGGGGGAAGAAGGTTCTAGAAACATTTATCCCATGAACTTCATTAAGTTAACTTAGCTTAGGTTCCAAGTCAATGTGACTGCTTTTGGAATTGATATGCAAATGGTTACACTGGCTTACTCCCAGATAAGCTTGCAAAGGATTTCAGCCTAAGTACAGTGGTACCTCTACTTACGAATTTAATGCGTTCCGAACACACATTTGTAAGTCGAAAAAAAATGTAAGTCGAATCCCATAGGAATGCATTGGGAGAAAAAATTCGTAAGTAGAAGCAACCCTATCTAAAAATTCGTAAGTAGAAAAAATCCTATCTAAACCACATCCAAGATGGCAGGCGGAGCTCCATTCGTAAGTAGAGTTATTCGTAAGTAGAGGTACCACTGTAGTTTATTGTGGAATAAACTTTTCATAAGCAACAATCTACCTCATCATCTACCTGTATGTATTATTGAACTGAGACCATGACGCTTCTGTGCATGCATAAGCACTTCCACAAATTGAGGATAAATTTAGGGTGAGCACAGATTAGCATTGTGGGGGTGGGGAGCGATTTGCACAAAGGTAAAGACACACCTGAGAGACACGAGTGGCGCTGTGGTTTAAACCACTGAGCCTCTTGGGCTTGCCGATCAGAAGGTCGGCCGTTCAAAGTCCTGTGACGGGGTGAGCTCCTGTTGCTCAGTCCCTGCTCCTGCCAACCTAGCAGTGCACGTCAAAGTGCAAGTGTAGATAAATAGGTACCACTCCAGCAGGAAGGTAAACGGCGTTTCCGTGCGCTGCTCTGGTTTCGCCAGAAGCGGTTTAGTCATGCTGGCCACATGACCCGGGAAAACTGCCTGCAGACAAACGCCGGCTCCCTTGGCCAGTAAAGCGAGATGAGCGCAGCAACCCCAGAGTCGTCTGTGACTGGACTGAACTGTCAGGGGTCCTTTACCTTTACCTTTTTAAAGACACACCTGAGCATCTGCCCAGAACAAAAAAGGCAGTTGAGGGCAGGGGAGTAGTGGCTGAGGGGAAGAGCCAGAATACACAGAACTGAGTGTGTGAATTGTCATGTGCCATTTGTGTACACAGAAAACCAGATCTGAACCATCTGTGGTGACATTAAGCCCCTGTCTTGAAGTACCATAATATGCAAATAGATTGGAAAAATTGGAGAAGGGGGAAGTCTTATATAAAGACAAAAAATAACAGTGTGATTCTATTACCTAGAATTTGTCCCTTCTTCCTTTTACTCATTTTAGTGGCTTGGTAGATCTAAAAGGGAAATATCAGTTTAGGTCAATGTTTTCTATTAAAATAAAAAAAATCACATTATTAGACGTTGTATCATGGTGTTTTGACAGCCAAAGTTAATCATATGCTGTTCTGAGACATTTTCATGCATACTAAACTCTAGTATGTGATAGAAAGTTTAACTCTTCAAGAGTCATGTTACCATACAGGCTGTTTTTTCAGAATCCCTTAGTAATTATAAGCTGACTGTGATAATCAAAAAACCACCCTGTCAGGGGAAAGTATTAAGTTAGCAAATTTTGGGGGCTCTTTCAGATGTGGGTTTTGTTATGCACTCTGACTTACATATTTGCTAATTGTTCTGAAATCGCTCTTATTCTTTGCATGGAGGCCCTCACTGTCCATCAAGTCACAAATTAGATCTTAAAATTAAAAAAATTGAGGCATGGGCCAAGTACCCATTTGCCCCACCGCGAGTACAGGGCTGCCTGCAGTACTCTTGGTTCAGTGGAATTATTAAAGCTCTACGTCTCAACAGTGCTTTACTGCGTTATCATTAAAGCCATTTGCCAGAAATCAGTTCCAAAATGTGTAATCCCATGCAGAGCAGTCACCATTGTTTTTCATTGCTTCTCTTCAACACCATGGAATAAATAGTGCAGATTAGAATGATTTAAGATGATAGAGGAAAATTGCTTAATTTAGATTTAAAAATGGACCCAGTGTGGGGGGAATCGAGGAAGTCCACAATGTCAAGTTAATGTAAGAATTGATATGTTTTTTTCTTCCCCCCACTCTTTTGTTTATGTCTTATTTTTATTTTTTTCTGCTTTTTGTTTTTGTGAATTTTTGTATTTTGAAATGTTTGAAAATCAATAAATATTATTTTTTAAAGGAATAAATAGTGCAGAAGGTTCAGTCACAAGTCAACCTTTAGCTTCAAGTGAAAGACCTTGCCCCCTTCTCCCCCCCAAAAAAATTCTGTAAACACAAAACAGAAAGCATAACCAGCAATGATACAGCTGTTTAAAAAATATTGAATATGATGGGGAGAATCGGATCCAGACTGAGATGTTGGGTTTTAATCCCTGCTCCATTTCCCTAATTTCCTGAATGACTCCCTGGCCCACCAATATTTGCTCCACAGGGGAAATGTACAGGCATCCATCCTACTTCCATTTGCTTTTCCAGATGCCTTTTTGCCAGGCACCTTCTTAGAAAGAGCAAAATGTAACTTCTAAAGTGAGCACTTCATGCCTCCCACATATAGAGTATTTGTAATGAACATCTTCTGCCTCTTTAACTGCTTGGCCCAGGAAGGAATTTCAAACTGATTGATACGCCACAGGGGTGCCAACTTGAATAAAATATTGTGGGGGGCCCAGGTAAGCCCCGCCCTGCATAATCAATTACAAGATGCAATGCACAGACACTATTTGAATGGGAATGCCCATCAATTTTGTGGGAGCCCAGTCCCATCAAATATTTTATCGTGGGGAGCCCCTAGGAGTTGGTTCCTATGATATGCAACGTTGATTGGCCCTAGGTTGCTTAGTTGGAGGGGAATTTTGTAAAGCCAAGGGGGCTGAAGCATTCAAAAACGGAAAATTTTAATGTAACCAGCCATAACGGTATTGCTTTGTGCTGTCGATGTTTGCTGTGTCCATAACACAAAAGTCATGTGGAGAAAAATACAACGAAATACAACAGCGCGCCAAGAGAGGAACTCAAACGAGCACCTGCTTTTTGAGCCGCGCAAAAAGCGAGGGAAGGCAACTCCCTAACGACTTTTCCCGCCAATTCTCCTCCCCACCTCTCGCCCATGAGGCCACGCCCCACCCACCCCAACATCGTTTCCCTTCCAACCTAGAGATAGAAAAAAAGGGTAGAAGAATGAACACTTCCTGGTTTCCGGTGTTATTTGGGGACCCTTTTCCAGGATGGCAAACAACAACACGCAAACACACAACCGCAAGGAGCTAAGAGCAAGGTTACCCTGTCGCTGTATCTTTCTTGCAAACTGCTCTCCTTCTCTCCCTTACCGCCCAGCTTGCCTGCTATATGGAGAAAAAGTGACGCGTGGCCAAAAGTGCAGGTTTGGTAAAAGGAACTATCCAACAGCCTCAGCCCGCGCAGCTGCAGTAGGGGGGAAATAAATCTGAACTATGCCAGGCTATGCAGTGCGGCTGCAACATCTCTTAGCCGACCTCCCCGCGCTCCTATTTCTAAAAGCAGTGCGATAAAAGGAGGCAGCGATGCCTGCGGCTGCCAGTTGCTGGGAATGAAGAACGGGAGAAACAGAGCTGCTCCTGCGCTCAGGTTTTGCTCGCGGGCTTCCCCCAAGGGGCATCTGGTTGGCCACTGTAATAACTAGGTGGGTCCGATCCAGCAGCCGGACTCCTCTTACGTTCTTAGGGCAGTTTGTCCCCCCCCCCCGCCCCGTGCAGGAAGCATTTGCGAAGCAATATTGTGCTTTTTTTAAAAAGTAACTAAATAAAATGCACGGCGTGCATTGGGGTTGTGGAGGCACAATGCTCTGTCTTTTGTTCCAAATTCTTGCCTCCCAGGCTGCAGCAACTAATGCTGCTGCTCTTCCCTCCGCGCATTCTCTGTCTGCGGACTGGGAAGGGGAAAGCCTGCCGTAAAGCCCGGCGGGCGCCGTCGCGCGGTGTCGTGCTCGCGACGAAGCCGTAAAGCAAGTCGGGGGTTGACGGGCTAGTCGCGGAAAGAAGCCGGAAGTGCGTGTGGCGCGAAGGGCTGGCCCCCAACTTTTGCGTGCGGTGTCGGGGGCGAAGGAGCTTCGGGGGGCGAAGGGCGAGGAGCCGGGCAGCGCCAGGGGCCCTTGCCACTTTGTGGTTAGCTGCGCAGCCTTCCAAGTCCCTTCGCATGCGCGGCCCGGTTACCCTCACAACAGTCCCGTAAGGTAGGCCAGCATTATTGTTTTTACGAAGAGAAGCGGCTGGAGAAACATGAACCGGTTTGAGTCCCTGGTCAGGGGAAAAGGTGGGGTAAAAATAAATAAGTATAGAATGATAATAATGTCCATACAGTATTTATAATTTTGGCTGTCACCCTGTGCATGTTTCCCCGAGAATAAGTCCCATGGAACACATTGTCTATCCCCCCACCGCCCCCGATGGGTTTTGTGGAGTTCTCTAATTAAAAATCTTAAGTAAGTCACTGTCTCCACCTTCAGTGGGATTACAATACTGGCCTTCCTTAAGGGGCTGTTGTAATCATATCAACGTAATGCATTGTGAATTGTTTTGAAGACTCAAAAGCATATTTAAAAAAAACAGACTCAAAAGTACTACAGTGGTACCTTGGTTTAAGAACAGCTTAGTTTATAAACAACTTGGATTAAGAACGCTGCAAACCCGGAAGTAGGTGTTTTAGTTTGTGAACTTTGCCTTGGAATAAGAACATGTTTCGCTTCCTGTTGAGTGTGCTCCATTTGTAAATTGAGTCCCCCGCTGCTATGGGAAAGCACGCCTTGGTTTTAAAACGCTTTGGTTTAGGAATGGACTTCCGGAACGGATTGTTCATAAACCAAGGTACCACTGCATACCTATTCATTCTAGACATTGTTAAGATTAATGGCAGGGATGGTGAAGCTTTCTCCTGAGAGTGAAAGAAGGAGAGGGAAAGTATGTGGGGTTGTTGTTTTGCTTGTCATTATGTTTGTGTTTTTATACTGTAAACCACCCTGTGATCCTCGAATGAAGGGTGGTATATCAATCAGTCAAACAAACAAATACAGTGGTACCTCGGTTTATGAACACAATTGGTTCCGGAAGTCTGTTCATAAACTGAAGCGTTCATAAACTGAAGCGTTCATAAACTGAAGCAAACTTTCCCATTGAAAGTAATGGAAAGTGAATTAATCCGTTCCAGATGGGTCCGTGGCGTTCATAAACCGAAAATTCGTAAACCGAGGTGTTCATAAACCAAGGTTCCACTGTAATAAAACTGTGGCTGGCTTGGAGTTAAAGTGATGTGAGCAGACAGATAAGATAGGCATGGTAATGAAGGCATTTGAGGTGAATAAGATACTGGAAAGCAGTGGCAGTGGGCTTAGTAGCTTGGTATTATGTGCAATGGCTTGGCAGTAAATCCTATTGAGGCTTATTCCCAGTGATTTTAGCCGTACTGACTTCAATGGAACCTATCCCCTAATGCAGTGGTCCTCAACCCCCGGGCCACGGACCGGTACCGGTCCGTGGATCAATTGGTACTGGGCCGCCCAAGGAACATTTAAATACAATGAAATTAAAATTATTAAATCAAAACAATCTAAATAAAATATAAACAATCAACGTCCCCCCTCAGTGGGCCGCGGTAAAATTATCAAATGTTGACTGGTCTGTGGCGATAAAAAGGTTGGGGAGCACTGCCCTAATGGATGTGAATAGTGTTGCCACTGCACTGAGCTTTAGGGTTTGTTTACTGTAATATGGATAACTGGAATGAGGGAAACAGGGACAACTTCTGACTGATCCCATTAAAATATCCAGCTCCATCTGGCCTGATGCTGTCTTGTACTGACTGAGAACAGAACAAGGAGAAATGAACAGGAACAGGAAGCCACCTTCAGGAGGCACAGGTGCTGCCAAACCTAGACAGGTAGGTTGCTATTCTCTCTTTCTGTGGTGTGATCTGTCTCAGGTGCTCTTTCTTGCAAGCACTTTGTTTTAGGCTGTACAGGTATCTGCTCCAGATGCTGCTTTCACATCTTGAGTACTACCGGTATGAAATAACAATGTGTACACACAACAGGTTCTCTCCTGCCACTCTTGTTTTATGCCCATAGTGTGTAAACCTTCTGCCACAAGAATCTTTGCAGAAATAGTAAAATGTATATTGTTTTGTAGCAATATAATTCTAAATGCTCCTGAGTAAATGACTCCTCATGCTTATGTTGCAGAAAGACTTTTGTAGTCTTCCTGTTTCTAGTTGCCCATACCAGGTTAAGCCTATCCTAAGCTTCAATACGTATTCCCCATGCATGCAGGGGGAATAGTGGCCTCCCTAAAGAGGCAAATCTGCAAATAACATAACCTTTTCAGGTTGTACAACCTGCAAAGCTAACAGTCAATCTAACTGGGTTAAAAACACAACTTGACCCACCTTTTTAAAATAAAGGATAGACTCTAATAAAGAAGTTTGACAATGTTTTTAAAAGCATTATATATGAGTCTATCATAAGCATAAACGTCTCTAACAAATGTTAACTTACTGGGTTGCCAAATGCACAATTTGGCCCTAGTGCTGCTGCTTTTTAGGGTTTCCAGCTTACTGAAACCATGTTTAAAGATACAAGATGCATTTTAATTGTAACAGTATCGTTAGATGCTGCACTAATAAAGAATTGGCACGGTTGTGACCCAGCTGTGTTGTGGTTAGGGGGCAGAGTCAGAAGTGGGAGAGAATGTGTGATAAGCCTTCTTTAAAAAAGGTAAAGGGACCCCTGACCATTAGATCCAGTCGTGACCGACTCTGGGGTTACGCGCTCATCTCGCATTATTGGCCGAGGGAGCCGGCGTATAGCTTCCAGGTCATGTGGCCAGCATGACAAAGCCGCTTCTGGCAAACCAGAGCAGCACATGGAAACGCTGTTTACCTTCCCACCGGAGCGGTTCCTATTTATCTACTTGCATTTTGATTTGCTTTCGAACTGCTAGGTTGGCAGGAGCTGGGACCAAGCAACGGGAGCTCACCCCATCACAGGGATTCGAACCGCTGACCTTCTGATCAGCAAGCCCTAGGCTCAGTGGTTTGCTTTGTAAACTGGCAGTAGGTGTGGCAAAGCAACAAGTTAGTTCATAGTCTGCTTGCGAGAGGAGTTATTGTGCAAAATGCTTCCTTGTTCTGGAGATGTTTTCCAAGATGTTAATGTGGGTGTGACTCGGGTGTGTTCTGAGTCTAGTCCACCCTTTTAGATTCCAGTAGGCAGAGCAAAGCAGCATAATGTTGGGCGATTATATTTCAGTGTAGTCTTGCTGTTGAAAATCCTTCACATATGTGACAGTGGCATAACATTCCTTAGCAAATAGAGAAACCTCTGAAGGCTGTTTCCTCAGCTGGTAGATTAATAAGGGCTGAGGAAATAGGCCCTAGTGGAAGGGAACAAGCACTTGCCTAGGACATCAGGCTCCTGTGCAACAAGTAAAAATTGTGATGCAATGAAAGTTCAGTTAATAGATCAAGTACAGCATTAGGAGAATTTAAATGTTAGAAACCCCCCAATAATAAGGTAGTCAGTAGAGTAGCATCAATTCTGAGAGTAAAACCAACATATAATTTTGTCAGTAAACTCATAATGTCACTTATGTTCCAACTTTTGTTGCAATAAGTATCCATACAATATGCCCACATATTATTCCTTAATAATATTTAAGGCAGACGTCTCTGTTCTACGCTGCAAGAGGTAGTTAAAGGAATCTGTATTTTTTTTAGAAAAGCGAAAGGGGTTGCAAAACACATATCTTCTTTGAGGTGAGCTTCAGAAGCACTCCCACACACCCATATTGTATCCAAGCTTGACATAATTTCTCTGGCATCTCTAGATCTAACACGCACATTATTCAGGCAGGTTTGTATGGTTACTTCTGTGGTTATGAAGGAATACCACTCTTGTTACAGAGAAATGAAACTCTAGAAGTTCCATTGAGGCAAGATTCCATCTCACGTTCCATCTATTGCCATTGGATACCCTGCTGCAGGGTTACACACGCAGGCAATATCTTACCAGAAAGGCAGTTTGTCCACCATTATTAGTCTTCTCTGTAACTCACAGATAAAGGAGGCATAACATATAGAATAAGAGAACAGGAAGAACATACGTTTAAAGAAGATGGGAAAACATTTATTGAATATATGGAAAATAATTCGGTGTACATCTGAAAACACTGGCAGCATTAAGATAAATTCAACAGTGTAAATAAGTTTTGAAGGATGCAGTAATGGAAAACCGATTGGTATCGTTTTTGTAAAATCTGCGAGGATATAAGATATGTAAAATGAACCATGGAAAGAGAAAGAAGGGAAGTCATTGCTATCTTAGGTATGTAAAATGTTTATTTGAAATTGTAAAACAGAAAATTTAATAAAATTATATTTTAAAAAATAAATCGTGTATGTACACCTAGGGTGGGGATAAAGGAGGTATACCCTGTTGGGAATGCTCCAGGGAATGCCTGGGCAGTGATGAGGCACAACGTGAATGTGAATGAAGAATGTGCTTCAGTAAAGCTCTGCAAGATGGAAGGAATCTGTGGCTGGTGCTCAGGGGTTTCTTGGCAGACAAATCAATGGACAAATCAATGTTGTGAGAGTTCCCACATGGTATAAAGTTTGAAAAATGCTGCACGGCATCATATTACTATTACTATTATTATTTATTTATACCCCGCCCATCTGGCTGGGTTTCCCCCACCACTCTGGGCAGCTTCCAGCAAATAGCAAAATACATTAAAATATCACAGATTAAAACCTTCCCTAAACAGGGCTGCCTTTAGGTGTTTTCTAAATGTCAGGTAGTTGTTTATCTCCTTGACCTCCGATAGGAAGGCGTTCCACAGGGCGGGTGCCACTACCGAGAAGGCCCTCTGCCTGGTTCCCTGTAGCTTTGCTTCTCGCAGTGAGGGAACCGCCAGAAGGCCCTCGGCGCTGGATCTCAGTGTCCGGGCTAAACGGTGGGGGTGGAGACGCTCCTTCAGGTATACAGGATCGAGGCTGTTTAGGGCTTTAAAGGTCAGCACCAACACTTTCAATTGTGCTCGGAAACGTACTGGGAGCCAATGTAGGTCTCTTAGGACCGGTGTTATGTGGTCTTGGCGGCCGCTCCCAGTCACCAGTCTAGCTGCCACATTCTGGATTAATTGCAGTTTCCGGGTCACCTTCAAAGGTAGCCCCACGTAGAGCACATTGCAGTTGTCCAAGCGGGAGATAACCAGAGCATGCACCACTCTGGCGAGACAGTCTGCGGGCAGGTAGGGTCTCATCCTGCGTACCAGATGGAGCTGATAGACAGCTGCCCTGGACACAGAATTAACCTGTGGCTCCATGGACAGCTGTGAGTCCAAAATGACTCCGTCCTTCAGGGGCACAGTAACCCCATTCAGGACCAGGGATGTTATGGCTATCACTGCTATTTCATAAGAAAATGAAAGAATTAGAACATAATGAATATTTATTTCTTTGTTTGTTTTCTAAATCAAAGGAACAGTCACCAAAATCAAAAACACACAAGCTATATGCATACATACCTCTGCCCAATGCTTCAGCTGAAAAGGTTCCCAGAGTGGTTTACATATACTGTACAGTGGTACCTCGGTTTAAGAACAGTCTGGTTTAAGAACTATTTGGTTTACAAACTCCGCAAAACAGGAAATAGTGTCTTGGTTGCGAACTTTACCTCGGTCTAAGAACGGAATCCGAACGGTAGAAGGGCACGGTGGCAGGAGGCCTCAAGGAAAGCGTGCCTCGATTTAAGAATGGTTTTGGTTTAAGAACAGACTTCCGGAACGGATTAAGTTCGTAAACTGAGGTACCACTGTAATCAATTTTAAAAGACAATCCAAAAAACAAAACACAAAAGGAAAAAGTCTGAGGAAAATTGTCTTCCCCAGCTTGGTTGGAGGCTAATGCTGGTACTTAAACATGCACACGCACACAAGCAGTGTGTCTGCTAATACAGTCATTAGTTTACAACAACAACAACAACAACAATTTATTATTTATCCCCACTCTGGGTAGATCACAACAAAATATTAAAAACACGATAAAAGATCAAATATTAAAAACTTCCCTAAACAGAGCTGCTTTCAAGTGTCTTCTAAAAGTCAGATAGTAGTTGTTTATTTTATTGACATCTGATGGGAGAGCATTCCACAAGGTCGGCGCCACTACTGAGAAGGCCCTCTAAGATCAGTATCAACAAATACCATCTATAAAGCGTGAACATCACAAAGTAAGTCTACAGCACTCTTCGTGACAAAGTTGTATCTCATTTCCTGCAGATGGGCTTGCTGTTGGATTTTTCACCCGAAGGCTTGATGGCCAGTGATGGGGAGGATGATCACGAACTGGAAGCTGAATTGCTGGCCATTGTTGGAGGCCGGCCAGATCCAAAACGGAAACCAAATGGAAAAAGTAAGTGGTTGTCAAGCCTTTGTAGTGTTGCCTGTTGCTTAAGAAAGTGACTTAAGCGCTATGGAGTGGGTGTCTGGGTGTATGGGGTGCATCTTGAGCCCATGGGGCCTTTCCAGATTCCAAGACACAATCTGTCACCCAACTCTGCAATAAAGGGGGAAGCTGCCTATAATATGTCCTTCCCTTCCTCTTTATCTCTGTGCTTTCTCTGAATTTCCCATCCCTCCTATTGGATATTATAGATGGCTCTTCAGGCTGCACAAATTTCCCACTCAGCCCGCCCCCCTTTATGCTGCTGAGCCGTGATTGTTTTGGGCTACAGCACTAGGAACTTTGTACTACTTTCTTGGGGTAACTGTCAAGAAGAGTTGGCCACCCGCTACTTCAATGGCGATGCCACAGCTCACCTTAGACATCGTCACAACCACCTTTGACCTCTCCCCACGTCAGCATGGACCCCAGTCATGCATCTTGGGGCCTCAGTGCAAGTTGAGGGCACCCCTTCTTACCCACCTCCATTCACACTCTACACATGGCCTTGCCAAAGGCCTCCTTTATCATTTTGAAGCAAAGCCAGTAGACACATCCAACTTGCAAGTTTCGAAGAACTAGAATCTTTCCTTCTGAGTACTCCTTTTCCCCGGTCTTCTGATGGCTCTGTTGTTGTTTATTTAATTATTATTTTTCTCCACTAAGCATTTGCAGTTCTTTCAAAACCTGTACTGAAATCCCTTTTGGACCTATCTTGAGTTGATTTTGTGACATGTGATAACGGCCCGTTGTTTGCTTTCTCTCTCTAGCTCCTTTGCCAATGGAAGCTATTGAAAGAATGGCCGCTTTCTGCATGAAGGACCTCGACGAAGAGGATGGGGTAGAAGAGGAAGATTTGGAAAATGACGATGACCTCTTGGTAAAAATGTCATTGGAGCCTTGTAGGATACTGTGGGGAGGAGGTGGTTGGAGACTGACAATGGCATTATGTGGATCGAGAAGGGACTTGTCAACATGGCGACGCAGGGACAGGCTAAGATGGATCCTCTGAGAAGAAAGGGAAAGCCTGCTAAATAGAGAACAGGAGGTTGTTCTGGGCACATGGAGGAGAATAATAGAAAGCATATAGGCATTAATGAGAGAGGAGACAAAAGTGGCTTGTGGGTGCAGGAAAAACAGTTTCAGTTGGTATTATGGACCGGAAGTAAAGGGGTCAATTGGATGTTCTGGGAAAGATGTGCGGGAGAGGAACTAGGGATGGTACCAGGGCCGTCTTTAGCAGATGCGATGCCGGGGTGCAAATATCTACCCAGCGCCCCCAAATTACCACGGATAGTGTTAGGGTGGCCGTAGCTGCACACTGCCAGCCATGGGGGGGGGGCACAATTCCCCATGCCGCTGCGGAAGAGCAATCCCCACAGAGACTTGGGAGTGAAGTTGTGCCCCTCCGAAGCCTCCACGGGAAGAGAGTGCAGCTTCCCTCCCAAGCCTCCTCAGGAGGAGAGCGATCCCCACATAGGCTTGGGAGGGAAGCTGCGCGCCCGCCAGCCATATGGTTGGCGGGGCGCAGCTTCCATCCTAAGCCTCTGAGGGGATCACTCTCCTCCCGAGGAGGCTTGGGAGGGAAGCTGCATGCCCACCAGCCTTATGGTTGGCGGGGAGCAGCTGGTGTGCGTGCAGGGAAAGGGGAGGCTGCTGGCAAAGCCGCACAGCTTCCCCACTTGCTGGGGCGCCCTTGAGAGGCCAGCGCCCTGGCATGACTCACCACTAAGCCCTATGGGAAAGATGGGTCTGGGTGGTACTGTTGAGGGTGGATGGAAAGGGGAAAGATGGGGGCAGATAAAGCTTTGCTTCAGATTTTGTCAGTCTTTCTTTGAAGACTACAAAATTTAAATGTATTAGCAATATTGTTCTCTTCTGTGTAGGCTGAACTCAATGAAGTCCTTGAGGAAGATGCCGGAACCAAGGATGCTCCAACACTTTCTCCTGCTCCTGCTAAGGTGCGAACCTCCCTTCCGCCTTGGGTTTCTTCCTCTTTTCTTCTTGTTGGGCACTTTTTAAATTGCAGGTGATACTGATGTTGGAGAATTTCATTCTTTCCCTTGGACTTGTTAGCACTAGTTGATAATCCACAGGCCAGTAGCCAGTTTTGCAGTCTTGCTTGTTTGGGTCCTGTAAATACAAGGGAGCAGTAAGTAAGATTTCCAGATCTCATGTATCTCATAAAAAGGAAAACTGTCGAGATTGCTAAGAACGTGTGTAGTAGCTAAGGGGGAAAGCTGTGATCTGGATGATAGCAAGAGAGTGCAGCTTTGACAATGAGGCAATGACTTCTGTTTTTCATGCTGAGAGTATGCTCTCTTTTCCTTTTGTAAAATGATCTTGTTCCAGCGGCGTTATAGTGCACAGACAGGTGGGTGCTTCTGCAGGTGAATGGAGGGACAAGGCCACTTACTTCCTTACCCAATGTCTGGAAGTGTTGGGGCAGGCGGATGGCGTCAGATGTGCACTGTCTTGTACAGATCAGCAGTGGACAAATTTGGGGCTTGGGTTTGTTTTTCCCCTGGGGAAAAATGGTCTGTTTTGTGCTTTCCCAGACAAATAATACCCCTGCTGATTCCAGCAGCACGGAATCTGTTTTGCTAGGAAGACTGGCCATGTACAAAACGGCAGCTGCTAACGCAAAGCAAGCCAACGAAAGCTCCAAAGTGCGTCGCTATGAAAGGGGGATCAAGGTAAGCCACCAGATATTCACCAAAATATAATTTTTGAAATTTGACGATCAGATCTTCTAGGTTATGTATGGAAAAATTTAAGAAATGGAATTTTTAAATACCGTATTTACTCAAGTCTAATGCACACCTTTTTTGGACCAAATGATGCTGCAAAAAATTGGGTGCGCATCAGATTCAATGGAACATTAGACTTGAGTAAATACGCAACCTTGCTACCAGCTCCTGCTACCGTAGCAAGCGGTGAGAAGCGGGCTCTGTCCCACCCATCGATGGAGAGGTTTAAAGGACCCTGCACCTTGTTGCTGGTTCACGCTAGCATGTGAGAGGGGAGAGATGAAAGCAATCTCAGGGCCCTCTCTTGATCTCTAAGCTACAGTAAGCCATTACATCTGCACTGGCCCATTAGACAAATGGAGGCTTCAGAACGATGTGGGGAAATAATATTTTTGTATGTGTGAAATACATGGGTTTCTGGGTGGGAAAAGCCCTGTGGCGGCATTCTCAGCTGATGTTTTAAGTTTCTGAAACATGCATGTTACACTACATACATTCTTCCCTCAGACTCTGGAAAACTTGTTGACCTCTGTGAAGAAGGGCAAAAAGATTGACGAAGATG
This sequence comes from Zootoca vivipara, assembly GCF_963506605.1. Lineage (NCBI taxonomy): Eukaryota > Metazoa > Chordata > Lepidosauria > Squamata > Lacertidae > Zootoca > Zootoca vivipara. The sequence continues at coordinate 34,962,876 of NC_083291.1, read as the reverse complement.
AAATTCCTCCACCAGTGTCTACAGGAAAGGTCACAAATTCCCAGCAGCAGGGCTCTCCTTTGGAGACTGCTCCAGCCTCACAGGTCTCTTCCGCCTTGGATGAAACTACAATTGTTGCCAATCACCTTCCTCCAGAGTCAACTCCTGCAGCTCCTGAGCAACCACCTTCTCAAGCACTGCCTCTACCTGAACTACCCCCCAAGCTGCCACCGCCAGTACTTCCAAAACCAAAGATTTCTCCAGCCCCTCCTGTGTCACTTAGATCCCCGGAGGTTCCACAAGAAAAATCTGCCGCTGTGGCACCTTCCCCTTCTTTGGGTTAGTACTAAATGCAAACGTGCAGCATAAAAAAGACCAACAGAGAGATGTCTGATGGGTGATTGGGGTGGCTGTGGAAACCCAGCCAGATGGGTAGGGAATGAATGAATGAATAATTACGAGAAACACATTTCATTGTGGGTTAAAGGAGGGGTTGCCAAGTGGTGCCTTCCAGGTGTTTGTTGGACTCCCAAGTCCCATCGGCATGGCCAGCAACCGGAATGATGGGGGGTGTCATTTAGCAACATCTGGAGGGCTATGGGGTCCCCACCTCTGGGTTAAAGCAATGTTTAGCCTTGACTTGTTTTTCAGAACTGTTTTTAGACTGGTAGTCAAGTACGGTAGGTGTCACAAATAGGACCTAAACAGGGGCCCCCAGGTTCAAATTCTTACGGTGCTCATTGGATGGGTTTGGGCACACGACTGTCTTTCAACCCACCTTTCATGCCAGAGAACTCAATAGGAATGGGCTTTGTGATGCCTAACAAGAAATCACAAGCTGAATCAAAACCAATTGAAGTTCTAGAGAAAATGTAAGAAGTTATTTTCTTTAAAAATATACAAGTATCATGTAACTTTGGTTCTTTCTTTGCCCTGCCCCGATGAATAGGACCTATCCATTTATTTTTCTTGCTCTAGTTAGCTGTGTTTGGGCTGGTACAATTTAGTTTCAACACTTCAAAAAGTGGTGTCACTACTTCCAGTTGCTTTGGATTGGGTTGGGTGGAGAGGAGTGGCATGAATGAAAAGAAAACCCCTTTGCTAATATTTCATGGTTAATGACTGTATTTCTTCTTTATGCCATTTGATGCTGTAACCAGCCCCATGACCTAAAGGTGAAGGGCAGGACAGAAATTTTAATAATGGAGACATGAATTAAAACCCTATTTAGGCAACCTGTGCCCCAAACATAATGGCGAGGATGCCAGGAGTCCTTCAGTTTGTTGCATGCACTCACATCACTTACATTTTGCCTTGTGTTTCTCTAACGCCCGATCCTCGTGACTAGTTGCTTTTGAAACGGATCGGAACCTCAAAAGCAGTTTGTGTAATGCCGTGTGGGTTGGGGGACTTCAAAAGAAAAAGAACCTCACAGGAACACACAGCCCAAGTTGTTCTCCGGATCCTAGTCTGTCAGATCGCTTTGACAGGGACGTGCAACAGCATGTTCTACATCTCTGTCTTGCTAGTAGTGATCTCTGTTAGCCACTCCGGGAGCCTTTGTGACTACAGAACACACTTAAAATGCTTTGCAAAATCTGCTTCTCCTCAGATTCCAAAAGCTCCAATACCCAAGTGCTGGTGCAAGCCAGACAGCGGGAATACAAGCTGGCTGCTCTGCAGGCGAAACAGGAAGGCAGCATTGAAATGGCTACTAAGTACTACCGCATAGCCAAGGTAAGCACACTTCTACAGCAAGACACAGATCCCTTTTGCAAGAGGTCAGGAAAAACAGTGCTCCGTGGGGAGAATGATTGTCTCCAAAGTTGCTATCTCTTTCTGCAGACCCTCGCAATTTTCCAGGGACATCCCTGATTTAGAGAAGCTGTTCCGATTTCTGATTTGATCCCAGAATGTCCGACTTTTCATTGGAGAAGTGTTGGAGGGTATGGAGTTATCTGGCTCCCAAGCCGTCCGAAGGCAATCCTGTATAGAGAATTTATACAAGTAACTTTTATGTTAATGTTTTTCAGAGCCTTGACCCTGTTTTAGCATCTGTGGGTAAAGGAGAGGCGGTGGATCTCAGTCATCTGCCTCCACCTCCAGGTAAGAATAGTTGGGCGTTCCAAGTTGTCTCCCTGTGCATGAGCTTTGGTTCTCTCCATATCATTTGCTACCAAACTTCCTTGTGGAGATGTGGCACACCAGTTCTACTTCTAGTAAAAAGCAGGTAGAAGTGCCTTGATTAATTCCGTAATACGAAATAACTAGCTAATCCAAAATGTAATCCCAGTTATATTTTATGAGTTGAAACTCTTGAATCAGATGTTTCCTGTCTTCCCAACCTGAAACACATGCCATTACCAAAATTCTAGAATAATCCTTGAGGGACAGTCACTCCTGATTCAGGTAACTAACAAGACTTCTGGTAATAATAATAGTTTTATTTATACCCCGCCCATCTGGCTGGGTTTCCCCAGCCACTCTGAGCTGCTTACAGTACATATAAAACATAATGAAACACCAAACATTAAAAGGTGGAAAGGTGGTGAGATGGCAGTGGCAGTGACAGCCCCAATTGAGCCCCCATTCGAAGTTACTAACACTCTCAGGTGCAAAGGCAGGGGTAGGCAACCTAAGGCCCAAGGGCCGCTTTCTAAATCCGACCCATGGACGGTCCAGGAATCAGCATGTTTTTACATGAGTAGAATGTGTCCTTTTATTTAAAATGCATCTGGGTTATTTGTGGGGCCTGCCTGGTGTTTTTACATGAGTAGAATGTGTGTTTTTTATTTAAAATGCATCTCTGGGTTATTTGTGGGGCATAGGAATTCATTAATTCCCCCCCCCCCAAAAAAAAATAGTCCTGCCCACGGCTGAAAAAGGTTGCTGACTCCTGTGCATAGGGAAAGCTTCACAGTCTTTAGGAAGCCAAATTCTTCCAAGGATCCTCACAGGCTGAACCCTTGTGGACACTACCTCAGTGAGTGTCCCAATGAATTTAGTAGGGCTTGTTTCTTAATAGACATGCATAGGAATAAGTGGTTTATTTATACTATTCCACTCACAAAGCTAAGGCATGTTGGTCGTCCTCCAGAATGATCACTGTCTAGTCATATGATGGGAGCTTGAGACTGTTTAAAAAGGATGGAATCTCATATTTGCTTACGTTGGTGCAAAGTTCCATCCCAGATCATTGCAAGTTTTTGGCTAGGAAAGTATGCATCCTTGGTCCTAACGACTTTCAGGAACAATGTGGATTCTGCTTGTTCTAAATGTTTGGTCTGTGTCTTAAACTTGTTACCTTTTTGTTTCGCATGGGGGGGGGGCATTCCGACATACAGGAAAACCTTTATGTGGTGTCTGCTCAGTGGTGAGACTTGCCCTTTCTTGTAGCCTGAGAAAGGGAGACAAAATCCCTGAGATTTGTTCACAGCTCAGGCCTATCCTGCCTTTGGATTGAATGATCCCCAAGGTGGCTTGCGATCGTTTGCAGCCATACTCACAGTAAAGGTCAAGGGACCCTTGACCATTAGGTCCAGTTGCAGATGACTCTGGGGTTGCGGTGCTCATCTCACTTTACTGGCCTAGGAAGCCGGCGGAGCCTCTGGGTCATGTGGCCAGCATGACTAAGCCACTTCTGGCGAACCAGAGCAGCGCACAGAAACACCATTTACCTCCCTGCCAGAGCGGTACCTATTTACAGGTATCTACTTGCACTTTGATGTGCTTTCGAACTGCTAGGTTGGCAGGAGTAGGTACCAAGCAACGGGAGCTCACCCCATTTCTCTTCTGCTCTGAACCCTCAGGGCAGGGGCATTGTGAACATTTGGTCCTAATAGCTCAGCACTCCATGGGTGTTTGGGGCAGGGTGCTTGTAGAATGCAACAAAGAAGTGTTATATTGAAGAACCCCGGCTAAAAGACTCGTTGACATGGATTGAGGAGCTGCTTGTTTCAGTAGGGAAGGGCGCTGCCAGCCTTTTGTGAATTGACTTATTGTCATGCAACTGCTAGCTATTTTTCTTCCACAGATCAGCTGCCCAAGGAGATGTTGTCCCCAAGTGTTCCACAGTCGCCTGTAGCTACAGCAACAACACCTCTTGCACAGGCTGCAACCCCAGTGGCACCAGGAGTCTCAAGTGCAGGAGGTAGGAACCCAGTAAGGCTTTCTTGCTTCTAGTGTGTCCTGAGAATATTGCTTCACTGTGCAGAGCCTGCAGCTCAGCTTCTTGTAGTAGAGGCGTTCCACATCTTTTTTCTTTGGGGCTTTGCTTGCTAGCTTTTCTGTAGGTGGAAAAAGTTCTCTTGGGGTGCAGCCTGCGCCCTGTAGTAGCCCAGGCCTCTTATGTCACTTGCCTAGTTCTGCTGAGTTAGTAGATCTGATTCCCTAGAATTGTATAGGACTTTGCATGATGAATTTGGGTATTTTTCCTGAACTGATTTAGCATGTTTATTTTACTTGTATTTAATAAAGCTTTAAAATGGAAACTGCCAAGTTTGTCTAGTATTTATTTGCAGCTGGCATCTGTTCGCTGTTGCTAATGAACTTCTAAAAGGCTTTTTTTGGCAGAAAAATGGAAAACTGAAAAAAATAACCTGCCTTCTATCACTGACCCCCAAATTCAAAGAATAGTTTTCCTCAAGGCCATCTTTTAAATAAATATGTCTTGTATGGAAACTGTTCAGTCTTAAGCATATTTTTGACAGACTGAAGATGATTGATAAGTGCTCTTACAAATCTAATAAAGGATCCAGGAGACTTTTGATCTTGAACCAACATAGAAGTTTTAAATGAACATAGTGTTTTATGTCCAGTGTAGTGGTTTTCAATCTCCCCCCCCCCTCCCCTGACCTTTAGAAAATTGCTTAAGCCTCACCAGACCACCTAATAAAGTATTTTGGTTCCACAAATGAACAAAAAACTACAACTCATATTTTAACAGCCATAAGCTAACTTTTCTGCGGTAAGATGATGGTTGTGCTTCCGGTTTAATGATGAAGAAAAATAGTGCCAGCATCGTAATTAAAAAGAGTGCCGTATACTGGAAAATCATAGGCTTTCAGTCAGGCCACTCTGAAGAATTTCTTTGACTGGTTAAATTTTAGGGGAAAAATTAGAGTGTTGTATTTTGAAAAGCCAGTGCCTTGTCATCCTGGTTGATATATTTGGTCTTGATAAGAATAAAGGCCCGGGTCCCTTGCAGGAGAAAAAAGAATATCAGTGCAACATTTCAGCAGACCTTCTGAATGGAGCTTAGACCAGTTTGAGAACTTTGGTTCTAAAGAAGGCAAGATAGGTTTGGAGAGGAGTATGGCACATACTCCTGAGTGCTCACTGGAAGGACAGATCCTGAAGCTGAGGCTTCAGTACTTTGGCCACCTCATGAGAATAGAAGAATCCTTGGAAAAGACCCTGATGTTGGGAAAGATTGAGGGCACTAGGAGAAGGGGACGACAGAGGACGAGATGGCTGGACAGTGTTCTCGAAGCTACGAACATGAGTTTGACCAAACTGCAGGAGGCAGTGGAAGACAGGAGTGCCTGGCGTGCTATGAGAGTCGGACACGACTAAACGACTAAACAACAACAAATGGCACATTGTCATTTTTGTGTAATCTTCAAAACAGTGTCATAAATAAGAGGAGAAACCATTCATCTTTCCACCAATGCAGTACGAGAAGCAGTAATTCCTACCCTAAACTCCCAGGAATATGAATTTAGCAGGTCAGGCACTGGCATCAACTGCTTGGGATATTCTGCAGCTTCCCTTCCTCAAGCAACATTTGTCCATGCATCTGCCTGCAAAGCTGAAAGGATAGGGTAAACTTTCATAGCACTAACCTTGTTTTAGATAAGCCAGCCACCCACCCCTTCCTAGTCTCACTTTCTTGCATGCAAGAATGGACTGACATAGAATTGCCTGCTTTGTTTCCAGGTGTGCCCCCGCCTCCTCGAGATATTATGGAGGCACTGCAGCAGAGGATGGACAGATACAAGACAGCAGCAGCCCAGGCAAAGAGCAAAGGAGATGACAGGAAGGCTAGGATGCATGAGCGAATTGTGAAGGTGAGGGACCTGCTTTCTTTGCGTTTTTGCTCGCTAGCTTTCCTGCTCAAATGTTGCATAGCACAGATCTTGTGGCAATACTTGGGAGGAGCAAATAGAGAAAAAGCAATTTGCTCCCCGCTGCAACATAACTGTGTTCACGGTGGCTGGAATATGCTAATGAGTATTTTCCTCTTGCCGCCTAATGAACGGATACAGAATCGTGATGATTTTTGCAGAAAATCACAGTTTTCGGGTGTAGAAACTGAATTAAAATGTTGATTCTGTTTATTTTGATATTCGGAAATTGTGATCGATATCAAGCGTTTCCATCACACATGCCACTTGTGTAACTCTTTGGGGGGGGGGATTACTGGCCCTGAGAAATCCTCAAGGATCATCCCCCACAGCAGTCGTAGGTCTCAACATTTTCTTCCCACTCATTCTGCTTTTAATTCACTATAAATTGGAGAGTCTGCTTTCCCATCCTCAGCTAGCAATATGAGGCAGAAGGGTGTGTGCTAATGCCATCTTGGAATTATTCCCCCTGTCTGGTGCAGCAAAAGGTTTAAAACCCTTTAACATCCAGTCATTTTGTTTTGTTTTTAAATGGTTTTATATATTTTATTGTATACGTGGTGTTGTACACAGCCCTGATATTTACGAGAGGGCAGTATATAAATATTTTTGATTGATTGATTAAAGCAGGCCAGACTAGAGCCCAAGCTGTGCTTGGTTTCGGCCTTGAAGCAAATTTTCTCTTCCCAGAAGTTCTCCTTGTGCTCCTATCTAATTTAGCTCAGGAGGAACAGGATTCCTGATTGACTGTAAGACCTCTGTTAATTTCATTGGTAGATTAAAAATTCACAGCAGCTCAACAATGCAGTCTGTGTGCTTTGCTTAAAAATGAGCAACACTCTTGTAAAATCTGTAGGACCTGGAGATAAAAGTGTTAAAACCCAAGTAGCACTAAAAGAACAGTTCAGAATGAGCTAAGTTAAAAAAATAGAAACTCAAATGCCAAAAGATGAACTGATTCTACTTACAACTCCAGAAGCAGCAAGCTGGAATGAGCCGAGGATTTGGGTGATTCTAGGATGGCACCCACCCAAGTTACTGCCATTCAAAGCACAGGTGTTTAATGAGTGTACAGTGGTGCCTCGCTTAACAAACACCCCGTAAGACAAAATTTTCACTTAAAGAAAGGATTTTTCTAGCGGAGGTTGCCTCGCTAGAGAAATTCATTTTACGAAAAATTCGTCTAGCGAATCGCGGTTTCCCATAGGAATGCATTGAAATTCAATTAATGCGTTCCTATGGGCAATTTTTTTTAAAAAAAAAAAATTCAATGCATTCCTATGGGATTCGCTAGACAAATTTTTCGTTATAAGAATAGACCCGTGGAACGAATTAAATTCGTCTAGTGAGGCACCACTGTACAGGCATGTTGCGTACTGAGAAGAACTGCTTTGATTAACAACATTCCTGATAAGTAAGCAAATATGCATACTCTCATACCCTGTTTTTTGCTGCAACTATCCCAAGAAAAGTAGCTTCACCCACCCTTTTCTAGAAAGACCATGCTCCCAAATTAGGGATTTCAGCTTCTGTTTTTGTTTCCCTCCTCAGCAATATCAAGAGGCCATCAGAGCTCACAAGGCAGGAAAACCTGTTGAGTTTGGTGACCTACCTGTTCCGCCAGGTATGTAACTTGCAATCTCGTTATTGGTAGTTGGGGAGGCAAGGATACATCTGGCAAATGCTGCCCTCTTGTGGCAACTTCATGTGAGGTTACCCCAAAGTACCGGTAACTCCATCTAAATCAGCTGTGGCCAAACTTGGCCCTCCAGGTGTTTTAGGACTAGAACTCCCATCATCCCTAGCTAACAGGACCAGTGGTCAGGGATGATGGGAATTGTAGTCCCAAAACAGCTGGAGGGCTGTTGTAAGAATTTGGAGGTCATGTATAAAAAAATTAAATGTTCATAAGCTGTATATGTAAACCACATGTCTGAACACGCACGCGGCGAAAATATTTTCGGGTTTGCGGAGTTCGTAACCCGAGGTGTTCGTAACCCAAGGTATGACTGTAATGTAGAAATCTATACACAAAACTTTTAAAAATGCATTACACATTTCCCTTTTTAAAAATCAAAGTCCTTCCTTTCTTGGGTTTCAAATTACCTAATTTGTCCTGCATAGTTCACTAATCTATTTTGCCAGTCTTCTTCCTTCTGTGGGGGGTGGATACAACTCCTATATTTCCTGATCATTTGCCATGAGGCTGATGAGAGTAGCGGGTCCCAACAGCAGTTGGAGGACCACAGGATAGACTCTTCAGCCTTATCCTCACCCAGCTGTAAGAGAGAGAGAGCCAGTGTGGTGTAGTGGTTAAGAGTGGTAGACTCCGGGGAGTTGGGAAACCCCCCAAAACAGCATGTAGGAGGAGGAGAGGTCAGATCATTCCATCAGGCAAGCAAGAAATGCTTGCGCTAATGGAGCTATCTGCTTAGTGCTGTGTCGAATTCCTCCCTATGCTTCTAGTCATAACTGCAAAGCTGAAGTCCTCCAGAATGAGACAAAGGGCTCAGCTGGCAATCAATAAGATTGCAGATGAAGGTGGTGACCCTAAGCAAAATTATTTGGAAGGAAAGTGCATTGAAGTCAGTGGCAACTATTTCACATTATCCCAATTAGGGTCAGGGTTTTCAGCATTGTGTTTGCTTTGCTGACAGCTGAAACTCCGTAAAGAAGGGAAAGGGGGGTATCCAGCAAAAAACTCAGCCTGACCATGTATATTGAAGGGACTGTCGTCAACATGCCTAGTTATCTTTAATATTTCATTGATGAGTTTTGCATGGGCTGCTTTGAGAGGTAGTTGGAAAGAAGTTATAAATACAGTGTACTAAATCGTGGCCGTGTCCTCCACATTGATTCCTGTAGAATAACTACAAACTCTGATTTCTTTACTACACATGTGCTCGAACACATTTGCTTGCCTTTCTGTTACTTGTAGAAAGGGAGCAAGGAACAGTGGGGCTGTGAAACCTTTGGCCACTTGAAATCTTGTTTCCTCCTGGCTTCAAAGATTTCAGTAGACATTGCCCTCAGTTTCAAGCTGTATCTTTACAGCCACGGGCTGGAAATGTGTTTAATTTTTAAAGAACTGGACTCAGATCCCGAAGAAGCTGACTTCTTCACGCGGTACCAAATTCTTTGCTTACACACACACTTCTGGGTGCCATGGATCCATGCTCAGGCTATGGATGTGTTGGATAAATAGGCAAGCTATGAGACTGAGAAGGTGTGGGGAGCTTTTGGCCCTCCAGATGTTGCTGAACTACATCTCCCATCAACCCCAGCAAGCATGCCCAATGGCCCAGGATGATGGGAACTGTAATTCAGCAGCCTCTGGTATGCAGACATTTAGCAATAGCTTTTGCCTTCTAAGCAGTCTCTGTGTCATCTTTGGCAGGGTTCCCTCCAATCCAAGGAACGGAATCTTTGCCAGGAGAGCAAAGCTTTGTGGGGATCCTCGAAACAGCCATGAAACTAGTCAATGAGGAGAATGAAGATGCTGAGGAGGCAAAAAAGGTTGGTTTGCGTGCTAGTCAAAGTCGTGAATGAATTTGTGGAGAAGCATGCAAATTTGTATGCCTTGGTCATAGGTCAGACTAGAATAACCTATCACACCACCCCCAGGGGAACTGTTGGAATATAATGCAGTTTGGGAGTAGCCAGAAACTACTGTTTCTTCTCAAGACATCTCTCTTTGAGGGGTGGGGGAGGGTTTTGTAGGCCTGTTTTAGTTTGCTTTCATTTCAAAATGTATGTAAAGGTAAAGGGGTCCCTGGCCATTAGGTCCAGTCGTGACCGACTCTGGGGTTGCGCGCTCATCTCGCATTATTGGCCAAGGGAGCCGGTGTACAGCTTCCAGGTCATGTGGCCAGCATGACAAAGCCGCTCCTGGCGAACCAGAGCAGCACACGGAAATGCCGTTTACCTATTAATCTACTTGCACTTTGACATGCTTTCGAACTGCTAGGTTGGCAGGAGCTGCGACTGAGCAACGGGAGCTCACCCCGTCGCAGGGATTCAAACTGCCGACCTTCTGATAGGCAAGCCCTAGGCTCTGTGGTTTAACCCACAGTGCCACCTGCTGTGTACATACAAAAATGTATGTACATACCACTTAATCGGGTTCTTAAAGAAGGCTTACAACAATCAACAACAAATTTTGGCTTGGCTTAAAAGCTGCCCAGATTTGTGAATGACCTTGAGACTTTATCTCCTCTCCTTCTCGTATTAGGCTTTTTCAGGAGGTGCCAGCAGTGCCTTGCTGTTTCAGCCCCGTCTCCTTCAAATGGAGGAAAGCGACCTTCCTGCCGGCTGCTTGGGAATGACAGGAGCACATTCCCAAGTAGGGAAGGGCACTGGTTGCAAGCGAGTGGATGGATGGAACCTTGATAAAAACCATCTTAAAACCATAGATTCTAAAGCCAACCCATCAGGCAAAGCGTGATACAGCTACTCCACAACCAGATCCAAAGAAAGTCCTAAGTAGAAAGGCCTTGCTAAGTTGTCTAAAATCTGGGATAAGAGTCAACCCAGGTGGGCATCTCTAGGGAGGGGTTTCTAAAGTAAGGAATCTTCTAAAGTAACAGAAAAGACCTCTGAATTTTACAAAGGAGGACACTTCCTCATACTCCCCCCCCCAAAAAAAATGTTTGATGCCATGGTGATGCTGAGCTCAGTTTTTGGTCATGTTGATCTAATTCAGTTTGGCAAGTAGGAAGTGTGGCAGGTGGCAGCCGTAGCTTAAGCTGTAATGCATCATACTGTACCTACAAGTCCAGATTTATTCAGCAGAATTGTTGTCTTCCCTTGCAGATGCTCATTAAGTGTATTAAGAACCTGTACTGGCCTGTGGCAGTGGACGCAGGTATAACAAGAGAGGATCAGAAAATATTCCTCTATGCCACAGGCACGGCAAGGACCTTAATTGTCAGAAATTGGAAAAAAAGGATTTGTGCCAACAAAAACGGAATGGCAGGATAAATTATTAAACTATATCGAATTGGCTAGATTAACAGACGCAGTTAGGGGACTCTCCAGACAAGGATTTCAAAAAGAATGGGGAAAATGTAAAGTATACTTTACAAAACAGTGCCTTAAAATACACATCTTGACTTGTTTCCATTAATCTCTGCAGGAGACTTTGTGGTTGTTTTTTATAAGTCATAATTTGAAAAATCATAATAACAACTCATAAAGGCAACAGTTCATAAGAAGTAAACAAGGAGGCCATGTACAGGATAAAGGAAGTCTTTTATTTTGTCGTATGTTATATTTTATGTTATGTTTTGTTTATGTCTAATGGTGGTGGATTTGTTTATTTGAGTTGTGGTGGGTTTATGTTGTAAATAAATAAATTTTAAATAAATTTTAAAAATGTGAAAAAAGAAGAAAAAAAGAACCTGTACTGGCAACAGCAATACTTTTAAGTGCTGGTTGTGCAGTCAAGGTTTTAAGATTGAATGCTATGTCATGAACAGAGTTTGGACTTCTCCAACTGCCCTGATATCCCATGTGATTCCCTGCATGTCAGGTTGGTCCTTCGTTGCACAAAGGAATGTTTTCGGAAATGTATCTTCTCTCTTCTTTTTTCAGCCTGACCACCCAAACCAGCCTGCAGCATCCAAACCAGCCAGCCCACCACAGCCTAAACTGCCACCCAATCCAGGCTCACGAGTGGCCCCTGCAGCTACAAAGGCAATGGGGGCAGGTAAAAGTGCCTCAAAGGTCACCGCGAAAGGTACCCCCACTTTTATTTATTGCTTTACCTTTCATTCATAATATAAGCATGGTTTATAATGATGTGAGGAGACTTGACACGAAACAGAAGAGAGGCAATGAGGGAAGAGGAAAATAAGTAAATTCATGTACCAGCCTGAATATCAGTGACAGGAGACAATTTTTCAGAGAAGCTTGATCTCATCTGTGTGGTGGTGTCTAGGCTGGTGGGGAAAAGGTTTAGACCAGGCTTTCTCAAACTTGGCCCTCCAGATGTTTTTGGCCTACAACTCCCATGACCCCTAGCTAGCAGGACCCAGTGGTCAGGGATGATGGGAATTGTAGTCTCAAAACATCTGGAGGGCCGAGTTTGAAGAAGCCTGGTTTAAATGCTGTGGTGTCCCTTTTCGCTTTTTATTGTAAAGTACCCCAAGTACTGAATGACAGGGTAGCGTTTTATGAATAAAATTACTCATTTTGTAGACACACTAATCCTATATACACAGATGGTTTAAGCATTGGGAGGGGTTCTTAGTGCTTAGTTTGGCCACCCTTATAAAGCAGCTCCTCTTTCCTTGGCAATTCGGTCTGTACAGGAGCTCTTGACTTCTAAACCAAGCCACAGTTTGCAAGTGATTTGGTCACTTTTCAGACATATAGAGTGTTTTCAAATTAGCAGCGTGCGGAATTTTTTCAGTATCAGGCATTCAAGCTCCTTAGGCGGCATTGATTCCTGTTGATCCAGATTGCAGGCCAGACAACAACAGAATCTGTGTTGGTGGCACATTCCACGTTCCTGATTTCTGCAAAAATCCCTGGGCTGATTGGTGCCTCTTTTATTGAGGTACTTTGTTTTCCCCAATCTCCACTTTCCCCTGAATTTTACAGCCCAAAAGTCATTGCCATGTGGGTAGGACTTTGCAGTGACCACCTAACATCAGATTGAGAAGCTTGGGCTCTGTTCCTTGGAATGTATTCTCTGCAAAAGCCCCAAACTTTCTCCAATGGAAGCAAACAACTCCTCTTTTTTTTTGCTATTTTGGAATCCAACCCAACAGGAGAAAGACCATTTCTTAACTGGTGTAATGTAGCATTCATTATTGGCTGCTCTTGGAGATATGATAATGGCTGTTTTTATTATTCTTTCTAAGGCTGCCTAGACTCATTATAGGCTCTGCATTTATTGCTGTCTCCTGAGCAAACATGCTTTTTGTGTTACCAGCATGCTACTTGTAAAAAGTGACTGTTTTGCTTATGCACAGGCATATGTTAGTCTACTGAAATAATATTTGCACCCTTGCCCATTTGAGACCTCCTTATTGTCTGTTTAGAAGGGACTTTGAAGCATGCCTGGTGGGTCTCCTTTCTCCCTGCAGCTCAACAGCAGCTGACTTTCCTGGAAACCCGGAAGAAGCAGCTGATGCAGGCAGCTCTCAAAGCAAAGCAGCAGAATGACATTGAGGGGGCCAAGATGTTCTTGCGTCAAGCCAAGGGTCTGGACCCTATGATTGAAGCATCGCAGAGTGGGCTCCCGGTCGACATAACAAAGGCAATCCTATTCTCTCTTTCTCTCTGGTTGGGAAATGTCTTGAAGTGCTGTCAAAAGAGTTTGTGTTAGAAAACAGCTCAAAGCTCATGAAGTGCATGAATGTTGTTTTTCAGTCACTATGTCCCAGTTCCGGAACCTGAGTTCTGAGCCAGAGAGACATATTTTTAAAAATAAAAATAAATCTGGTCTCATCTGTGGAGTGCTGGAAGAAAAATCTTGCCCTGATGCTTGCAATCTTTTGCATTCCTCAGTGTCTGTATTCTGAGCATGATGGGATTTGACAAGTACGTGGAAAATAAGTGGTTCTGTTTAGCTATCATATCTAATATCTGTGTTCAGAGGGAGTATACCTCTTTAAGTACATCATCCTGGGGGAATAGCAGGGAGGGGGGGGGACTGTTGCCTTCATGCACTGCTTGAGATTTTCCCAGAGGCATCACACCAGTCAGAAAATTTACTAGATGGACCCTAGGTCTGATCCAGCAGGCCTGGTCTTTTGTTCTGTTTTATGCTACAGTTTGGTCTGTGTCCAAGGAAAACCTGCTCTAATGCCCCTTCTTGAACCAACTAGCGTGGGGCAAAATATTTTTTCGGTCATCCCATTTGACTTAGCGCTGTTGCTGAATGAGGGCCAGTTAAGGCTGTACCTTTAAGCTTGGCATGGGACATTTCATTATTAATTAATTAAATTTGATAGTTGCTTTATCTTACCCAAGGGAAACTGAAGCAACTTACAACCAACCAAACAAACACACACACAATAAACCCCATATAGTTATACTGTATTAAAACTAAGAGGAAAAAGAAATACAGTAAAAACATCCCACCCACTTCTAGAAGGCCAGTTAGTTAAAAGCCTAAGCCAGGCATCCCCAAACTTCGACCCTCCAGATGTTTTGGACTACAATTCCCATCATCCCTGACCGCTGGTCCTGTTAGCTAGGGATCATGGGAGTTGTGGGCCAAAACATCTGGAAGGGCCGCAGTTTGGGGGTGCTTGGCCTAAGGCCTGGTTATAGAGGTAAGTTTTTTGCCTTTCGCTGGAAAATATATAATGATGGCAGCAGGCAAGCCTCCCATTTCAGACCAGTTTATAGATCCACACAGTTTTGGATCGGGAGCTCCCTTTGTGGGAAACCCAGGTGTGTTTGACAGGAAGAGGATCACTCTGCGCTGATTTGTGTTTTGTGCCTGGAGGTGACACAGCCCTTTTTGGAGTGGTTCCTTCTGATACTAACTTCCCCCACCCCCAAATACACACTTTCACCCTTCAGGTACCCCAAGCCCCTGTGAACAAGGAGGACTTCACACTTGCACAGCGCCGTGGACTCAACATCTCCCCAGAAGCAGCTGCCCAGTACATGGAGCTTGTGAAAATTATGAGGCAGCAGCATGAGGTAAGTGGGGCACAGGGAAGCTCTAAGGCAGGCATCCCCAAACTGAGGCGCTCCAGATGTTTTGGCCTACAACTCCCATGATCCCTAGCTAACAGGACCAGTGGTCAGGGATGGTGGGAATTGTAGTCCAAAACAACTGGAGGGCCGAAGTTTGGGGATGTTGTTCTAAGGGATGTTGCATCCTCTCTTTTGGAATCGGGAAGAGCAAGGCTATCTTTTTAAACTATAAAGGTTTCTTCCTCCTTTTCCTGGAAGCCCCACCAGATGCGAGACAAGGCATACTAGGATAGCAGTCGATCATTCTTATTGAAAGCATCACACTTGTTACGCCTGCCGTATCCTGGGAGCGAAATAAGGTGGGAGGGCTGTGGCCTTCATTCCATTCTGGTGGGCTTCCTGGAAACATTTGGTTGATGGAGCATAGTTGGAAACAGGATATTGGATTAGATCAGTGGTAGGCAACCTAAGGCCTGGGGGCCAGATGCGGCCCAATCACCTTCTAAATCCAGCCCGCAGACAGTCCGGGAATCAGCCTGTTTTTACATGAGTAGAATGTGTCCTTTTATTTAAAATGCATCTCTGGGTTATTTGTGGGGCATAGGAATTCGTTTATATTGTTTTTCAAAATATCGTCCGGCCTACCACATGGTCTGAGGGACGGTGAAAACCGGCCCACGGCTTAAAAAGGTTGTTGACCCCTGGATTAGACGGACGCTAATTGGTCTGATCCAGCAAGGGAGGGAGGGGGCAAACCTGACATAATGGCAGCAACTGTATTTCTTCCTTGCATCTCTCTCCGATTTACTTATAAGGGTGTGTGGGTGTGTTTGAATATATACAGTACATCAGAAGGGACTGTTGGTGTGGCCCCATATGGACTTCCTGCAGCTACCCGAGTATTAAGTAAATGATGAGCAGTGGATGGGCTACATTAAGAAAGATGCAAATGGCTTCTGGGTTCCTTGAGAAGAGAGTCTGCATACTTTGGCCATATAAGGGCTGACACTTAAGGGGTGGAATTTAAGGCATTTGACTGCAAAGGTACATGGCCCATGGGATGGAGCCAGGATCATGCCTGCCTGCTCCCAATGTTACTCCCTCCTTTTCCTTTCTTTTTTGTTCCAGATGTGTGTGAGTTTCTCCAAGCAGTTCACCCATTTAGGAAACATCGCAGAAACTACCAAGTAAGTGTGATGGGAACTGAGCAATACCCTTCCCTTCCTCTGCTCTCTCTGCTAAATCTGTGGCCTGTGTTGGCCAGGAACGCCCTCTTCGCAGCAGGTGCTCCATATAGCATCATCATCATCATCATCATCATCATAATTTATTATTTATACCCCGCCCATCTGGCTGGGTTTCCCCAGCTACTCTGGGCAGCTTCCAACAATATATTAAAATACAATAGTCTGTTAAACATTAAAAGCTTCCCTAAACAGGGCTGCCTTCAGATGTCCTCTAAACGTCTGGTAGTTGTTTTTCTCTTTGACATCTGGTAGGAGGGCGTTCCACAGGGCAGGTGCCACTACCGAGAAGGCCCTCTGCCTGGTTCCCTGTATCTTCTGCATCGTCTGTTCTGCAGCTGGGGTGAGGCAAGTCATTGAATAGGTTCATTGGCGTTTTAAAACAAGCAAAAGGATTCCCAAAGCAAGTGATGGGAATGCTTTGAAGGGGGGGTGTAAATAAAGGTCATAAGTAGAATAAGCTTTCATAATTTATATTTAAGGTTACACGCGTTTCTTCCTTCAGAGAATATAGAATGTCTGCCACATGCTGCTCCTCTTAAAAGTCCATTTCCACACATCACTTTTATAGTATGACATTTTTGCTCATTGCTACGTTGCTCAATTCATGGCATAATTTGTTTTTGCTACTGCCTAATGAAATCCATAGCCAGCACTCTAGTGCAAAGCGTGGAATGTTCTATTTTTCTGACCCTGTTCTCAAAACATAGCTTGTTCCCAAACATCTGTGTGTGCTGCCAGTCAGCTACGGTTGGAGGGCTTCCAGTTTTGGCTGTTTTCTGAAAATACGGCTTCTGTTTGCTAGCATCCAAGTTAACTCTTTTGTGCTGAATTCTTTGGGATGTTGCTTAACCAAGATCCCAGCTTTATCTGAATTCTCATTGGCTGAAGCTTTCCAACACATCCTGTCCACTCCAAGTATTTCTTCAAGCATAACAAAGTTCTCATAGCTCTTCTAAGAAAACTTATTTCAACTCCGTGAATCACCCTGTAAACTAAGTTGACTGTTTTGGTCTGCCCCTTTCCAGATTTGAGAAGATGGCTGAAGACTGCAAAAAGAACATGGAGATCTTAAAGCAAGCCCACGCCAAGGGGTTTCCACTGCCCAAATATCATTATGAGCAGCGGACTTTCAGTGTGGTCAAGTATGTGAGCCATTGCTTTGCAGTTTGCCCCAAATGCTAGATGCTAAATGCTTTTTGGGCTCTCCTTCCTAGGCCAGATCTAGACACATCAAATAAGTGATTCAGTTAAATGTGTTGTAAACTTCATACAGGGAAATCCCGTTGGTGAAAGGCAGGACTCCACAGCACCATCTAGTGTTACAGTGTTATAACGCATATAAAGCGCTTTATGTTTATGCATGCGGCTGAGTCCCTAGCCATTGGTCAGGCTTTTCCTTTGCAGGAGTAGGTTCTCTCAGAGCCACAACAATAAAGGGGGATTTTAAAAATCCCACATAGGCCAAACCAAGATTTATTAAAGGGCCTCGACCTGTTTCAAACCTCAGCTCTTGCCCAGGGCACGAATGTTTATATGTGTGTGCGTGTGAGAGAGAGATGTGAAGCCTTTGAGTGTTCTTTTTGGAATGGTAGGAATAGATGGGTGGAGTCGGACGCTTTGTTTGGTGATGGTGAGATCCTGGCCTGTTCACTGAAAGCACCTTGGTTGAAGTTGGCCCTCTCCTTTCCACCCTCGCAGGATTTTCCCAGAATTGAACAGCAACGATATGGTTCTTTCTGTCGTGAAAGGAATCAACCTACCAGCTCCTCCAGGTAATCCAGGAAACGGCTTCCGTTTCTGAAAACATAATTTGGGGGTGGGGGGGTGGGAGTTGCTATGCCTGTTGCCACCATTCCTTGTTAGTTGAACAAAGCAGTTGGGATGGGGGAGCCTGTGACTCCCCAGGTATTGCTGAGCTGCTGCTCCCATCACCTCTGACCATTGGTCATGCTGGCTGGGAGCTGAAGTTCAACAATATCTGGAGGTTCGAGGGTCCCCTTTCTCTGTTCTAAAGCCAAACTGGGGGCCTGGTGGCGGGCAGGCAGAACAAGTATGGTTCCCAAAGAGTTCCCAAAGCCATTGACAATTGTTTGTGTTGGCAGAAGGGATCCGATGTTTTTCTTTCTCTTGTTTATGTCACCCAACTAAGTTATGCAAAGTGTTATGCCCGTGGGACTTTCTTTGTTCAGAGCAGCAAATGGTTTCTCTTTACCAGATGAAAGGGACAACAAACAACAGGGGCAGCGGCTGTCTTTAATGCCCTGCTTGTGAATTTCCTAGCAGCATCTGACGGGGCCTTACTGGAGGGAAAAACACTGGGCTAGAGGGACAGTTGAGCCTGATCCAGCAAGACGATGCTAACATTTATTCTCAAAATTAAGAATTCTCCCCTCCCCTGAAATGTGCAAAAGGGCTACCTGCCCTCTCCAGTTTATTTCTTTGTGCCCTGTCCTAGTGCAAAACCGAGTCCCTCTTAACATTGCTGCGCCTATCTCATGGGTGTTATGGCTGGACTACAATGCCCATCATCCCCTGTTGACTGGGTTAATGGAAGTTGGACTCCAACAATATTTGGAGGCCCACAGGCTCCACAGCTGTATCTGTATGTTCTGTAGAATGCTAAAGAACTTTTATTCCTCTTTGTTTTTCCTATAATTTTATATGTTTGGGTCCCATGTGTGTTAGAAGCCACTGTTTAAGTGAGCAGAGCTAATCCCAATCACTATTACACTGTCCTATCCATGGAGGAAGAAATGTGGCATATAGCATTGCAGAGTGGCATCCTGAACAAAAGACTGTATCTCTATTGTTGTCTTCCTTCTCCTCATTTTATTCATTTCTTCATTCAGTCTATACCCTGCCTTTCTTTCCTAATGGAAACTCAAGGGCAGCTAACAGCATCAAAGCAATAATAACATGCCCATAAAACCCATAAAAAGTGATTGGATCCTGCTTGCTTGACTCTCCTGCCTGCTTGTAATTTCAATAGCTGTCATAAACACTGCCAGAAAGAGTATCCTGTTGTTATTATTGATTTACAAGCCAAGCCCTCGCAGGCACGCCCCAGAGCAAATTAATGTGCGATAAGTTAAAAGGTTTTAAAAAGTGATTTAGGTATTTGCTGCTCGGGAAAGAGCCTATCTGGAAATAAAAGACCGGAAGAAATCTGGTTACTGGAGTAGCAAAGGTGTAGGAGTGTAGGAGAGGAAGGGGAGAGAAAAATTTATAGAGAGATCAAGGATTTGCTGTTGCTGCTGCTGTGAAGCGGACAGGACGTGTGGCTGGCTGAGACAGGGCATCAGAATAACCTGTTTGAAAAGCTTGCCCCCCCCCCCAACCTCCCGCTCTGGCTATGTAGAGCACACAGCCCCCACCACTTCTTCAACCACCTTCCTTAGTCGTGTGTTCTGCCAGGGTGCCAGGGAAGGGACCTTGTGTGCTTCTTGAGTATTTCCAAAACAGGTGTGTGTGCATTGGGGAGGGCACGTCCTCCCTCCTCTCCTTTCCCTTGACCCATTCTGTGAAATTCCCACCTGTCAGGGGAGAAAGACTAAAAAGCTGGATTTGAGAGTGAATTTAATTCTGTTGAAGCCTGTTCTTTCTCTCTCCCCCCACCCTACCCCCTTTCATTTTGTAATATAGGTAAACACTTGTTACAAAGGTGGTTCCTAAGGAGTGTTCTTTACTCTGAATTGCCCACTTCTAGGCCTGTTGTCCCACATGCTGAATTCTAGGGCACTGCAGGCCGAGGCAGTCATGCAAAGGCCAAACTTCTGCCCCGGCTTCTGTGGAGAGGCCTGATTTTGCAGGTGCTGAGCCGATTTCCACGTGGAGCCTTCTGAGAGCAGCCCCTCCTCCTTGTCCTTTATCTTTGAGATTTTGAGATTTTTTAAAAAGGTTTCCTGACTCTCGTTTTTCTCTTCTTCAGGCATGTCTCCTAATGACCTGGATGCCTTTGTCCGCTTTGAATTCCCCTATCCCAATGCGGTGAGTTTGGGCTGCTTCGTATGTTAACTTTTCCTTTTCCTGTGGGAAGCAGCCAGCGATCATTTCCCCCTGCATTTGTATATTTATGTTGTGAACCGCCCTGAGATCTATGGATATGGGGTGGTATTTTAATAAAAAGAAAAATAACAATAATAATTCGAAACGGCCCTTTCAATAGCCAGCTGCATGTAATGCAGGTGTAGAAAAAGCCTGATGTGTGAAGCTGCTTTGAGGATGGTGGTGGGGTCTGCTTTGAAATGCTCCGAGTCGGTTCTCCGGCAGGCGCCTGGTTCTTACTGCTTCTTTTCACATTTCTGTATTTGCAGGAGGAAGCGCAGAAAGACAAGACCAACGTGATCAAGAATTCCAACTCTCCCGGTAAATTTATGTTTGTGAGCTTTAGGCCATGCTAGAAAGAAGGGGGGAGGGGGGAAGAAGCACCTGCCAGCTTCAGGGCCAAAGCATGTGCACTTGTGCAGTACTGAACACATCACCAGGAAGCCCTGGTAAAATCAATACAGTGGTACCTTGGGTGTCAAACTTAAATCTGTAGGTGGCGCTGTGGGTTAAACCACAGAGCCTAGAGCTTGCCGATCAGACGGTCGGCAGTTCGAATCCCTGCAACGGGGTGAGCTCCCGTTGCTCGGTCCCAGCTCCTGCCAACCTAGCAGTTCGAAAGCACGTCAAAGTGCAAGTAGATAAATAGGTACCGCTCCAGCGGGAAGGTAAACGGCGTTTCCGTGTGCTGCTCTGGTTCACCAGAAGCGGCTTTGTCATGCTGGCCACATGACGTGGAAGCTGTACGCCGGCTCCCTCGGCCAATAACGCAAGATGAGCGCCGCAACCCCAGAGTCGGTCACGACTGGACCTAATGGTCAGGGGTCCCTTTACCTTTACCTTTAATACAGTGGTACCTTGGGTGTCAAACTTAATCTGTTCGAAAACCAAGGCACGGCTTCCGATTGGCTGCAGGAGCTTCCTGCACTCAATCGGAAGCCGCGTCGGACATTCGGCTTCTAAAAAACATTCGCAAACTGGAACACACACTTCTGGGTTTGTGGCGTTCAGGAGCCGATTTGTTCAGGAGCCAAGCCATTCAACAACCAAGGTACCAATGTACTAGAGGCTGTGTGTGTTGGGGGGGCTGCAGCATGCAAGGGAGGGGAGGTTCAACCATTCTCTCTCCTGCTGCAATCCCTTTTTTTAGGAAGACCCCCCCCCCAAAAAAAAATTGTTGGGCTTTTCTTCTATTCTTTTTTCCTTTCAACAAAAAACACACACTCTTATGATTGACTTGACTAAGATCCAGGGCAAAGCGCCACATGTATGGCAGCCCTATCCTCATGAAATCCCCTCCGCCATTAGCTTAAGAAAGGCAAGTGGGGGGTGAATATCGGGATCGTGGCTGGGAATGGAAGAGTTAAACCTGCCCTATACTTGCATACTATTATATATTTTAATGAGTTGAATTCCAAATGACCTATACTGTGCTGCATGTGGTCTAGCTCTAGCCCTTAATCACAGGGACAACCCCACACCTGGAATAGAGGGAGATGCTGCAGGTCAGATATTGGACAGAGCTATGAAGCACTGGAATACTGGGCTGGTCCTTTAGTTCTGTGTCTGGGTATGCCAGACCCTCATCACCGGCCTGCTTTCTGAGGCCCTCTCCCTTGTCCCCAAGCACTGAGCTAGCTGTGCAGTATTGGAAGTAAATTTCCTTGCCAGGCTTTTACTGGGGACAGCAAAGAAAGCACGAAGACAGGGAGGAGAGCAGGTGAGGATAGACTGCTCTTGTCGCCGTAGAGGCTTGGCAGTCTGAAACTCTGCTACAGGCTACCAGTTGAAGAACAGGGCTGAAGACGATCGAGCTTTTGACGGCTCAGCAGCCAGAGATACCTCAAGACTTGTTAGTAGCAAGCCTGCATCATCTGGAAAATTGTTGGTCCTTTTGCTCCATTGGGCTACTGCTGGGTTCAAGAAGTATTGGCTGCTGGATTCTAGTGGAGAATGTTCTCTGTCCTTATGTGGAAGTTGCTTCTGTGAATACGAGTTGCACACTCTGTGGATATGACAGCTTGCAGCGCAAACGGGTTTGAAGGCAAAGGTGTCTGGTGGGGTATATTGCGGCACAGACTTCCTTCTTGGCAACAGCGAGCGTGATTTGGGGGAAGCTGGAAAAAGCGTGAAGATAGCTGCCAGGTTTTCCCTGCCTCCCTCCCTCCTACAGAATCTGCTGACTGACATCTTAGGGTATTTGATGGCAAGGAGCAGTGACAGCATCAGAACTGCACAGTCTTTAGCTGTCTCAGTGTAAGTGCTTCTGGTGAGCTAAGAAGCAAATGGAGGGGTTTGCTGTTGTGCTGAAACATGACCGGCCAGTGTTGTACAGCCTGATCCTGCCACAATTTGCTTTTACCAGTGCATAGAGTGCTTGCACAGGGACGCAGGTGGCGCTGTGGTCTAAACCACTGAGCCTCTTGCACTTGCCAATCAAAAGGTTGGCGGTTCGAATCCCCACAACGGGGTGAGCTCCCGTTGCTCTGTCCCAGCTCCTGCCAACCTAACAGTTCGAAAGCACACCAGTGCAAGTAGATAAATAGGTACTGCTGCAGCGGGAAGGTAAACGGTGTTTCCGTGTGCCCTGGTTTCCATCACGGTGTTCCATCGCGCCAGAAGTGGTTTAGTCGTGCTGGCCACATGACTCAGAAAGCTGTCTGTGGACAAACGCTGCCCCCCTCAGCCTGAAAGCAAGATGAGCACTGCACCCCATAGCCGCCTTTGACTGGACTTAACTGTCCAGGGGTCCTTTACCTTTTATCTTTTTTACCTAGGGTGTTTGTGATGGGGTGAACAGTGGGATATCAATGGTGCACAACAACTGTGTAAATGCTCAGGAGTTGGATTTGAGCCTCCCAAGCTTTTGGGGGGGGGGGGGCTTGAAGCAAACTGCAGGGACCCCAGTCCCTCCAGCAATGCAAGGCTGTTCCTTTCAGCGATGATTGCTCTTGGCTCTCACCTGACGCCCATTAACCTTCCCATTTGGTATCTCCCTCCGGCAGAATTCCAAGAGAAGTTCAAGCTGTTTATTAATCGGGGGCACCGTGGGCTGAAGAGAGCCATCCAGACAAAAGGCATCAAGTTTGAAGTCGTCCATAAAGGGTGAGCAAAATGGAGGTTTGGCTGTTACTGGCAGAAACCCGTAGGGACCTTCCTGCTGTGGTCAAACTGACTGGAGGTGGGCCACCTTCAGCATGGAAGCTGCATGTCTGAGTGGCCTGAGAGCTTTAATATGAGCGTTTTCAACTCTTCCATGAAATCACTGAGGTTTTGATTAAACCTGACATATGTATTTTTAATATGCATTGCAGGGAGGACAGAATAACAGTATATTGTTGGGATAACCACTTTGCTTCCTTCTAGAATTGTCCTGTCAAATAACACCTTCGGAAGCAAATAGCTTGAGGTGGGATTTTTTGGTGGGGAAGCATGCAGGGGAAAGGAATATGCCCCCCCCCCCAACATGGCTGTCCTGATCCGTGCCCCCTGCCTGCCCCTTCCTTGATTTTTTTCTTAAGAAAGTAAAATGGCAGGTCCCGGTCATGTATTTCAGGATGTAATGTGTAGTTTGGTTCTTAGTGTCTGTGAATGTGCTGAGATTGCACATTCTTTCAGGGCTATTGGCAGAAGCACAAAAAAAATATGGAGGAGAATGGAAGGATATTTAGCGGTCAAGGAGGCACTAACTGAAACAGGCTTCAGAGTGCTTTCAAAAGAGTGATAAAACAATTGAGACAAGGTGGCTTCCATTCCACACAAGGTACATCTTCCACGTCTAACTTCTATAATGTGGTGGCGGCAGGACATTAGTAGAAAACCCAGGATGTGAGATTGGGAAATGTTTATTATGGGAGGAAGAAACTCAGGTTGGCTCATTGACACACACAGGCAAGACAGGCGGGCAACTTGTAGCTCAGATCCACATGTACCCAAAGCCATAACCAAGCTGAAAAGAGGCATCCAAACTATGAGTAGCTTTACTACAGGAATGTTGGGGAGACTCTGCTGTAACCTTGCAGCAGTTCTTGTGGTTTGGTTAATTTAAAAAGGCTAAGTGCTGGTTTTATTGAAAGGGAGCAAGTAAGACCAGAATGAAATTTGTGACTCTCTCTGAATGAGGTCATCAGTCTAATACTTCCATTTCTCTCCAGAGGGCTGTTCAAAACTGACCGTGTAGTTGGAACTGCACAATTGAAGTTGGATGCACTGGAGACAGCTTGCGAGCTTCGGGAGATTCTGGAGGTAAGCCTGAATCCTTCCCTTTCTTCTCTAGCACATGGGTAGGCAAACTAAGGCCCGGGGGCCGGATCCAGCCCAATTGCCTTCTAAATCCGGCCCGCGGACAGTCCGGGAATCAGCATGTTTTTACATGAGTAAAATGTGTCCTTTTATTTAAAACTAGTATCTTGAAGCCCGTTAAAATAACGGGTGCTAGAGCAGACCTGTTGCTCTAGCAACCTCAGGGACATTCGTAGAGGCATCTTTGGGGCCTGATCCGGAGGCTAGGGGTTTCCCCGCTGCCCCGATTCTGGTGCTCACGATCCCCGCATCGCATGCCACCCAAAGCCGCCTCCTCTTTGCGACGCATTGGCTCCCCCCCTTCCCCGTCAGTGCAGAAGCTCCGCCTCGGGAGCCCAAATGCCAAGGCCGCTCCTCCCTTCCCACGTGTGCTGCCGGCGGAAGGGAAGCAGCATCCACGCGCCTGAGTAGCGTGGAAGCGCAGCAGGGGGCCCGTGTAGGAGTGGCGCCGCTGCTTATGGAGTGCGCCTGTTTGTGGAGCCGGGGGCTGCGGCCCGTCGCGCTGCGCGTGTTCCCCTCAGGGATTTGCTGCTCCCCATCTCCCTCCCGCCCCTGCGGTAAACCCCGTTTAGAACCAGCCAATGGCAAATAGTGGGAGGAGCGTAGGGGGGAGAAAAAGGAAAAGAAAGCAGCCTCTTCCTCGTGCTTTAGTGCAAGCGCAGTGAGGCGCTGTCCGGCAGGGAGCGGCGGTTGGCGGCCACAGGGAAACGGGAGGCGGGGGGGAGAGAGCACGCGTGTGTGCGTCCAGTCTCTGCGTCCAGTCCCTGTGTCCGTGGGGCACATGCGCAGTAGCGCAAACCCAGGGACACAGGGACTGGACGCAGAGACACTTGGACTTTATTATATAGGATGCATCTCTGGGTTATTTGTGGGGCATAGGAATCTGTTCATTATTTTCCCCAAAAAATATAGTCTGCCCCCGCACAAGGTCTGAGGGACAGTGGACTGGCCCCCTGCTGAAAAAGTTTGCTGACCGCTATTCTAGCAGAACTGAGAGAGGCTAGAGTGAAATCAGACTTTTGCTTTCACCGCAGACAATGCCTTTGTGATGCTTGCTGGAAGAGATGTCACTGCCTTTCAAGGCCTTGGGCTCAGCATGTCTTGGGGCGTGTCACACCCATTTCAGCATCCCTGTTGCATCAGGTCATCAGGAGTGGCTCCACTTTGCCGCCTTCTGTACTGATGTTAAATGTGAAATCACGTGCAAGGCCACAGTTCTATATGACGGCCAGAAAAAAGTGCTAAAAGAACTGTGACAAGAGTTTATTAATGAGAATAAGTTTGGAACAAAGTAAACAAGCTATAATGAGGATTGCCAGCTGAACATTTCAACGAGGATTACAAAAAAACCCACCATATAGCACACACAAAAATATTGCATTTGAAGAATGCTCTAAGCAGCTGACAGCAGGCAGGCTTTTGGATAAGGCCCCATTTTGAAGATCTTCCTGAGATGATAACTGCTGAAAACATTCCACCTGAGGAATTCACAGACATTCACACCACCAATGCAATTAGCTACTAAAGGAGGTATCCACACATCCACCAAAAACAATTTCGAAGGCCCAATTGCAGTTTTCAGAAGTGGAGGACTTCAGGAATGTTGATCTTTCTAAATGTTGTTGTTGTGGTGGTGGTGTTTTAACTCCATGTGTACCTCTATATGATTGTGAATAAAGGAGTGGCCTGGATTAGAGCTCTGAACTAGCCTTCGCTGCCTGCTCAGCCAGCCTCCCTGTAGAACTTGAGAGAGCAGTTTTCTCCAGGCTTTGGTTTGCCATCTGCCACGTAGCCGGAAAGACAGAGATGCCAGCTCCTCCCCCAGCATCCCGAGGGCCAAAAGGAACAGGCTGCATCGTTCTGCCGTACAGATTGACAAGTGTGAAACCATAAGAGGGACGGATTCAGTGTTGGCGGGGAGAAGTTTAGAGTGTTGTGGTTCTACACTAATTGGGGCTTCTCTCGCTTTTTCTTTTCTCTGCCCTAGCTTTTGGACGGTCGGCGGCCCACAGGGGGCAAGTTGGAAGTAATTGTGCGTCTGAGAGAGCCGCTGACCTCCCAGCAACTGGAGACGACGACGGAGAAGTGGCTGGTCATTGACCCCCTCACTATGCCACCAGTAAGAGCCAATCTGTTCTCTGCGTCCCAGAAGCTTTCCATCAAGAGCAAAGCTGGTTTGGGTGGCACCCGAAATGTTTTTCTGAGTGCGGCTTTGCAAAGGTTCTGGCCCTGTGCCCAAGCCCTTGCTCAGCTGAGGCTGGCAAGAATATGAACCATATGGAATCTGTGGTTAGTGCTCATCCTAGAGGGTATCCAGCCTAATGTGCCCCTTCCGTCACCTCGTTTCTGTGGCTCCGTTTTCTTTTTGAGAAATGAATTTCAGCTGTGTTACCACCAGAGTCCAAACTTTGGTTTCTTCAGAAATGGATGTGGGCCAAAAGTGTGGCTAATGACTAAGCGTGGCTTGAAATGTCTCCAGCAATTGTTGCTATTCAGAGGCTGGTTTCCTGCCCACAGGAGCAGCATATTGTGATGGGAAGAGGCAGATGATTGATACTGTCTGCTTTAAAAAATATATTAAACGGGGGGGGGGGGGAATTTGCAGCCTGGACAAATCTGGCAAATGTTTTGTTTTAAGTAATTTATTTTGTGTTTGTAAACTCGTTTGCACGTTTTATTCTGAGTTTGCTGGTGAGGTGAGGCAAGGAATTTTGCAGAGCACTGACACCCCAACCTCTGACCCCTGAGATTTCACAGCCATTGTCCCACACAGTTTCTTTTTTAATAATAATAATAATAATAATAATAATATTTTATTTGTTTTCACATTTTTATACATACAGTTGTACCTCGGGTTACGAACACCTCAGTTTGCGAACAGTTCGGGTTACGAACTGCGCAAACCCGGAAGTGTTTTCGCCGCACGTATGCGCAAAATGGCGCTGCGCATCGCGTCCGGGTTACGAACTATTCGGGTTACGAACTGCGATCCGGAACGGATCGCGTTCGTAACCCGAGGTATTACTGTATTAACTTTCATATATATCCAATTACAAGGTTCCCTGAACCTTCCGACTTGCTCCCCTCTCTCCCCTGGTTTCTTAAATTAAAAATTATTTTTTTGCATATTTTAATTTTTTCAACTAGTATGTATCCCTGTTTTATCATAATCAATTTCACATTACAATGCTACCAATGTTTTTAACTGCTTGCAGTGGTTTTTCAAGTAAACTACGAATTTACTCCAATCTCTAGCAAATACTTGATCTTCTTGGTTTCTGAACTTCCCCATCAGTTTCACCATTTCTGCATAATCCGTCAATTTCATCTGCTATTCTTCCTTTGTTGGTAATGCTTCTTCTTTCCATTTTTGGGCTAGTAGCATTCTCACCGCCGCCGTTGCATACATAAAAAGTCTTTTATCTTCTCTTGGCACTTCTTCCCCTATTAAACCTAAAAGAAAGGCTTCTGGTTTTTTAACAAATATATTTTAAAACATTTTCTTTAATTTGTTATAAATCATTTCCCAGAAGCTTTTTATCTTACAACATGACCACCACATGTGGGAAAAAAGTACCTTCTTTCTCTTTACATTTCCAACACATATTTGATTTAGTTTTATACATTTTTGCAATCTTACTTGGTGTTAGATACCAACGGTACATCATTTTCATGTGATTTTCTTTCAACGCACAGCATGCTGTAAATTTTATTTCTTCTCTCCACAACTTTTCCCAAAGATGAAAGTTGGATATTATACCCCAAATCACTAGCCCGATGTGTCCCACACAGTTTCAGCTATGTCTTCACAATTCATAAGGGCTTGCTCCCCCACTCAAATGAAAGCTGAGATTCTTAGGGAGCCAAACTCTGTAGGCCAGGCATCCCCAAACTGCGGCCCTCCAGATGTTTTGGCCTACAACTCCCATGATCCCTAGCTAACAGGACCAGTGGTCAGGGATGATGGGAATTGTAGTCCAAAACATCTGGAGGGCCGAAGTTTGGGGATGCCTGCTGTAGGCAATACCATGTGCTATGATTTTTCTACACTTTCATAATTTGGCATACCCAGCCCATAACCCTGATCATGTCCTGGTCTCTGCTGTCAGCTCCCCCCCCCCCCCGGAAAGTAATAATAATAATAATAATAATAATAATAATAATAATAATAATAATTTATTTATACCCCACCCATCTGGCCGGGTTCCCCCAGCCACTCTGGGCGGCTTCCAACAAAATATTAAAATACAGAAATCCATCAAACATTAAAAGCTTCCCTAAACAGGGCTGCCTTGAGATGCCTTCTAAAGGTCTGGTAATTGTTGATCTCTTTCACCTCTGGTGAGAGGGCATTCCACAGGGTGGGAGGCTGGATACCTTGATGTGTCTTGCATTGTTGAAATAAATGTGGCTATGCCAGACATACAGGAGCAAAACAGTATTTGTTTTCTTCACCCAGGTTGCTCTTCCCAAACCCAAGCCAGCAATAGCTCCCGGGAAGGATGTGGGCAGTAGGTATGTATATTCTTGTGCCTTTGCTGGGGTCTCCTGAGAGTTAGCTCCATGCATAATCTGTGGGGAAATATTAGCTCCTGTTCTTCCGCTCTCCTTTTCATTCTTTTCTTACTTCGCTCTTGGCTCAAGATGGCAAATGCAAGGCCCGAGGCATCTCACAAAAAAGCAATAGGGCAGGTGTGCCTGCTTCAGGGGGCTGCTTTTGAGTGTTGTTGGGGGCAGCAGGGTGGGGAAAGACAGGACAATCTGACCTGGAGGTCACAGTTAACCAGGAAGTTCTCCTGTGTAAGCCCTGTTGACATGGGTTTTATTTGGAAGCTGCTCTGAGTATTATTTTACCACAGGAAGAATGAATGAATGGGAATTGTCCGAGAGCATAGAGGTAGTTCATTTTCGTGTAACTTGTGCAGAAGACCTTCCTGGTGGATTGCACCTCATGGATCAATTCTGCTCTCCTGACTGCGTAATGCTGCATGATAATGGCTCGACTTTCTGACAGAAAGGCCTCCGTCAAATAGCAGTTTTGCTGAGGAGATAGCTTGCCATGACCATACAGATATGCTACATTGTTCTTGTGAATGAGACTTGTGAATAAACAGGACTTGAATAGCTCAGGTTGTCAAAAGTGACAATGTAGCTTCTGGTGAGGGTTTTGTAATGGAGCTTCTGACGCCACAAGAGCCTCTTGCATAGGTCCTTAGTACCTTAGGAGAGTTATAAGAACCATACCTGTTCTAAAGTTGGCACACAGAGCAGGGGAAGCTCCGAGCCTCAGCTACCTTCTGCACAGTAGAAAGAACAGAGGCCGTGTCAGGGGGACTCAGGAGGGGCTCAGAGACACGTCAGAGCCTTGGCACCGCTCTGGTCGAGGGTCAGCGGATGAGGGGCTCAGCAAGACGTCGGAGCCCAGGCGCCGCCCCGGCCAGCAAGAGGGGAGACCTCTCCTTCCGGCGCCCGAATGGAGGTGCGCGCCCACACGTAGGGCGCAGGAGCGGCGTTTTGGGGTGCCCAGGCTTTTATGCTGGCCGAAAAGCAGGCGGCAGCCATTGCCGGGTTCTGAATCGGACTAGGCGGTCATGTTTTCTGCTATCTCTGCACTGTAAATAGTATGCACAATAAAACCCTTAAAGACAGCGCGGAGAGGAGCGTCTTTACTCGACAGTAAACAACCCCCTGGCAGGCAGTAAGTGAAGAAGTTTGTTCAAGGCCACACAATGAGTCAGTGGCTGAGACAAAGCATGAGAAGAGCCTTGCTTGCTGGATCAGACAAAGACCTAACGAATTCAGCATCCTCTTTGCCACAGTGGACAGCTAGATAGATGCCTTTGGGAAGCCCACAAGCAAGTCTCCCAGATTTGTCCAGTGTTTTGTCCACCAAACCTCATCAGTTAGCACCGCGTAGCATTTTGGATATCTGAATTCTGTGTTAAGGGAGCATGATGGACAGTTGGATGGTGTGCACAGAGGCAGGTGTCCAGCCCAGCACCTTTTGCTCTGCCAGTGGCTGTTGATAGTCTCTTCTAATTTCCTTTCCAGAACGTCCATCTGCTCACTGCTGTAGCCAAGCCAGCTCTGCTTGGACCTTCCTTCTCTCAGTCCTCGGAAGCTCCCTTGCACAGAGAATGGTTTGCTCCTGCCGGCTCTGGACAAGAAAAGGAATGTAGGACAACTAGAGAGGGGCAAAGAGCTCTGGGAGGTTGTATGGGCACAAAAGGTTTAGTGGCAATTGGCAGGAAGGCAAAGTAGTTAAGCTTCAAAAGAACAGGTGTAATTTTGCATGGTGAATAACAAGCCCAGAGCCAACCCAATATATTTTGGTGCCTGAGGCAGCAGGTCCAAAGGACACCTCCCTTTCCATTGAGTAACATGGGAGGCTGCTGTGCCCCTTTCAGGTCCCGTTCTGTGAGGCTCGCGCAGGAGGGCATGAAGGTGGATTGTGCCACATACTACAGATTGCTTTGTCTCCCCCCTCTGATAATGCTGCCCTGAATCAATGGGTTGAGACAGTTTCCGAACTTTTCTCATGGTAGGGCATCCTCCCAGTTAGCCATAGCCAGAAGCACAGCCTCTCCTGTAACTGGAAGAGCAGGGAGAGAGAAAGATGTCTCGAACTGGCATTCAAGGGCGGGCTGGATAGACCGTGCCTTTCTTGTGAACCTCTGTGCAATCTGGGTGGCACCACTCAAACAAACAGGAAATCTAGCAGGATAGATTTATGGTCTGATAACAGCCTGGCATTTCCTGTAGGGTTGAGAAACAAAGAGCATGAGGAACAGGCAGAGCAGCACGAGGGCATTGTGCAGGCTTTGCAACAAGGGCAGAGTTTCTTGTTCCCAGGGGTAGGGCCTAAGATGGGAGAGAAGTCGGGACCAACCGGCTAGCAAGGAGGATTCCTGAATGCAATTGGAGGCATTCTGAAAGGAAAAGGGGGTCCTGGGAAGCCAAGGTGTAAATCAGAATGCTTGCCTGGAAGGTTCTCTTGTTCTGAATGCAAGGTTTGCCTCCAAATGACGCAGAGTGTCTCTCCTGCCTCAATTCTGCCATGTAGCTGTTTACCAGACTGGATTTATCTGTCCTGGGTTGAGAACAACACGAGAAACAGCACCGGGCATGAAACGTCAGAGCTTTCCTCGCTCCTTTGGCTAGTCAATCTTCAAGCCCACCCACCCCCATTCATCTTGCTCTTGTGGTCCTTTAAAACCTGCCCTGTGGCATTCTAGCAAATGAGAAATTAGCACGTTGCCTGCCCATCAGGTCTGATCAGGAGCAGTTGTGAGCACCCAGACATTCCAGCAGTGTCCCTGTGTGTGTGTGTGTGTGTGTGTGTGCTGGGCTGCCTTTTCTCTCAGAGCTGTCAGGAAGAAACCCACAGCAGGTCTCGAATCTAGAACCTGAGGGATCCTGGGCAGCAATTCAGTCTCCTTGCCCACCAAACTCTGGTCCCCAAGCTAGGGGGCTTTGCTGCAGCCGATGTGCCTGGTTCTTGCCCCGCTGCCTTGGCAGGAGTCAGCTGTGCTTGTTGCTTGGGCATGAAGTTGACAGGCACACACCCAATCCATATCTGCTTCTCCAGATGGCGGTTGTCTGCTTGCCTCTGCCTCATTCTCTGTGCTGTGTTTCTGTTGCTGGCCTCTTCTGAAGTTAACCATGCCGCACTTTCTTTCCTTGCAGCAAGCCTGTCTGCACTCTGCACAGCTTCAATGTCCTCGCTTTCGACAAGGAGAGGCTGGAGAAAAAGGTCAGTAATGTTTATCAGGGCAGCAGTTGCTGATTCCAGCATCTCCGTGTGCATGGTGCTTTAGCATAACATTGGCCAAAAGGCAGGCCTCCCCCTCAAGGTGCTTCCAGACTGTGCAATAGACTGAGACTGTGCAATAGACAACGAAAGGATGGGAGGAAATAGGAGACACAAGTTTGACAAGTGAGAGACTGGTATGTCTTACATTTTGAACAGTTGTGTTCATTGTCCCTCAAAAGAACAAGGCGCAAGGTGGCTGGGAGCAAAACTGCAAGCAAACATTGAATCTTGACTCCTGTAAACTGACTGAGACATTTTGTTCTTGGGTTGAAGGCACTAGGAATGTCTAACTTACAAAGCAAATGGTTGGAGGAGGGGGAGGAAGCTCAGTCAGAAGTCTCAGCCCTGTCTCAAAGCTGCTGTGCTTCCTTAGGCAGGGCAGCGTATAATGCTTATGATTTTAAAATCTGCTTACCTTAGTAGTGCAGTAGTCAGCTGAAGTGTTACAGTACAGCAAAAACACCCAAGTTTGGACAAAACAAATCTCTAGGGAGTGTGTGAGTGATGCCCTTTCAAAATGACCTAACATGATGTCTTCTCCCAACCCTCATAACCCTTGGGCCCTGCTTGGCATTCCTGTCTTGGTTGGGTAACAAACAAATAAAAGGGCAGTCGACTGGAAGAATATTGTATTTTGCTCTCTCTGGGCTATTTTGGCCTGCTTCGGCTTCATAAACTACCTTTTTATTTTAGAAAATAAAAAATCTGGCCTTTAATTTTATTCTGCAGAAGGAGTCTCCCCTGAGGTCTGCAGACTCTGTGCCAATTTAAAAGAGAAGTGTTGTGTGGCAAACTCACGTGGTGAAGTCTTGCCTTCCTTCTGCGTTTATGTGGCCGGATCTCAGGCACCTGTTCAGGTGTGCTGCTCACAGTTGCTGTTGTCCTGGAAAAGCTGTTTCCCAGCCTGTGCATGCACTTGTCAGCCAGACAAAACTTAGTCCCAGAAGGTCCACTTCTTACCCCCGAAATTGAGTGCTCTGTCCTTTCCCTGAGAACGTACACAAACCCTCCTTCCTTTGCTGGCAGATGGCAGGATACAAACAAGTTGGCCAACGACCTCCTAACGACCTAGTGGAGCAGCACCAGAATGTTATACGGATGATCCAGTGGCAGAAGTCCCAGCTTCAGCAAGGAGGCCCTGCAGTCATGAAAGGTACTTTTGCAATGAAAGCCCAGCCATGAAGGCCCCATTCCCAATGCTTGGGCAAGTGAATATTTTCCCCCTTTCTCTGACGGTTCATATTGAATTGGTGTAAATCGCCTTAGCAGGAAGTGCTCATTGAGGGGGTTCAGTTCAGTTCGATTTATTGTGTTTAGCGAGCAGCCGTTAGACACATAAAAATAATAAGAATAAGAATACTGCTAATAATAGTGGTTTACATTTCTGCTCCCCAACCTTTACAGGATAAATCATTTCTCATCCCCCCTCTTTGAAGTTTTATTACACGAATTTGTAAAGCCTTGGAAAGAAATTTGGATGTTCTAAAGCAGGCATCCCCAAACTTTGGCCCTCCAGATGTTTTGGACTACAATTCCCATCTTCCCCGACCACTGGTCCTGTTAGCTAGGGATCTTGGGAGTTGTAGGCCAAAACATCTGGAGGGCCAAAGTTTGGGGATGACTGTTCTAAAGGATATATCCCTCTCTACATCAGACAACAAAAAACAGGTCTTTGCGAGAGATGTCCTTCCCTTCTGTGATCTCAGCAACGGGTGGATGTAATTGTTTCTAAGGTCATTATAAAAAGGGCATTGAAGGAGTACATGAGTTATGTCTTCTATTGACACAGAGTTGCAGCCACAAATTCTATCCTTCTTAGGAATTCCTTTATGTTGGCCCGTCCAATCTGCTAATGGAAGGACATTTAGTCTTGCCTGTGCAAAGACTACCCTCATTTTAACATTTGACAAATCTACCAGATATCTTGTCAGGGATGAATACAATGGATTTTTTTTTAAAAAAAGCATACAATTTGTTAGATTGACAGATCTTGATCTCGGCAGTTTGTGATTGCATCTCGGTCTCTCTAAGCCCTTGGAGTATTAATTCTTTAGCTCTCTTCAAACACTGTATTACAAGAAAGGAGGCAGAGTCCCAACCTCCGGGGTTGGAGGGGGTGGAGGTGAAGGGGATGCCGTTGTACACCGGAGCTGTTCCTTAGTCATGTCTGTCTGATCTTTACTTCATAGAATACCTGACCCAATTGGAGCGGTACCAGCAGTGGTATACAGAGGCAGCACGGCGCCTTGGCAGTGAAGGAAAGCGGGTATGGTGCCTCAGTCAGCCCCCCATCCACTCCATTTTACTTCTAGATTGGGGGGGGGAGCAAAGACCTCAGATCCCCTTTTTAAAGCCTCTTGGTTGCACCAATGCCTGCCTGCTTAAAGGAGCACTCTGCCTGGTGCAACGAGAGCCTCTGTATCTACTTAACTGCCTGCTGTGTGTGTTTATTTGGCAGGATGGAGCCAAGGAGGCCCTTTACAAGCGCAATCTGGTTGAGGGTGAGGTGAGTTGTGCTTATTGTCACACAAGCTGTGGTTTCTGCTGTTCTCACCCAGTCACCTCCCACTAGAATAGTGAGAGCAGGATGAATGAGTTAGTTGTGGGGACCAGAGGAGCTTTTCCCAGACTGGCCCTGCCCTCATTGATCCCCTGGTCTATTGTATTTTTCCCCCAAATAATTTTTATTCGTTTTCCAATACTGCCATGGTTTCCAGGCACAGGTACGCTTTTCAAAGCTCCATGTCCGAGCGATTTTCTTTGGGTTTTTTTGTCCAGGCACTTTCATTGGGAAAACCCACATTTTACTGGTGAATTAGATGAGAGCAAGCGGCAATCTGCAGAAAACTCAATTGTCATTTGCTCCAATTCACCAGTAAAATGTGGATTTTCCCAATGAAAGTGCCTGGACAAAAAAACCCCAAAGAAAATCACTCAGACATGGAGCTTTGAAAAGCGTACCTGTGCCTGGAAATCATGGTGCAACAGAAAGTCTGGATGAGCCCTGAGAGCTTTCTGGAATGATTTTAAGCAGTGCCATCAAATTGAGCACCTGCAGTACACAGGTGGACCTTTCTGGCTTGTTTGGTACTACCGCCTCTCTAGGTGGTTCGTTTCCCAAATCGCTTTTGGGCAGAGTGCTCTGTGGACTGAGCTGCCCTGTTCCCCCTTCTATTGTCTCTCTCCGTAGGCATAGATCCTTATGATTCAGAAAGTTTCCTCTGCCTCTCCCAATGTTAAGGACTGCATGACTTGAATGTGCTCATTTTAAAGCCTTTGACAGCTTAGGGCCAGGTGACTTACGGGCCATCACCTATCTCCATGTGTACGGTACCTGTATATTAAGATCTTCTATAGGTGCCACTGCCATGGGAAGTAAAGGGAGAAGGGCCTTTTCCGTATTGGCCCCCCAATGTTAGTGTGTTCTTCCCAGAGGGAGCTCCTCTGGCACCTAGGATGCTGTTGTCTCTTTGGCATCTTATTTTTCCAAGCTTCTTAGTTTAATTGGATTCTGTCATTGTTGTTTTTTGTTATGCTGCTTTGAGATCTGCATTGCAATGTTAACTGTTTTTATTGTTTTACTTCATATATCCACCCCCCTTTCCTCCAAAAAGCTCTGGGTGGCAGCTTACGATGATTAATTAGTCTTATTAGCTGCTTGTTACTCAACAGTATGCAGCTTTGTTTTCTTTTTCTGTGGCCCACCCTGGAAATTTGATTAGAGGACAATCTATAAATGTCCAGAATCAATAAATGGTCTCTTGGTGCCAAGGCTGGGGGTCCTGTGGTCTTCCAGGTGTTGCTGGCCTACAGCTCCTGCCATCCCTGACCGTTGGCCCTGCTGGCCAGGTGCTGGGAGCCCAACAGCACCTGGAGGGCTGCCGCAGGTTCCCCTTCCCTGGCTTGTGCTCTTCCTTTTCCTGAAAGAGGCCATGGTGGCAGAAGCACTGATTGGCAAACCCATTTGCCTTCCAGCTGCAGAAGTTTCGCAAATGAAGAAAACGGCGGAAATGTGAAAGTCCTGGATTCGCCTGGTCAAGCAACTGCTCTCTTCCTTCGTGGCCTTTTCCCTGCTGCAGGAGAATGGGGGTTTGGAGAGCAGGGTGGGGAAGGCTCCATGTATGCTGATGGACCGGCAATGCTGCAAAATCACCTCTGGCAGTGGGCTCTTTCTAGCCTTCGCTGGGTAAATAAGAATGAATGGAGACCTCTCTTAGTTTCCCCATCAGTGGGGCAGGTCATGTGACACTGCTAGCTGGAGACAATCTGTGTGACGGTTGCCTTGGCACTCTGCCCTCTGGCTCAGCCCAGACTCCCCAAGGTCCTTAATGAGCCACTTTCTCAGCAGAGAGAAGGGAAAGAATCCCCCTTCCCTCTCTCTTCGTTCTCCCAGTTGCTCGAGCGGCAGCTGCTGGGTGCATCCTCATTTACAGCTTGAAACAGGTTTCGTTCCCATGGCTCCCCACCGCATAGTAACCTGGGAGTGATAGTTTTGAGAGAGTGCTGAGTAGACAAGCCCCTTGATGGAACTTTGGTGGCCAGAGTTCTTTGGTCCAGAGTTATTGTGTCAACTTGCAGCTCTCGTAAACTTGCAATGCAGATACGCTCAGAGTGTCTTGCCTCCTCAGCCCCAAAGATGAGAAGGCCCTGCAGTGTTCAACTCACACCGAGTTGACTCATTTAGGAATTTGGCACCATCTAGTATATCCCCCCAGCCTATGTGGTCTGCACTCAGCTCACTGCCCCCTTTGCTGCCCCCTCCACTCCTTCACCACCATTCCTCCTTTGCACCAGGCACTTTGCACCTACACCTCTCTGGGCTCTGTTGTTTGCCCTTCTATGGGTTAATTTGGGGGGGGGGCTGTAGAGAGATAATAACTCGCTGCTTTTAACTGACCTGATCCCTCCTGAGTGGCCAAGAGGACCTAGCAGGATGCTCGTGTGACGCCTTGCTTGCCGGCTCCCGTGAGGACCCAACCTCTGAACCTACCTCGGGTTCCTTCAGATGCCTATGGCGGAAGACCCTGCAAAGGGGGCATCCTTCTTGACCAGCATCTGCCCCCGCTATCTGTGCAGCCCATTTCCAAGTAAGAAAAATGGCTGAGCTCAACAACTGTTGCTGGGTCTTGATCTTTGAGAGGGCCGCCTGCTTTTTTAAAATTATCGTGGCAATTAATGTTACTGCCTTTGGGCTGCCAAAGGAAGAAACACGGGGCTGAGACTACCTGCCCCTGCTAGAGAGCAGCATAAGAGACTGCTGAGGGAGACTTCCCCTTCCCTTTGACCTCCAAAGAACATAGAAGAGGCTTCTGTCCCCCCAGCTAGGGGGACTTGACAACTAGGTTGCTCAAGCGCCAGCTCTATTCTGGTGCGCAGAGACCTGTGGGGCACAGTCCATTGGCTGCAGCCTCCAGCAGCTTGGAGCAGGGTTTGTGCTGCCCCCTGGCCCAGACTATGTGTCATTTCTGGTGGGGGGTGGTGTTAAATAATTGCCAGTTTTGGGGCATGCTGGATGGAGTATCCCACATCCTCTCTGTGTAATCCCTGCAGTTGGGGGAGGCATGCTGCTATAGCCTGTGGGGTGTCCTCTTTCTGCACTGAGGCACATTGTTGTGGCCTTGTGGGGGGGTCTGGGCTCCCCTTGGGCAGCTGGAAATGTGACCTTTTATATTATATTTTATATTAGGTTAAAGACGTTTTAAAGGGTAAGAAATTAACTCAGGGTTGCTGCTGCTCAGGACGGATGAGGTGACGAGCTGCGGGTTAGATCTTGCACTGTCTCCCCTGCCCAATTCCCTTTTAAACCAAAATTTAACTTCTCCTGTCCCTGGACAGAGAAACGATAAAGGGAAACAAATGCTCTAGGCAGCGTTTCTTTCCTGACCCCATTCTTACCACCCCCCGCTTTGGTATTAGGGAAATCGGATTTTTATACAAGTGCCTACCTCCATGGTTGTTGCTCAGCCAGAGGCGTTGAAAGCCAATGCTAAAAACCAGAGGCCGTGAATCTTGACTGTGTTACGGCTTTTATTTTATGCTTGGAGTGACATAAATATATATAAAGTTTTTAGGGTGGGGGAAGTTCTAAAAACCTCTGTAAAAAAGACGTACTGGAATCTTGCACCAATAATAAACCTTGTTGAAACCTCATTTTCTTCTGGGTTGTGTTGATTGGGTCATCTGGGCAATGAGACGGTCATTCATGTGGAATCTTGCAAGTCATCCTTCTTCTCACTTCAAACTGAAACATCTCTTGCTTCCCAGCAATCTCCAAGTAAGGTGCAAACTGCCCCCCCCCCAAAAAAAGCCCTAGCACAATCCACTAAGCTAACATTAGTTTCAAGTGAAATGAAATGGTGTGGAAGAGAGAGAGAGGAGGTTGGCCTTGAAAAGCAGGTAGACGTTGGCCTTCGGGATTAATAAAGTATTTCCTGGTTACCTACATGGATTCCCTCTTGTTCCAACAGTGACTCATGTGATCCTAGCTAGGGTGATGTTTCCTGGCCTTTCTACAGTGGAAACCAAAGGCTTGTGATGAATCTGGGCTCAAAATCCAGTTTCTTAACTATGGAGCCTCCCCTCCCCATGTTATCTTGAGATTTACTCAAACATTTGCCCATGTGGGGCATCCAGAAACTGCCCACTGGTTCTATGTGATGGATTCTATTCATCTCCTCCTTTGCGAAGAAGAGCTGGACCGGCACTGGGGCTTGTGACACACAGGAAACAACTTTGCATTTACTCTAAGGGATAAATTTCGTTGTCTAGATTAGGTAACACCTCTGTCACCCAACAGGGATGGTTTGGGTGCACCTGTTTGAGGAGCAACACAGAAGACGGAATAGAACATAGGTCCCCTGGCAGATGCTTGTGTTGTCCTAAGCAACTGTTTCCAAAAAACGGGAGCCAAGCAGGGGCATGCAAATGCCTTTAGCTAGCCTTGACTGCCTCTTTGGTCCTAGTCCACAGAGACTTCAGCTTCGCCAGTGCCGTTGCTTAGCCCTAAACACAGATCTATTGAAGATTGGGCTCCAGAAGTAGGTAGAATTGGAGAAATCTTGTATCTTCATCTTGTCTCTCTCAAGCGGAGAAGCTGCAGCTGAGCCCTGCACCTTAGAGAAGCAGGCAGGGCATACTGCAGAGGCTCTGCTCCATGCAACTGGCTGAGGGTGGAAGGACAAACACTGGGCAGTGCAAACCTCTCCAGAAGGCTGCTGGTTGGCTAAGCCATCCTGGTAGAGATGCCTGAGGACACACAGCGGTAGAAAGGAAGCGTAGGATGGTGATCTGCAAAAGAAAGAGGTTCTGTTAGCTGGATCTGACACCCCCCAGAGGATGACCATGTTCATGTAGCTAAGACACTAAAAACAAGTCCTCTTTTTAAAGTAAGTGCACACAACATTGTCATCCAGTCATTCCTATTTCATATTTTCCTTTGGTTCTGTCTTTTCCCAGAACACAGAAAAAATGACTTTTTCAGACCAGAAGAGTAGCACATTCTCCACAGGTGTCAATGATGCCTTTAGAGTTACAGTACTCTTCTGGGCAATGATCACAGCTGTGGACACATTTTTCTTACTGCTTTTGTGGTGGTCACCTTTTACGATCAACAAAACTGATACAGTTACAGGTAGGTAGCCATGTTGGTCTGAGTCGAAGCAAAGTTAAAAAATTCCTTCAGTAGCACCTTAAAGACCAACTAAGTTTTTATTTTGGTATGAGCTTTCGTGTGCATGCACACTGTATCTGAAGAAGTGTGCATGCACACGAAAGCTCGTACCAAAATAAAAACTTAGTTGGTCTTTAAGGTGCTACAGAAGGATTTTTTAAAAACTGATACAGTCATACCTCCGTGAACGTCCGCCCCTTTGATCATCCATTTTGACGGACATCCGTGCCAAACCCAGAAGTACCAGAACGGGCTACTTCCGGGTTTGCCACTTTGCGCATGCGCAGAAGCGCTAAACCGCTGCACGCGCAGAGCGGCGCTCTATCAAGCGTCTCTTTCATCGAGCGTCCAGGGCTCCAGAACGGATTCCGGACACTCAACAAGGTACCACTGTATTTTAATTATAAGAGCTTTTTATGAAAGAAGTACAGTATAGTACTATAACATAGAGTCATTGTCATATTGTGTCATCTTCTTCGTAGCCGAGTAAGATTGTCTTCCATAAACACGGTCTTAACAGTGAGTCCATAAGTGACTGGAGGTCTCCAGGTGGAAGTTGATCACGATGAGGGTTTGCCAGACGTGCCTTCCTCTTAGCTCACTTCTCCCTTTTGTTCTGAGTTGTGCAATATTGTGTAATATTGCTATAACACCACAGTGAATTAGCATTTTAGTGTGTGACGTTCTAGCACTTTTAAAAAAGTCGCAGAAAAGTGTTTTAGCAAAAGTTCAATTTTTAAATACAAAAATGGAATCACAAAATGGTGCCCAACCCAAACACTATAATGAATGTGTGCTGAGCGGCAGCTATACTGCACCCATTGGTCTTGATGGGAAATAGTGGGCTATACCTGTTTCTAACCACTTGCTCCTGCAGAAGCCAAACTAATGCTCCAGCCCTTGTGCAGTTCGGCACAGCGCTTGTGTTAGTCACACAAATATAGCAGACGTGTAATACAAGTTTTTGTTTGGAGAGCTTTGGATCACTACGTTCCTAGTGGTCAACAATCCCAGCAAAAGCTGGAAACTAGAGTGACTTAGTTTATGAATGAACACTTCTCCACAGCTCAAAGGCTAACCTGTTCTAGGCAACCTCCTTAGGTACCCATCTGGGTGCGGACCCAGTGCCCAGCTTGCAGCAGAGAGATGGTGATAGGTTCTGGATTCCCAGTAGTGTCTACTACCTCCAGCAGTTTCAGGTCTGCAAATGCAGCTTCCGACACGTTGGCTGCCAACAAACGGTTGGATCTAGAAAACAAAGGAAGATTTGTGTGTGAAATGAGGAAAGCTCTGATATGTGAAGCGGTTGGGTTAAAAAACACACCAGTTCTTGGAACTTTGAAACAGCTCCAGAGGATGGATTTAATTCAAAGGAGTCAGAAATGTGATTCTGTCACAGCACGACCCTATGCATGTTTATTAGGAAGCAAGGCACCAACTTGACTGCAAATGTGTACAGCCTTAACATTGTCTGTAGCAGCAGTATCTGCTTTTCTCAATTGTCATCCATTTTCTGTTAAATGGCCTTTCCAGCTGGTGGACTTCTTAAATTCAAATATAGCTTGTAACTTTTATTCTTTTTAATGAATTTGCTGGTTTGCAAAGGTTCTGAAATCCAAACAGGGCTTGGAGTTTGAGGAATTCTGGTCCAAATTTATTTTGAAAGTGCTGCGTGCATATCCAGTAAATTAAATACGTATTCATGCTGTTTTAAAGCACGTTTTTCTTTCCTTAAGACATTTCCATGCTGCCCCAGATTGTAAAATTCTCCGGGTGCTTTATAGATAGGTCTTCCTTGCCATGTCACCAATCAACCAACTGCAGCTGTGACTGGCCAGCTTCTTCTCCAAACAAGGAACTGGTTTTCCCTGAGCAGAGTCCAGGAGACTACCCAGCAGCATCACCACTCAAATTAGGTACCTCAGTATCTAAATTTACTTAATGAAATCTGTGACCAAGATGCAGATAAACTCATTATATTCTGTTGAGAGTTTTGATTCATGTCAGCAAGCAGCATAGTATTTGTGGGAGCAGGGAAGGGAGAGGAAAGGGCCATCACTCAACAGAGAAAGCAACACCTATTATTTTAGACACAATGAAAGGTTTACTGCTTCATGATGAACAAACATTTATTTTCTAATGCAGAATGGATTGTTTTTGTTTTATGCATTTTGTATTCCCATTTTGTATTTTTATTTTGTGAACTGCCCTACAATCTTTGGATGAAGGATGATATGCAAATCTAATAAATAAGAATAAGAATATAAAATCTCTTATCAATGTCCTATGAAATACCTGGTATTAAATAGCTCATATAAATCACAGTACAGTATGAGTATCGTAATTAATTTTATTGGGGGTTTTTACAACTACTTTTCCATCTAGTTCCAGTCACAATTTTTATGTTCACTATTTCTGTTTTTGTTTGTTAGTAAATGATTGAATGTTACAGTGAATGTCCAACATCTGGTGAAATCTACAAATGCACAGATATACTGACAGGTATCAGTTTGTGAGGCGGGTGGGAGAGAGAGATGAAATGTCCTTCTACCCACTTGCTATGGGGATATTTTGGGCTAACCTATGTATGATGCTCTCAGTCACATAGAAGTTTGTCCCAAATGTTTTATCATCCTCTTTTGAAGATGTTATAGCGAAGGTGAATACAGTGGTACCTCAGTTTACAAACACAATTGGTTCCGGAGATCTGTACTTAACCTGAAGCGTACTTAACCTGAAGCGAACTTTCCCATTGAAAGTACTGGAAAGTGGATTAATCCATTCCAGACAGGTCCGCGGAGTACTTAAACTGAAAGTACTCATACCGAAGCATACTTAAACCGAGGTATGACTGTACAGTGGTGCCTCGCTAGACGAAATTAATTCGTTCCACGGGTCTTTTCTCATAGCGAAAAATTCGTCTAGCGAATCCCATAGGAATGCACTGAATTTTTTCGACCTTTTTTTTGCCCATAGGAACGCATTAATTGAATTTCAATGCATTCCTATGGGAAACCGCGATTCGCTAGATGAATTTTTCGTAAAACGCATTCGTCTAGCGAGGCAAGCTCCGCTCGAAAAATCCTTTTGTTAAGCGGAAATTTCGTTAAGCAGAGCATTCGTTAAGCGAGGCACCACTGTATATGATTCTCAGCCTCCTGCAAAAACTCAAGATGCAAGTCTTGGAAAGGAAGTAAAATTTTCAGGGGTTGGAGGATGGAGTATCAGTGGCCCTCTCCATGAATAACAAATCAGAATTAGTGTGCAAAATTGCAGAATAAATTGTGCGAAGTAATTTGTTCAATTCAAGCAGGTACTCTAACTTTTCTTGGTGTAGAATTTGGCTTGCATTTCTGCAGATTTTAAGTGTAGACTAAATGTGCAAAGAACACAAGCATGGCGTTTTGTTTGATGCATTCCACCTTTAAAATATAGACAACAGCAATTCAGATCCCTAGATTACATTGTATTTTAAAGCGCAACACACACACACACACACACACACACACCCTTCCTCCTTTTTGAGCAGTGGGCATGTAATAAAATCTCCATACCTGAGTGTCTATCCAAACTTGTAGTCAATTGTCATTTCCCTTACCTGAGAGTGATGACACGGATGTTGGGTGCTGTGAGGAAGGCTTCAGCCATAATGACAGCAATCCTGTTATGCTGCAGGTATAGATATTCTAGTGATTCTGGTAGGTCTGGTGGAACATAGGACAGCTCATTATAGCTCAGATCCAGGAGCTGGGAAAGCAAAACCAATAAAACGTTGGAGTCCCAGGGATTCCTGCCAGATCTGGAGCATCATTAAGGACAGCAGGTGCTGGACATAGGCAGATCTGTCTTGAGTTGTGGGTGACAACAACACAATCATTTGGTCTTCTTCTATACGCACAACTGAAATCAGATGGAGTGGCATAAGAGCACTCTGTAACCCTAAGTGGGCCAGTGCAGGAGAACAACTGGTGGATAGTTCCCCTTAGGACTCAAACATAGGTCCATGCTTCTGGCGTCCAAATGCTTTAAGCAGGCTTTGTAGGAGCCATACTCTTGCCTGTGTTCCAAGAGTTACTAAAACAACTGAAAAAGAGAATGGGCTTATCCACACTTAGCTTTCCTTGGCTCTTTCCAGGCATTGTCCACCCTTTAAATCTCCATGTCTGAGCACCCTTCCTTTTTGCTCCAGAGCTTTCACTGCAAAAACCTGCTCTTTAAAGCTCAGTCAGGGCAAATGACAATCCGTGCAGACCCTAAACTGACATTTGCTTTAAATATCCCTGTCTGAGCACCCTTCCTTTTTGCTCCAGAGCTTTCACTGCAAAAACCTGCTCTTTAAAGCTCAGT
Source organism: Zootoca vivipara (assembly GCF_963506605.1). Taxonomy (NCBI): domain Eukaryota; kingdom Metazoa; phylum Chordata; class Lepidosauria; order Squamata; family Lacertidae; genus Zootoca; species Zootoca vivipara. Next base: position 34,918,692 of record NC_083291.1, on the reverse strand, counting down.
CAGGGCAAATGGCAATCCGTGCAGACCCTAAAGTGACATTTGCTCTGATTGAGCGCTAAAGAGCATGTTTTCACAGAGAAAGCACGGGGGGAGGGAGCTCAGACTCGGAGCTTTTAAGCGTGGACCTGTGCCTGGAAAGAGCAGGGCAAAAGGTAAGTGTGGATAATCCCAGAGTCCAATAGCTGGGAGCAGAAGCCCACATTAGCAGGAAAACAAAGTCACTATAAAACATGCTGAATTTTGAGTACTTTTAAGCAGGGGCATGAGGAGTAACAGAGCACATGCAATTATTATATTGCAGCGAATCTGGGTTTTAGGCATATTCTGAGGGAGATAAAACCCGTGTTTCTCCAGGGAAAAGCCATCAGAGGAGACCAACATCTGCTGTTGTGTGTGTGCTGGCAAAACTCACATTGCACAGCACAAAACTGGTTTTGCAGAGGAATGAAATGGAACCTTTGTTGGATCCACTGGAGGCATCCAGCTCACAAGCCCCCCACCCACTATCCATCGCCAGCATACAATATTCAGAGGGAGAACTTGCTTCATCTGTGTAAGAGAGTCTTCTTCATGGTCATGGTTAATAGTTGTCATCCTACACGAATTTGTCTCTAATGAATTCGTTGCCATGGCTTATGCGAGTGCATCCTGCAAATTTGTCTTGCATTGTGTGAAGAAGCACTTTCTCTCGCCTGCCCTGAACTGACAGCAAATCAACTTCTTTAGGTGACCCCAAATTCTAGGAGGAGAAAAATATGCTTTACGACTCCCATGATCCCTAGCTAACAGGGCCAGTGGTCAGGGATCATGGGAGTTGTAGTTCCAAAACATCTGGGAGCCAAAGGTTGCCTATGCCTGCCTTAGTAGCTAAGGACAAAGGACCTGCCTTACTCTTTCTCCCGCTTTTCCCAGGATGACTCCTGGTTTCCATGCAGATCTCCCCAAGCCCAGATTAGGAAAAGTTCCAGCCCAGAGACTGTTTTACTGTGGAGCCTTAGTTGTGCTATTGCTGTCCTAAAACCAGCTTCTGAGCCACTGGAGCCACACAGAAGGGCACCTGCCTGCCGACAGCCTCACCTTGAGCCCAGGCAGCTCCTGCCAAGTGCCTGGGTATATGCTGCCGATCCGCAGGCGGTTGTGGGCCAGGTGTAGCTCCTTGAGCATCGTGAGGTTGACCAGCCGCTCTGGAGAAAGGGAGTTGAGCTGGTTTTTCTGAAGGTTGAGGACCTGAAGGCTGGAGGGGAGCCCCGCCGGCAGCAACGTGAGCTGGTTGCCCGAAATGTCCAGGGTCTCCAGGCGCCTCAGTTTGCGGAAGGCCAGGCGATGGATGCGGGCGCTGTAGAGATGGTTGTAGCTGAGATTGAGCTCGACCAAGGCGTAGGTGGCCGCAAAGTCCTGCAGCCCAATGTGCGCAATCTGGTTGTGCAGCAGCATGAGGGAACGGACCCTCCGCGGAAGCCCGGGCGGGACGTGCTCGAGCCGGTTGTTGTACATGTGTAGTGTGTGCAGGGAGCGAAGGCGGGCAAAGGCCTCGGGGTGGACCCCCGACGCTGTCAGGGCGTTGCTTTGCAGCAGGAGGTACTGGAGCCCCCGCACGCGGCTCAGGCGCTCGGGGGGCAGGTGGCTCAGGTGGTTCCGGCCCAGGTGCAGGATTGCAATGTTTGGGGGGAGGCCGGCAGGCACCTGTGTCAGGTTGTTGTTGGAGAGATCCAAGTACTCCAGGCTCTTCAGCCGGCTGTGGAGAAGCAAGAGCTGAACATTAGGAGACCCGCCAAAGCAGCATCCGCTCTCCTGTGGTCTTCCAGTTCTCCAGAGCTGGCCGCGGGAAACCCAGCAGCTCTGGCTCTGGGCCAGGCACCCCCAAACTGCAGCCCTCCAGATGTTTTGGCCTACAACTCCCATGATCCTTAGCTAACAGGAGCAGTGGTCGGGGAAGATGGGAATTGTAGTCCAAAACGTCTGGAGGGCCAAAGTTTGGGGATGCCTGCTCTTGGCTTTGCCACTCATACCCACCAGGGGAGCCCCATTCAAAACAAAACAAAACAAAACAAAACAAAACACAGTCACCTGAAGGTGGAGGGGTCAAGGCCATCATTGGACAGGTTATTGTTCTGCAGGTAGAGCTCCCGGAGGCGCCACTGGCTGCTCAAGGCCCCTTTTGGGATGCGGGAGATGCGGTTATTCTGCAAAGTGGAGCCTAGTGGTTAAGGAGGATCCCCTCCACTGCTCCCACCCCACCAGCCTAGGCGTTGGGATGTGAATAGATGCTAAGAGAGGATATATATTTTTAGATATTATTTTTCCTTCCTCACATTTGTGAGTTCAGCAGAGTGGCACCCCTTTGCAGCTTAAAAGGGAAGCTTAGATAAGCTAGTTTTAGCCTTTTATTTTAAGCAATCCAGGATGCTATAAAACAGACTGGATTCTCCTGGTATTTCCCCCTTTCCTCCCCCTTAAAATAACAATCACACCAACAGTTGCAGAAGGTAAAAATAACATTTGCTCACTTAGAATACTAGAGGAGGAGGAGGAGGAGGAGGAGGAGGAGGAGGAGGAGGAGTAGTAGTTTGGATTTGATATCCCGCTTTATCACTACCCAAAGGAGTCTCAAAGCGGCTAACATTCTCCTTTACCTTCCTCTCCCACAACAAACACTCTGTGAGGTGAGTGAGGCTGAGAGACTCGAACCTGGTTCACCAGATTATGAGTTCATTGCTCTTAACCACTACACCACACTGTATTCCTATCTCACCTTTGAAGAAAAAGGTGAGATAGGAATACAATCAATCAATCAATCAATCAGTCCATACATACATACATACATACATACATACATACATACATACATACATACATACATATTTCCCCACAATTAAGATTTCCTGGACCTAGAAAACCATTATGTCATGGAGCAAAGATTTGCCCTTTTCTATTTGGGGTTTTGTTTTTGTTTTGTAGGGAAGTAAAACACACCCACCCTATTGAGTAAAACTAAAGTCCAACTATTTGGGGGCCGGCCAGTGGTAGAGTAAATGTGAGTAAATGCCATTGAACTAAGTGGGATTTGTTTTTAAATAAACACCTGTGAAATTAAGCGCAAGTGTCTTTGAAATGAGCATAAAAACAATCCAATTCCACAACTGGTGGGTCCTGGTGCTGAAGAGTCAGGAGGACAAAGGCTCTGGTTTAGTACCCCGACTTTCCTGTCCTAACTGCTGGGCCTCATTCCCCTTGAGCTAAAATCTGGGGCTCCCGACTCCTCTCCTCTCCCTCAGCTCCCCGGTTCATGGACGGGCTCTGTTCTCTTGACTGAAGCAAGCCTCTGCTTCTATACCATCCAGGTGGGAAATCTCGGCTGCCAACCTGTAAGTGGAGGCGGACGATGGCACGGGGCAAGTTCTGGGGCACGTAAGTGAGCAGGTTGCTGGAGAGGATGAGGGTGCTCACGGCATCGGAGCCATTGAAGGCATCAAAGGGCAGACCTGTGTTGTTCAGCTGGTTGTTGTGCATATAAACAGACCTGTTGGGGGGGGAGGACAGGTTAGGAGTGCCATCTAGTGGGCTGGCATCATTGAGTCCTAGGGGTAGCACCCCACCCTGGATCGAAATGCTATCCCCTGAACTTGACACTGGGTTGGTGACCCTGAAGGAAGAGCATCTTCTTTTCCTAAAGCAAAGTCATGCTGCAATCCTTGGCCTCTATAATGGGGCAAGCCTGATTCACATATGTATACCTGCATCTAAGGACTCCCTTGTGGGACCCAGGTGGCGCTGTGGTTAAACCACTGATCCTAGGGCTTGCTGATCAGAAGGTCAGCGGTTCAAATCCCTGTGACGGGGTGAGCTCCCGTTGCTTGGTCCCAGCTCCTGCCAACCTAGCAGTTCGAAAGCACGTCAAAATGCAAGTAGATAAATAGGAACCGCTACAGCGGGAAGGTAAACGGCGTTTCCATGTGCTGCTCTGGTTTGCCAGAAGTGGCTTTGTCATGCTGGCCACATGACCTGGAAGCTATACGCCGGCTCCCTCGGCCAATAATGCGAGATGAGCGCGCAACCCCAGAGTCGGTCACGACTGGACCTAATGGTCAGGGGTCCCTTTACCCTTTAAGGACTCCCTAAGAACCCTCCACCTCCAATTTTATTTTGATATAAGGTAGCTGTTTGTGGCTTTAAGGCTGGAATAAGAGACCGGGGGGAGGGGGGGAATGATAGCTGCTTCACCCTTTCCCTGCCAACCATTTGAGAGCTCTCTCCAAACTCTTTTCCTCCCTGGGAGAACCCCATAGGTTGCTCTGCTGCCACCCCCACCCTCAAGTGAGAAATAAGTAGCCTGGTGTAAGGGGAGCAGTAGAGGGTGCCTCTGAGCAACTGCAGAGTGCCTTCCTAGTTTCATAACCTCAGCAAGCCTCTTGAGCAGAGGGTGTGGCTTCTAGCTGCCTCTGATTTTCAGAAAGTAAAAGTATAACTTTCTCTCTTATTGGGATCCCTGCCAAAGGGTGTCTGCCAATACTCTGTGGTGCTGGTCTTGCTTATGTCGGGATGTGGACCAGTCCTCCATCCCACTTTTACCTGAGGCCAGGTTTATGCCCAAAGGTAAATGGGTAGACACGAGTCAGGTGGTTTGCAGCAAGGTCCACGATCCGCAGAGTGCTGGGTAGGAGCTGCGGCGCCACCGAAAGCTGGAAATGAAAAACACATAGACTCACAAAATGGTAAAGGTGGAAGGGACCCCAAGGGTCATCCAGGCCAACCCCCTGAGATGCCAGAAAGATGTTGAACTGACCCCAGCTTCCTACATCCACACCCACCTACGGCCTGTTCAGAGGGGAAGGAGCCAGAAACATAGCAGCCTAAGAACTGGCCGGCCAGGCCCAGCCACACATCAGCAGGAAGGTCCTTTCAGATTTCAAATGCAGCCTGCCTGCCCGCTCCGTGGTAGACTCAAGGAGAAAATGCAAAACCACGTTTTAGAACTGTGTCCCATAGCAAGAAAAAGCTTCCCACATACAGAAGCTGTTTCTCAACATTCCAATACCCTCTAGAGCAGGGTTTCCCAAACGTGGGTCTCCAGCTGTTTTTGGACTACAGCTCCCATCATCCCTTGCTAGCAGGGCCAGTGGCCAGGGATGATGGGAATTGTAGTCCCCAAACAGCCGGAGATTCAAGTTTGGGAAACCTTGCTCTCTAGAGTGAACAAGAAACAGGATGGGGCTACGCAAACAGGAGCAGGCTTGATTCTCAAAGGTGCTGAGATACCAAGCATGACAAGCACCTCAGTGCTATCCTTGAGCGTACCCCTTTGCTTCCTTTCCATGGAAGTGAATGGTTCCCATCATTCCCTCTCAATGGAACTCAATTTTGAGTGGACAGATTCAGTCCCCTCCCCAGGCATGTGAGGGGCATTCAGCCTAACTCATCTTGTAAGGTGGTAGAATGGAATGTGCAGACAAACATATATGCACATTGTTTTTTTATATTGTAAACTGTCCTGTGATCCTCAGATGAAGGGCAGTCTAGAAATTTAATTGATTGATTGATTGATTAATAATAATAATACAATGTAATACACACACCGAATAATGAAGAGTCTTAACATGATTATCTTCACATGCTCTACTAACTGTTTCAGTGAACCTACAAGACAATATATCGAATTGTTCATGCACAGCACTTCTCTTACAGAGCTGATCGCAAGCATCTCAAAACATCCTTCCATGAGGACTCGTGCACTCCTGGAGGGTGAATCTTGGATGCTGCTCTGAGTTCACAGAGGGCAAGATAAAAATGTAATAAATTATCCCCAATTACAGCCCTGAGCGCTCACTGGAAGGACAGATCGTGAAGCTGAGGCTCCAATACTTTGGCCACCTCATGAGAAGAGAAGACTCCTGGAAAAGACCCTGATGTTGGGAAAGATTGAGGGCACTAGGAGAAGGGGACGACAGAGGATGAGATGGTTGGACAGTGTTCTTGAAGCTACGAACATGAGTTTGACCAAACTGCAGGAGGCAGTGCAAGACAGGAGTGCCTGGCGTGCTATGGTCCATGGGGTCACGAAGAGTCAGACACGACTAAACGACTAAAGAACAACAACACCTGCTTTGAATGATCACTGTTCTAACTTTGAATATATTGAAGCTTTGCACAGAAATGTCAGAGATGACGTCTTGCATTCTGTGACCCTTTTTCTCTGGAATTTACTAATATGTTTTTGCTCCCTCTCACAATATCTTGAAGCTTCTCAGATACATATCCAACAAAGTTGGAAGCATTCTGAAAAAGATGGGCCTGCTGGTGGCTGAGATTCTTGCAAATAATGCTGGACTTGTATCATGGATGGGAAACCTCCCGATCTCTCCACGTAGATGTTATGGGACTCCAGCTCCCATCGGCCCCAGCCAGGAATGATGGGAACTGTAGTTCAGCAACGTATGGGGTGCAACACGTTGGCTACCTTAGTGGATCCTACCGTCAACAGAATTCAGTGGCTATGAAGATCAAACCCTTCCTAAAACACAACTCACCTTATTGTTGGCCAGGTAGATGTACTGAAGTGATTGCAGGGACTCAAAGGCTTCATCTGGGAGACCTTTAAAATGGGACACATTAGAAAAAGGCAGATTTGGGATCCATGCCAAGCTGCTGGGTTAGCCTTGCTCCTTGTCAGCATCCCCTCTACCGACTCTACCCACTAGGTTTATGCCCAAGCAGCAGCAGTGGTGGCCTTGCGATCTCTTGCTGTGTCATGTGCAGCCAGCTCTGGATCTGAAGGGGGTTGCTAATTAACAGCTCCTTCATGTAGAGCAGGGGTCCCCAGACTTACCGCGCGGCGGGCCGGTGCCCGCCGCGCCGACCGCGCAGTGGGCCGGAGGGCAGGGGAGTGCGCGCGCAGCGGGCCGGAGGGCGGGGGAGTGTGCGCCCGTGCGCATGCGCACACGCACACGCGCGGGGGAAAAATCGCCGAAAATCGCTTGTGCGCATGCGTATGGGCCTCCCCCGACCCGGAAGTGCACCAGAAATGACCTCTTCCGGGTCGGGAGAGGCCCATACGCATGCGCACAAAGGATTTTCGGCGATTTTTTGCCGGTTTTTTAGATCGTCGCTGCGCCGCGCGCCGTGAGAGCGGGCGGCGGCAGCGGGCGGCGGGGGTCGTCGCGGGCCGGATTGGAAGGCCGATTGGGCCGCATCCGGCCCGGGGGCCGTAGTTTGGGGACCCCTGATGTAGAGCACCACAACTCCAAGGAACAGAGGAGCCAAAGACTGAGCATGAACCATTTCCTTAAAACAATCAACCCATCCACTTCTCAAGGAAACAAGCATCTTTGGTCAATTAGGAGACAATTATTCATGTAGTGGAGGGAGGGGCTGAGGTTCCCCTGAAAAGCTAGGAACCCTTCAGAATGCCAGGGAACGCCCTGCTCTCTTGGGTCTGCTCACCTTCAGAGGTGATGTGGTTGTTGTGTAGGTTAAGGGTTCTCAGGCCAGCCAGTCGGGACACCTCATTGTAGGGCAGCTCCTGCAACTGGTTGTTCTGCAGGAAGAAAACCAGCAGGTGTTCAGAATGAGTGGCAAGGCATTCACACGGACTCTGATCTGGGTGGGTCCTGATCTCCTGCAGTTCCATACTTCCTAGCCAAAAGAACGCCCATTGCAGAAAGTTGTCAAAAGATAACACTTGCTGTCGCTTCTACAGCTCCGGATACACCAATCTAGTGTCTAGGAAGCTATTCCCGGGCCCACACTCTACGGAGCAGTTGCAGCAACTAGGGACTGCTCCCCCTCCACCAATTAATTTCCCTCCCACTGACAGGCTGCGCACATGCAGCTGGATACTATGCCTGTGCGGAAGCTGCCTGTGCTCTTCCTGCTTCAATCCTCTCCTGGTTCTGGGAGACAGTGGTGCAGGAGAGGGTAAGGAAGCACCCAGCCCTTCCCTTGCCTGCCTCTTCCTCCTCTTTCCTCCAGCTCTGAAGCTCCCCCAACCCCTGATTCTTGCCTCCTGGTTCGTACAAGCCCCCACAACCCACCGCCCCCTCTCTCGAGTCAGACTCCAGCCCCCCTTCCTCCCCCCAACAGGGCTCCCCTCCGCATCTGCCCAGGATCCCCTCCACCACCACCTGCAGCGAAAGATGCTGGATGCCTGCAGAGATATTGCTGGGGAAGATGTGCAGGTCAAGGCCACCACAGTCCACTGTCTCTTCTGCTGGGCAGGTGCAGTTGACTGGGCAGCCAGGCACGTTCTGGGCTGGGATGCCTCCCATGGGCTGGGATGTCGCCAGCAGCAGTTCGTCGTCATCAAGGCTGCCGAGCAGGAAGCTGTAAGGGATGCTCGCCAGCAGGAATAGTAGACGGTGGCCACTACCCAGCTGCTGGGGGCAGAGGTCAGGGCTAGTCAATAGGGGCTCTATACAACCATCCTGCGCATGCTTTTCTCTCAATGCTTCCCCTGTCTGCTTCACCAGGTAAGCCAGGAAGCCCCCCCCTTCTCTCCCCACCCCCATGATCCCCACTGGAAATGCAGACAGAGCCCCTTAAAAGTATGGAAATGCCTCATTGATTTGGAGGGGGGGGAGCTGGAAGGCACAAGGGGGTGCTTGTCTCTTCCAGCGGGGAGCTAGGCGAATGGGCGTGCTGCATGGGAGACTGGAGAAGCACCGCATGGTTGCAGAATGAAATAAAACAGAGGGCAGCCTGTGTTGTAAAGGTTTGGGTAGAGTTCCTGTGCATGGGGAAAGGGTGTCAAAGACGTGTGTGGGCTCGTAAAGGGTTGCTAACTAGTGAAGGTGGGCGTGCCTACTCACAAACTGCTGTGCAAACCAGTGGCTTTATTGGGCCAGCATTTATTGGGGGAAGAAAAAAATGTGATCAGTTTGAGCCTAACAAGCCTGAGTCTTAAAAAGCCAAAGATCTGCAGTTGTGGAACAGGATGTGGAATTTGTGCATGGAGGGGGAAGCGGTGGGGGGTGGGGGGTGGAAGGGAGGATGGATGGATGACTGGGAGCATTCAAAGGGTTCCTCTGGCCTGAGGTTGCCTGGATCCTTTAAATCACTTCCCCACTCTTGTCTCAGCATCATGCCCCATTCAGGACAGGCCCAAGGAGTGGAAGAATCCATATGTCATCGTTTCCTGTTAGTTAAGTCAATGCATAGCCCCATTAAAATGAATGGGAGCTGTGGACGATTGGCAAATGAAGATGATGGAGTACATGGAAATGGCTGAGATGACCGGAAGAATCCACAACCGGGGAGAAGAAGCGACAGAAGAAGAGTGGAAAGACTTTAAAATCTATTTGAAAAAAAACATGCAAAAATTGTATACCAAGAATAGATTTAGAATTGTATAGAAGCTGAGGATTTAAAATCCAAGTGAAGTATACAGAAAGGATAGATTTGAAATTTTAAGATACGGTATGTATATAGAAATGCATTAGAAATTGCTAAAAGATAAAACTGAAATGAAGAGCAGATGGAGGGAACTCGAGGAGGTCCCTATATACAATGTTAAAGAAATTTGGATTTAGATTTAGATGTTTGTTTTCTTTCTTTTTTTATTGTTATGTTATAGTTCTTTAATGCGTTCTACTGCTTTTTAAGTTGTTGTTGATCTTTTGTTTATCTCTTTTGTGTTTATAAAATCAATAAAAATCATTATTAATAAAATAAAATAAAATGAATGGGAGCTGAACTTTGTGGTCTTGAAATGGGTTCAGGACTGCTCATCAGAAAGTGTAGCTGCCCGGCAATCCACCTCCACCCCTAATCTGTGGCGGCATTAATGAGCCAGTCACATGGGCTGGTAATATTTTCAGCAGCCCCTTAATCTGAGAGTTGTGGCCCAGAAGCCTCTCTTCTTGTGTAATCTCACTGTATACAAATTGTACAAGTGACAATAAAGTATAAAGTATTTCAGTTCCCCTGGGCTTGCACTTCTGAGGTTGTACAGAGCAGCTGCTTTCAGAAGCAGTGTGCCCCTGAATTCCAGTTGCTGGGCATCCCAAGCAGAGAGAACACTGTTGCATTCAGGTCCTGCTTGTGAGCTTCCCATAGGCATATATGCTGGCCTAGACTAGCCTTTCCGCCTGATCCAGCATGTTTTTAACCATCTCTGCTGCTTGATATTCTTCCCTCCACATAGATAATGCCAACTAAAAAAAAATTGAAATGTATTGCCACAGGAATACAGTGACTTTCCAAGGTGCTATAAGAATACACTAAACCAAGGAGAAGGGATTTTAGGGATCATCCCCAAACAGCCCAGAAGGAGGGGAGGGGAAATGCTTTCCCAAATGGACCTTGAAACGACACTGATTGTGTGTATCCCTGTGGCCAATACTGGAGGGACCCAATGCCATTCCAGTGGCAATCTGGTATCTCTGGCCAGCTGGAAGGGCAGGAGCCCAGTTTGCCCCAAGGACGAGGGGTTATGCCATTGGCAAGATGCGTCTGGGTTTGTGTTAGATCGTCTCCTTTGGGAATTCTTTCCAGCATGTCTGTAAATTGATCTTGGGAACCATAGAAGTCTGCTCAAAGCAGGAAACAACCAGTCCTTGTCTCCTTACCACCGGACACCAGTCTGTCAAACAAGAGACAGAAGCTAGAAGCCCTTGGTGCTGAGCCAAGGAGTCTTGTCTGCTTGTTAGCTTTCGCTTTTATATTCAGAAAAAAGAAAGAAACAATATTTAGAAGTACCATTCTCCTCCTTGCCCTTCTTACCGCGCCACACACTTTCTGTGTCTTAACATCATGCAGGAATAATAGTAATAATAATAATAATAATAATAATAATAATAATAATAATAATAATAATAATAATGTTACAGGTAGGTAGCCGTGTTGATCTGAGACGAAACAAAATTAAAAAATTCCTTCAGTAGCACCTTAAAGACCAACTAAGTTTTTATTTTGGTATGAGCTTTCGTGTGCATGCACACTTCTTCAGATACCAGATACTGTAGTAATAATAGAAACCCTATTCTCCACGACAGAAAGGGCTGCACATGTAAATCATCATTATCATAATCAGCCACCACCACCACAACCTGTCTGTTGTGCGGTTGTTAAAGACGCAAGAGACAATGATTTCACCTCCTTGTCAGACCCAAACAGAAAGCATACCTGTAGCATCCATTAATGCTGAATAACCCTAGGTTTCAGGCTGGACAACCGTAAACGCGCGCGGTGGCCCCTTTGCACCCAGGCGCAGCATGCACACGACCTTTCCGACCCCGCGCGACACGGGTCCTAACTCCCCGGCATTCCAGGCGCCTCCCACGCAAAAAGGGCAACTCCCCCAGCTCTCGCCTGGCGCCACCCGCCGGCGGACCTACCCGCCCCTCGGCCCCTCCGCGTCGCCCCCTGCCGGCGCGTCCGGCCACCGCGCTTCGTGGCGCCGCGCGGGGGGAAAGCGGAGCCCGGGTCCCCGCTCGCTCACCATCGCCCTGCTTGGCTGGAGCCTCCTCTCCGCGGAAGGATGCCGCGGGTCGCGAATGGGATCCAGAGCCGCGCGCGGGGCGGCACCCCTTGCCCTCCCCGCTCGCTCGCCTTCCTTTTCCTTCTGAAACCAACCTCTTGTTGCGGAGGAGCCCAGGGAGCGCAAGGGGAAGGAACCGGGGGAAAGCCCTCCCCTTTCTTCCCCAAAGGCAACCGGGACGGACCTGTCGCCGTTATTTCTGCGTGGGGCAGAAGGGGGGAGAGAGAATTGTTACGTCTCCTCCTTGTTTTCCATCCGATCAAATTTAAGTCGTGCTATTGCATAACGAAGCCTCGGCTCCGCGGAGAGAGGTGGGTGAAATGCCAGCGAGGCGCAACGCTCCAGAGACGGATCAGCTGCGCTGCGCCCGCGGAACGACTGGCTGCTTTCTCCGTATCTTTCTCCAGCGCGCGCGCCCACCTTAGTCCTCCAGTTAACCTGTCAGCAGCGGCATCCCGCGCTCTCCCATGACTTTAAGGTTGTTCATACCTAAGAAAAATATGAGACTCGGCACAAGGAACAGTGTGCCCCGTGACCCTGCTCAGAGGGACCCTGCTATGGTTTCAAGCAAAGGCCGCTGGGCGACAGGTATCTGCTTTTAGAAAGTGGCTGAGCAAAGTGCACGAAGTCAAATATCAAACTTGCACTGTAAAAGTTATATCAGGATAAGGTTAAGGATATTACATCAAAGTCATCAGCTGCAATTTGAATGACAGGCATTTGACCTTCAAAATGACTCCCCCCCCCCTCACACACATGCATGCCACCTCCCAGGACACTTCTCTGGAATATCTGGAATATTCCACTTCTCTGGAATATCTGCCTGTTTGTACTTCAGACCCACACACCAGTTTTTGGGACTGCAATCTGTTATCCAGTGGCTGCCACCAGCCTTCCTCTTCACCTTTGGGAGAGAAACTGCCAAACACTTTACTACCTGCTTCCAGGGTCACAAAGTTAGGGCAAGCTGGGTTCCATTCTCTGTCCAGCTGCAAAATGCCCTGCTTTTATTTCCCCTGAACAAACTGGAGGTCATAGGACAGGATGATGCCCACATGCTTTAACAGGGTATGTGGACAATGATATAAACAAATTCGTTTCTGTTATGATCCTTGCCCATTGTTTACATCCTGCCTTTCAGGATACAATTCCTTCAAAGGCAGCTTTATATTAAACTACATTTTTAAACTACCACAATAAACAACAGCGACATATAAAAACTCATCCTTCCCACAGGGCACTTAATGGTAGAATGTGTCTGTCTTGGGAAGCAGACAGTCCAGATAGAATAGTTGCCAAGGTGGTCTTCAAATGCAGGGCCGTCTTAAGCGCCCCTGGCGCCGTGGAGCGACAGATCCCTCCGGCGCCCCCCCGCCCCGTTTCCCAGCGCGGTGGGCGGGTGCCACATGCAGCACGGCTGCCACAGGCGCTGCTGCGCGACGGGCAGGCGGGCACAGCGCGGTTGCCGTGGGTGCAGCTGCACAGCAGACCGGCGGACGGGCCAGCCAGCGGGCAGGCACAGCTCGCGGCGCCCTCCTGGTGGGCCGGCGCCGTGGTGCCCTGCGCCACCCAGCCTGGCCGTAGGGCCGGCCCTGTTCACCTGCCTCCCTCTCTCTACTGGGCTCCTTACACATTCAAAGCACATTTCCCCTCTCAAATAATTCTGGGCACTATAGTTTGTTTATTCTTACTGTTATTAGTATTATTATTATTAATAATAAAATTTGCATACTGTACAACCCTTCATCCAAAGATCACAACATACAAGCACAAAATTAAAACACAAAATACATAATAAAAGGCCACAGAACGTTTAACCAGCCCAAGGCCTGGTTATAGAGAAATGTATTTGCTTGGCGCCTAAAGGTATGTACGTAATGGAGGTGCCAGGCAAGCTTTCCTGGGGAGAGCATCCTACAAATAGGGAGCCACTACAGAAAAGGCCCGCTCTTGTGTTGCTGCCTTTCGGACCTCTCATAGAGGGGACACACAAAGAAGGGCCTTGGATTATGATCACAGGGTCCAGATGTGGGGAGAGGTGGTCTCTGAAGCACAGTTGGCAACCATTTTGCACCGGGGGGGGGGTTCGTTCCTGGCTCCCGTGTGCATTGGTGGAGCACGCATAAGTCCACTTCGCTCTGTTACACTCCCATTCTGCCCTCTTCCAAGTCTAAAAGGACCCAGGTGTCGGTGGTTTTGCATCAATTGGACACATGCAAAATGGTTGCTGCCTGTATTGTTAAGTGTTGCTGGGAATTGTAACTACGGCATGGAGAATTATTGGAGGAGATGCTGTAAAGCTGTAGTGTATACAAGCCCTGACTGTATAGATGGCCCTGTGGTGTGGGGAAAAGTCCAACTGGAGCAGGTTCTGAGGTGGTCTTCATAGAAACATAATACAAGACTGCTGGATCAGGCCTATGGCCCATCTAGTCCAGTATTCTGTTCTTCCAGTAGTTGATTATATGCCAGTGGGAATCCTGCACACTGGGCATGAACGCAACAGGAATATGCCCACCTGTGATTCCTATCAACTGGTAATCTTCATTTGTCTCCCCATTCTTTACAAGGCTTCAAAAACGTATTGAGAGGGACTTGGACTCACTGAATCTTCAAGGAAAACTGGCTCTAGTGGAGAACTCTGGAATTGGGACAGCTGCAACGAAAACAGGATGTTGAGTAGGCATGTCTCTGTCTGTCATAACACTAAGGCATAAGGCCATCCAGTGAAATGGATAAGCAGCAGATTCAGGAAAGGAACAATAAAGTATTTTTTTCACACAAATTATGATTCACTTATGCAATTTGCTGTCAGGAGATTTGGGGTTGGCTTCGGCTTAGATACAAGAAGGCTAGACAAGTTTATGCAGACAACTTGTACGGCATTATCAGCAGGTATTAGTCATTATAGGTGCTTAGCGGCAGCGTATATCTGAACACTAGATGCTAGGGGATTAGAGAAGGGTAGGGCTGTTGCCTTCTTGCCCTGACTGCTGGGGACTTCCTGGAAGCTGGCCACTGCTAGAAGCAGGATGTTAAAGCAGAAGGAACTGTGGTCTGATCCAGCAGGGTTGTATGCACTCTAGTCAACATCCCCTTAGAAAGACAACATCTGTGCTGTTAACAAATGCGCAGATATAGGGAATTTTGGATTCTGCGGCAGTAGAAGCCAGCACCACCACACACAAAAAACCAACTATAAAGTAACTTGTTATGCCCCCCAAGGAATACGGCATTCTACTCAGATTTGTGATGGTGCAGTTTTAATAAAAACATAATTGTCTGCCCATCACTTGTCCTTACAGGCTTCTCATGTCCCCCTTTTCGGGAGCCCTGAATTATGTAATGTGAGAGTTGGTAAACAAGAGCAGGTGGTTCTGGTTTTTCGGATTGTCATGCAAATTTATACAGCTCTGAAAGCAGATGCCAGGAATATTTCCAGTGACTCTGGAACATAGAATCATAGAATCATAGAATCATAGAGTTGGAAGAGACCACAAGGGCCATCCAGTCCAACCCCCTGCCAAGCAGGAAACACCATCAAAGCATTCCTGACAGATGGCTGTCAAGCCTCTGCTTAAAGACCTCCAAAGAAGGAGACTCCACCACACTCCTTGGCAGCAAATTCCACTGCCGAACAGCTCTTACTGTCAGGAAGTTCTTCCTAATGTTTAGGTGGAATTTTCTTTCTTGTAGTTTGAATCCGTTGCTCCGTGTCCGCTTCTCTGAAGCAGCAGAAAACAACCTTTCTCCCTCCTCTATATGACATCCTTTTATATATTTGAACATGGTTATCATATCACCCCTTAACCTTCTCTTCTCCAGGCTAAACATACCCAGCTCCCTAAGCCGTTCCTCATAAGGCATCGTTTCCAGGCCTTTGACCATTTTGGTTGCCCTCTTCTGGACACGTTCCAGCTTATCAGTATCCTTCTTGAACTGTGGTGCCCAGAACTGGACACAGTACTCCAGGTGAGGTCTGACCAGAGCAGAATACAGTGGTACTATTACTTCCCTTGATCTAGATGCTATACTCCTATTGATGCAGCCCAGAATTGCATTGGCTTTTTTAGCTGCTGCATCACACTGCTGACTCATGTCAAGTTTGTGGTCTACCAAGACTCCTAGATCCTTTTCACATGTACTGCTCTCAAGCCAGGTGTCTCCCATCCTGTATTTGTGCCTTTCATTTTTTTTGCCCAAGTGTAGTACTTTACATTTCTCCTTGTTAAAATTCATCTTGTTTGCTTTGGCCCAGTTGTCTAATCTGTTAAGGTCATTCTGAAGTGTGATCCTGTCCTCTGGGGTGTTAGCCACCCCTCCCAATTTGGTGTCATCTGCAAACTTGCTCAGGATGCCCTCAAGCCCATCATCCAAGTCATTGATAAAGATGTTGAACAAGACTGGGCCCAAGACAGAACCCTGTGGCACCCCACTAGTCACTACTCTCCAGGATGAGGAGGAGCCATTGATGAGCACCCTTTGGGTTCGGTCAGTAAGCCAGTTACAAATCCACTGAATGGTAGCATTGTCTAGCCCACATTTTACCAGCTTCTTTACAAGAATATCATGGGGCACCTTGTCAAATGCCTTGCTGAAATCAAGATAGGCTACATCCACAGCGTTCCCTTCATCTACCAGGCTTGTAATTCTGTCAAAAAATGAGATCAGATTAGTCTGACATGACTTATTTTTCAGGAACCCATGCTGACTTTTAGTGATCACAGAGTTTCTTTCTAGGTGCTCACAGACTGTTTGCTTAATGATCTGCTCTAGAATCTTTCCTGGTATTGATGTCAGGCTGACTGGGCGGTAATTGTTTGGGTCCTCTCTTTTCCCCTTTTTGAAAATAGGGACAACATTTGCCCTCCTCCAGTCTGCTGGAACTTCGCCTGTTCTCCAGGAATTTTCAAAGATTATTGCCAGTGGTTCTGAAATCACCTCTGCCAGTTCTTTTAATACTCTTGGATGTAGTTCATCTGGCCCTGGAGACTTGAATACATCTAAACTAGCCAAGTATTCTTGTACTACCTCCTTACTTATTCTGGGCTGTATTTCACCTGCTGAATCATCTGCTCCATATTCTTCAGGTCGGGCGTTGTTTTCTTTCTTGGAGAAGACTGAGGCAAAGAAGGCATTGAGGAGTTCTGCCCTTTCTCTGTCCCCTGTTTGCATTTCACCATCTTCTCCTCTGAGTGACCCCACTGTTTCCTTGTTTTTCCTTTTGCTACGGACATACCCATAAAAGCCCTTTTTGTTGCTTTTAACCTCTCTAGCAAGCCTGAGTTCATTCTGTGCTTTAGCTTTTCTGACTTTGTCTCTACACGTGCTGGCTATATGTTTGAATTCCTCTCTGGAGATTTCCCCCCTTTTCCATTTTTTGTACATATCCCTTTTAAATCTTAACTCAGTCAAAAGTTCTTTAGATAGCCAGCCTGGCTTCTTTAGGCACCTTCCATGTTTCCGTCTCATTGGTATTGCCTGAAGTTGTGCTTTTAATATCTCCCTTTTAACAAACTCCCAACCATCATGAACTCCCTTCCCTTTTAGTATTACTGTCCATGGGATTTCACCCAGCGTTTCCCTAAGTTTTCTGAAGTCGGCTTTCTTAAAGTCTAGAATTTGGACCTTAGTATGCTTGGTTGCTCCTTTCCGCTGGATAATAAACTCCAGAAGAGCATGGTCACTCCCACCTAATGATCCTGCCACTTCTACCCCACTAACCAAGTCATCACTATTGGTTAGGACCAGATCTAAAATGGCTGATCCTCTTGTTGCTTCTCCCACTTTCTGGACAATGAAGTTGTCTGCAAGGCCAGTGAGGAATCTGTTCGACCTTATGCTCTTGGCTGAGTTTGACATCCAACAAATATCAGGATAGTTGAAATCCCCCATTACTACTATCTCACTTCCTTTGGAATGCTTGGCCATCTGTTCCAGGAAGGCATCATCTGTGTCCTCAGTTTGGCTTGGGGATCTATAGTAAACTCCCACAATGAGATCACTGTTGTTTTTCTCTCCCTTAATTTTGACCCAGATACTCTCAATTTGGCTTTGAAGTTTTAAATCCTGGATCTCTTCACAGGTATACATATCCCTAACATATAAAGCTACTCCTCCTCCTTTCCTGTTTGGTCTATTTCTCTTAAATAGATTGTATCCCTCTATTACTACATTCCAGTCATGAGACTCATCCCACCAGGTTTCAGTGATGCCTATTATGTCATATTTAGTTTGCTGTACCAAGAGCTCAAGTTCATCTTGTTTATTTCCCATGCTCTGTGCATTAGTATACAGACATTGAAGACCGTTGATCATTCCCCCATGTCTCTTATTTAAGGATATTTTCGTCCCACCACTAGGTCTGCATGCTGCTTGCTCCATTTGGTCCTTGACATTTGGATGATCATCTTCAGCATTTGATAGACTCCTACCTTCAGGACCACTGTCTCCCTCCCCCACATAAGTCAGTTTAAAGCCCTCCTGATGAGGTTTTTGAGTTTTGTGGCAAAAACATTCCTCCCAACTTTTGTGAGGTGCAGTCCATCACTTGCCAGAAGTCCATCTTCAAGAAACTGCAGACCGTGATCTAGGAATCCAAACCGTTCCTGTTTGCACCATTTGCGAAGCCAGTTGTTCACTTCCCCTATTTTTCCCTCTCTCCCTGGGCCATGTCGTTCAACTGGGAGGACAGAAGAGATGACAATTTGTGCATCTAATTGTAGTTAGATCACTTGTAGTTCCCCATATGTCATTGGGATGAGATAGAGGAATTCTGTGAAGCCATGGACAGGGACTCACTTTACTTGGCCAAAAAAAAGCTTCCAGATCCGTCCTACGTTTAAGGCTTCATTTGAACCAGGGCTGAGCCCAAGACATGTGCTTAGTTTCAGTGCTTTATTTCAGACCGTAGAATTTGTTTCAAAATCTAGTTCTGGGTTTATCATTTTTCCTGGAATTCAATTTCTCTGTCGCTGCAGACAGTCTTGACTGCATACTTCCAGCCTACCAGATTTTCAGACATATAAGAATCTGATGTGCAAAATTATCCAGGTTGGAGAAAAACAGAAGTGTTACAGGGCTGAACTTAACTTGGCAGCAAAAGGACACAGTTCTTTGTTTGAAGATTGCCTAACAGTAACATCTGACTAGCTGGCTTGAAAGCACTATTTATAGCTTCCTTTCCTGGCTTGGCTTAAGTGATGGATATATAAACACTTTTTTTCGTTTATTGTTTTGTTATTGGTTCCCTCACCTCTTCCTTGTTATGTTTGCCAGCGTATTCAATTCTGTGCCAGGCTGGGGCACACAGCACAGCCAGTTATGATGACACCAAGCACAGTCAGAGCCCAAGAAGTGCTGAGATAAATAAAAAAGGGAATAAAAACCAGGACATTTTAGCTCTGCTCTTGCAAAATCTGAGATATAAACAGTGCCATGCACTTCAGTGAAAAGCACATAGGACAGAATTAATGGATTGGTGTGCCCTCTTGTTATCAATGGTTTTCTTTCTAGACCACCCGTCATCAGACAATTGTAAGGAAGTATACTACAATATAAAAGCTTACAAATACACACACACACACACACACACACACATAAAAACATCAAGAAGAAGAGTTTGGATTTGTTATCCCGCTTTATCACTACCCGAAGGAGTCTCAAAGCGGCTAACAATCTCCTTTCCCCTCCTCCCCCACAACAGACACCCTGTGAGGTGGGTGGGGCTGAGAGACTTCAAATAAGTGTGACTAGCCCAAGGTCACCCAGCAGCTGCATGTGGAGGAGCGGAGACACGAACCCGGTTCCCCAGATTTTGAGTCTACCACTCTTAACCACTACACCACACTGGCTCTCTAAGATGGAGGGCTGCTTCCCGAGCTCTGAGAATGTCATGGGAGTGCCCTGGGAGCTTCCCAGGGTTCTCCTGCCTCACTTACCCAGCTTTGGAATGGTGGTAAAGGGGCTCTGGAAGCTTCCCAGGGCCATCCCATGACCTTCTCAGAGCCCAGTAAGCAAGGAAAACGTACTGGGTGCACACATGGGGGAGGACATATAAATGGTTTATCCGCTCTCCATTTATTTATTTACTAGTGTCATTCAGCCCGTTTACTAAACGGGCGCTAGAACATTCGGCCTTTTTCGGCAGCGGCGGCGCGTGGGGGGGCCGGCTGGCCCCTCCCACGGCCGCCGCTTCGTCGGGGCGCTCCGCTGAGCCCAGCTGGCCAGCGGGCACCCAGGAGAAGGCCGCAATTCTTCTGAGGACTGTGAGGGAAACGGTAGGCAGAGGGGTGGGGAGAGCATGCGTGTGTGTGTGTGCGTCAAGTCTCTGCGTCCAATCCCTGTGTCCATGGGGCACATGCGCAGTAGCGCGGACACAGGGACTGGACGCAGATACACTTGCACTTTATTATAAAGGATTCCCCTCCACCCCACGTAAGGTTGCAATGGTGTAAGTAAATTGAGCTCAAGTTGTGGGTTCACTGTATAGTTTTCTTAGGGACAAGGAATTTTTGCTAGAAGAGCCATCCAAACCCAGTGATTTGTCAGTTTTTATTTTACTGTATCAAGAAGCCCTAGAACTTCATCTCTTTCTTGTCACTACTATTTGCCTCAATTCCTCAGACTCCCTTCTTGTGAAAGTTAAGGCCCAGGAATCTGCCCTATATCTTCTGCTGTGAAGACAGATGCAGCAAAAAAAAAAATTCTTTAGCACACCTTTTACTCTGCTGTCATCTAAAAGTCCAACACCCTGCCCTAGCCAACCTCCTGCTACGAATATACTTAAATGAATTTCTGTTGTTGGTCTTCTTCATGTTTTTGTTTAGCAATGTGCTCCTCGAATTCTTTTTTTAGCATCCCTTCAGGGGGTTTTAAAAGCAGGTTTTCCAGCTGCACAAATTCTCTGTCAGACATCATGTCATACATGCACTCATACACACAGTGTCGAATGAACACACAGTTTCTCCATAGAAGTTAGTCATTCTCATTCTCATCTACAGCAAAACCCAATTTGGGCATAACATCGGCATGGAACAACGGGAGAGATTATGGGTTGAAGATCTAAAATTTACAGCATGTTATAATTTATGGGAGAATTGTATGAAAATGATATACCGCTGGCATTTAATGCCATGTAAGCTGGCTAAAATGTATGGGGGAATAAGCCCGAGGTGCTGGAGGTGCAAGAAGGAGGAAGGTACATACTTCCATATGTGGTGGTCCTGCCAAAATATAAAAGAATATTGGAATAAAATATGTTGTTGTTGTTGTTGTTTAGTCGTTTAGTCATGTCCGACTCTTCATGACCCCATGGACCAGAGCACGCCAGGCACTCCTGTCTTGCACTGCCTCCCGCAGTTTGGTCAAACTCATGTTCGTAGCTTCGAGAACACTGTCCAACCAACTTTCTATCAACTCCTGCCTAGGTAAGGAAGGCTCCCTCTCGCTCCCTGTGGTCCTCGCTTGACAGGACTGCAGGCCGAAGCCTAGTTGCCACGGCAACACACACGTTTTTATTTTGCCCTATCGGCTTCCTCTATGTTAGGGGCGGGACTGAGAACCCAGTTAAGGCGGGGCATTAAGGCACGCATCGTTTCTCTTCGGCGGCAACTGAAAGCTATTTCCCAGACTGAAAAGCGGCACCACCAATCGCAAGCCGCTGAGAGCTCAGCACGCGCGGGTGCAGGATTTCGCTCTGGTGGGGGCAGGCAGCGGGGATGATCGGCAGCAGCGGCTGCCAATGGAGAGCGAGAAATGGAGAGCGAGAGAGGAGCGCATCAGAATCCCAGAGCGCCGCGGCGAGCGGCGACTCCTCGCGCTCGAGGCTGGCCAATGAGGAGAAAGCGATGGGCGGGGCTCCGATAGGGGCGCTCGTTGGGAGGGGGAGAGAGAGAGGTTGCTGCTGCTGCTGCTGCTGCTCTGGCGGCGGTGGCGAGGAGGAGGAAAATGGCGCCGAGCTCGAATCGGAGCGGGGCGGCGGCGCGTCAGGAGGCAAGCGGGGCTCGGCGGAGTCCGGGCGCGGCGGGAGGCGGGAGCATGTGGTGAGGCAGCTCGAGCGCGTCAAGGTGAGGAAAGCGGCGGGGCCTGGCCCTGAGCGGCGGAGGTGGAAGGCGAGGGACGGGCGGCGTGTGGGAAGCAGTGGGGTCGAGATGGGGAAAAGACCCCGCGGGGATGGAGGAGATCTTAAGGGGTGCGGGGAGGGGCGGAAAGAAAGGCGGCCGGGCGGGGTGTGTGTGTCTGTGTTGGTGCCACGGCCGAGACCTTCCGCGCTGAAGGCAGGAAATGTCTATACTGTGCTGTATGTTTATTTATTTATTAAATAAAATGTACACACCGCTTGGTTGATTGCTCCCCACCCCCCCAAAAAAACCACTCATCAGAGCAGTTTACAGGAAGATAAAACATGAATGTCGGGGGGACGACGACCTCACAACCCTACTTTAAAACATGCAAAAGTTAAAATGCTAAAGCAGATTAAAATTACCTCAGCTTTCATTGGCAGGCTTGTCTAAACAATAATGTTTTTAGTTGCATGACTACTGCTACTACAACTACTGTTACCATTACTATTATAATATATCTATTTATATATACAACCCACCCTTTTCCCTGACAGGGACTCGGCTGGGAACATAGGGAATAATAATAAAAAAGCAATTAAACACCAGTAGAATAAAAACTACAAGTATATATGTGTGTGTACACACACACATATACACACGTTTAGTCTAAACATACAGATGAAAACAACAATCACAGTAGCAACCCCCTCATTAAAAATGGCAGAAGGACAATATGGAGGGAGCTAATTTAAAAATAAAATATGTTTTTTATGGTTTTCAAGAGTAACATCATAAACGGAACATAAAAACAAAAAGAACACATGCTAGGAGGGAGCCAGTCTTCACTTCTCCAGGGAGGGAGTTCCAAAGTTATCTGGGAGGAGCCACCACCAAGAAGGCCTTCGTTCAATGTAAATTGGGGAAGGTGTGTATGTTTGAGGTTATGAATTGGATTTGGGCATACAAATTAGATTTTTTTTATTTTAAAAAAAGAATCTGTAAGATAAATGGATGGGATTATATGGTAGGTTATAACCATGTAAAACACCTTGCACATAGTTGTGCATTGGGTATTGAAATCCTTGAAAGCTAATGCCCACATAAACCAAGTTTTAGCCTTTTCTTCTGCAACAAACCAATACAGACACCCCTTCAGAATTGTTAATACTGTAGGTATGGGTGTGTGTATCCTGAGGAGAAACAAGTGTACCGGGAGAGTGAATGGCAGACTGTGATGGAAGTGCAGTCACAGGCTGGAGAAGATTGTGTGGCACTAGGGAGGCTGGTGAGGAGTAGGATGAGGGAATGAGCTGCTGCCTGTGGTTGGGGGTGTGCAAGGAGTTTGTGAAAGATGGCGGTGGAATGTTGCTTTAAGGAAGAGTGGGAAACACATGCAGCTAATAATAATACCAAAACCAAAAGAGTCTGCTCTTGCTGGACTTCTCACTACCCTTCACTCCACAGGCCCATCTGCTATCAACTGTTCCAGTGGAAGCAAGTCCAGTAGAGAGGATGCATGCAAGGAGCACCTCACAGCTGGCCATCCCTACCCATTAAGGCCTTTTTACCAGTAACTGCCCTGTGGGAAAGATCCTGATTACTTTTATACATTGTTATGTTGTGGTCTTCATTCATTCATTTATAAAAATGCAGTTTAATGTTACTTTTAAGCCATCTTGACAGATTTGTATGTAAGGTGGAATATAAATAGTTGAAATAAATGAATAGCTTTGTGTGTGTGATGAAAACATTAAGAATTCTTCTGCTAAAAGATTATCTATGAAAGTAGATACCGTGTTTCCCCTTTTTTAAGACACCGTCTTATAACTTTTTTTCCTTAAAAAAACACAGGGTGGCTTATTTTTGGTGGGGTGTCTTATGGTCTCCTCGGCTGGGCCAGGCCGCTGGCTCGGGGTGCTGCTGGGCACTACGCGCAGCGTTGCTGAGCTCTGTCCTACCTGACAAGGCTGTTGTATGTATTAGAACAATACAATGTATGCACAAAGATTTCAGAAGAAAGGGACGAGGGCTCTGCTGGGTGCTCTGAGCTGCTGAGTGCTCCGCGCGCTCCAGCAGCTGGTTCTGGGCAGCGGGACAGCAAGCCTCCTTGGCCAGGCAGAGGCAAGACCGCTGGCTCCGGCGCTCTGTCTGGCGCTGCCGGGTGCTCTGAGCTGCTGAGCGCTCTGCGCGCTCCAGCAGCTGGTTCCTGCCGGCCGGCCGGCCACTGCCTCCGGTGCTCCACCCGGTGCTGCTGAGCGCTCGGCGCTGCGGAGCGCTCCGCTCTGCAGCAGCCGTTCCGGGCGGCAGGGTGGGAGGTCTCCTCAGCTGGGCGGAGGCGGGGCCGCTGGCTTCGGCGCTCCGCCCGGTGCTGCTGGGCGCTCTGAGCGCTCGGCGCTGCGGAGCGCTCCGCTCTACAGCAGCCGTTCCGGGCGGCAGGGCGGGAGGTCTCCTCAGCTGGGCGGAGGCGAGGCCGCTGGCTTCGGCGCTCCGCCCGGTGCTGCTGGGCGCTCTGAGCGCTCGGCGCTGCGGAGCGCTCCGCTCCGCAGCAGCCGGTTCCGGGCGGCAGTTCTCCTCAGCCGGGCGCTCCGCGCGCTCACCACTACAACAGCAGCCGCTTCCCAGGCCCCCCTGGCTGACTGGGTCCCGCTGGCTGGCTGGGGCGCTCGGCGGTCTCGCTTTTAAAATCCAAAATCTAGTCACTTACATAGGATCTCAGTCTAATTCAGCAACATCTTACTGCCAGTAGTGGCCATAAGGAGGGTGTTAGTTTTCATACACGGCATGGAAGTATGTCTTATTTTCGGGGTATGTCTTATCTTTCGCAAAAGCTTAAAAATGCTGCCATGGCTTACTTTATGACTACGTCTTAAAAAAGGGGAAACACGGTAGTTAGGAGGAGGTAAATGGTGTATGGAGGTATTTCTGGCTGTGTTGGATTAGGCTAGTACAAGAGAGGCATATGTTCAAACGCCTGCTTTACCATCAAGCTAATCATGTGACCTTTGGCTAGTTGTTCTTCTGTCTGTCTGATTTACCTCGTTGGGTTGTGTGCAATGTTCGAAACTCCCATTCTAGGCGCATTTTGCGACAGGGAATTTCATTAGCACGAGCAGCTCCTGAGCTCTGCACCTAAGATTTCAGATTAAAACTGCAGAGTAGAAGGAAAGGAGGACCTTTTTTTTGCCTCCTCACTTCCAGCTACTCTCTGAAGACCAGAGAAGAGACACTCTTAAGAATATTAGGAGGGTGGGCGGAGGAAGGACTACCATGTGAAAAATTAACATAATATTTTAGCTGCAGTTCAATTGATTTTCAGCTTTGTATTCTTGTTATAAAAAAGCATGCTTAGGCATTCCTATAACCTTGGTTTAAGGTGCCCTTTTGTTCCTAGCTTTCATATCTCAGTTTCTAACACTGGTTGTGTGGTTCTGGGTAAGACAAAGATGTTGTAATCTACAGACACATGTGTAGGGAAAGAGCAAGCATATTGAGAGAATGTGAAATAGTATTGTGATGGAAGGAACATAAAATTGAAGAGGATGTAAAATTAATATAATAGAGGGGGTTTATATTGTTTGTGAGTTGCAGAGACCAGTAGCATTCAGATTCACAGTTAGTGGACAGCCGAGGACAGATCATCTGTTCCCAGCCATTTTTCGTTTTCTGCAGAAATAATTCATTATTAATCTTTTATGTTGTGGCTTGTTGGATGAAGTACTTCAAAGCTTTATTGTCCTTTGCTATGCCAGTCTTTTGGGGAGCCTTCTAATAAAGAATATAATTTCTTTGCTAGATTGAACCAAAATCCTTCTAATCCAGCAGTCAGATGCTCCTGGAAAACTTTCAGGCAGGGCATATAGATAATGGTTAACAGGAGGTTTTCCTCAGCACCTGTTAATCAGATGTATATTACATCTGTACACAGAGGTTCCTTTTTATTGTCACTAAAAGCATTTGGTCAGACCTGTTCTCTGGGGGCATGTAAAATTACTTATAAAAGTAATCTATTGCTGTTGCTGCTGTCTTCTGTAAAGCCATATTGTGCTGTGTGAAGCCACATTACTTTTTCTTCAATTTAGTTCCCCACCCCCTTTTCTAAAATAAACAAGCCATTTTCAAACCATGGGTTATGATTAAAAAGGTGGCTTCTTTCAACCACAATGTTTGGATCATATACAGCTGTACCTCAGAAGTTGAATGGAATCCGTTCTGGAAGTCCGTTTGACTTCCAAGATGTTCAGAAGCTGCATCGGATGTTTGGGTTCCTAAGAATGTTCGCAAACCAGAACATTAATTTCCGGGTTTGCGGGGTTCAGGAGCCAAAACGTTCGACTCACAAGGCGTTCGTCAACCAAGGCCCAAGGTATGACTGTATAATGTAACCCAGAGTTCTTTGAAATGAAACAAAGTGTTAGCTCTGTCCTCCTTACATCTGCTAAGGAGAAGGAAGAGAAGAGTGTGAGTCTCATTCTAGTTTATGCATTTAACACTAAACCATAGTTTAATGTTAAGTGCAAGCCAGCTGTTGGGTCATTGGCACCTGCTATCACTCCTTGTGCCTTTAACACCAGAGCAAAGCGTGTAAGTGAAAAGTTGGCCACTTTTAAGTCCATTCCTATTCATTTGTGTCATCTTGATTCTTGAGTGGGGCAGTGATATTCATGTGCAACTAGAGGTATGGCTCATCTGTGCTGTAAGGTTTGCAGTTGATTTGTGCCAAGAATCAGTGACTTGTCAGGACCACAAAGATGGCACCAGATGCTTCTGCTGCTGATTAAGCCCCATGTAACTGATGTGGCCCGTTCCCCCCTTTTGACCATTTGTGGTACTTTATACATTAGATATGGCCTTGAGATCTTTAAGAGAACCTTCTTTGATACCCCTTGCAGATCAGTGGACAGCTCTCACCTCGCCTCTTCCGTAAGCTACCACCAAGAGTTTGTGTATCCTTGAAGAGCATTGTTGATGAACATTTCTTGAGTGCAAGGTAAGACTATGTCCCTCATTCTGTGATGAACTGTCATTGTGCTGGCTCTTCCCTAACTGCATGGGTGATCTTTCTATACATGGACCTGATAGTCTTAATTTGGCATTTTTCTTTGCAGGCACATTTTCCTTGGCTTCTCTAAGTGTGGGAGATACGTCTTGTCCTACACCAGCAGCAGTGGTGATGATGATTTCTCCTTCTATATCTACCATCTCTATTGGTGGGAGTTCAATGTCCACAGCAAACTAAAAATGGTATGGTTCAAGCGGCATATGATGGGTATGGAATTGAGATCTCCCCCTTGTTGTGAATTAGGGGGATTAGCTTGGTCCTCAGAATTAAGCACAACTTGCCTTGTTATTGGTGGAACACTGTGGAAGGCACTTGGAAAACTTCAGGTAGTGGGAAATCAGGATTCAGGGAGAGTTTCGGCTTGGCAACAGGAAGAAGTATGATCTTTGAGCCATAATTGAAATTGGATCCCATCAAATAGCTGGGTCAGACATGCCAACTCTAGGTGGCAAGATGTCTTCGGGGCCCAGCCCCTCCATGCTGTGGGGGCTGGTGTAGCCTAGCAGAAGGCTGCGCAATGTCGTGAGATGTGTGTGATGTTGTATGACACCCTCCCCCCCCCCAATCTTGGGGGGAACCTGGCGCCTCTGAGCATGGTGCTCTGTATTTGTGACACTGATTTGCAAAGCGTGTGAACTTTAGTTCTCATGTGTATTTGTGTCCTGTCTGACAGTTTGCTAGGAAGGATTAACACATCTGTTGAAGCCAATGTAGAATAATATATTTGCCCTTACATACTTGCAGTACTTGCTTATCACAGGTATACAGATTGCTTCTTGATACCCAACCATCTAAAAGCTGCAATTTATCAATCTGGCAAACAGAGTTTGCAGATAATTTTTACATACAAAAACAAGTGTTAGTAATCTGTTTTTGGCAAGAGACGTTTTTTATGGGGTAGTGGATGCCATTTTTTGTGCTGATCACAAAACCTATGTGCACTCCTGGAGCACATGTATTCTCTTATCAACCTAGACCAATTATAGTTGTGAAGATAAACTTAAGAGCATAATAGCCCTGCTAGGTTAGATCAAAAGCCCATCCAGTTCAGTGTTCTGTTCTCACAGTGGCCAACCAGGTTCTATGAGAAGCCCAGAAGCATTAATCAGTTGGGCTGACTTCATTCCTCATGCTGAGGCTGCCTCAGATGGGCTAGCTTGGACTTTATGGTTTCCAGGACAATCATGGGGTTGCATCATTTGCCCAATACATCATTAGCCCAGCCCATGATGCCAGATATACCCTTGACCTGGGAATTGCCACAGAACAGATTGGTAATACTCCGTTGTGAGTTGGTTGTCATGGATGGGTTGTATCCTGGGTAGATTTGGGTTGAATGCAACTACTCCACTCTATTAGTGGTGAGGGCATTGAGATAGTCTGTCTATGGAGACTTATGGAATTTGATGGATTCCTGAATGCTCTGAAGAATTTTCTGTCTGATGCTCCTGTTGCTTCAGGAGGGCTGACAGTAGAGCATAGGTGATGTAAATCTCTGAATCTGACAGAACACAAGTGAGAGTGCATTAATGCTCTCCATGTAGCATCAAAGGCAGATAAAGCTGATTACTTTGGCACCATTGCTTCTGCACGACTAGCAGAGCTTCTAGTGGTGAATAGATTTTTTGTTACCTGGCTGGTAGAGCATCTCTCCGACACCCTTGGAAGCCTGCTTTGACCATTTTTGGCATAAAATGTATTTGGACTTTGCTCCCTACTACTTTCCTCCCCTCCACGTACCCCTAAATCTATTCCAGGGGTTCCCTCAACCCTCTGGAGCAGATTTGGAGATGGCATTGGGGGGGGGGGAGAAGAGGGGCTCAAATTCCCAGTGCACCAGCAAAAATCCTTGTACTGCCTCCTGCTAATGCAAGAGGTTAGTTGAATCTTGCCCTAGAAATTGCATGAAAACATGAATGTAGAAGACCCTGGTGTTGCAGTAATGTTAATTTAAGTTCATTTGGGACCATTGCCCTCATTTTCCTCATGATTCAGGCTAATACTGATTTTTGCTGTACATCTTTGCTTACAACACCAGTAGCCTTTGAACTCATGCCCCATTCTGACACTACCTTTACTCCCCTCTCCACACTTTTTGTATTAAATTGTATGGACGTTTGCTTGCTTTTGTCTATTCTGATTTTGTAATCAATAAATTTGATTATTAATCAAAACGTCTCCATTGGCAAAAAGAGTGCAGTTGAGGTGCAAAGAGAAAGGCAGTATGGTTACCTGGTTGGCTTTCTGAAAGGACTAAACTAAACAAAGAATTTCCCGAAGAATTCTGTGGGGAGGTGGGGTGAAGTGGAGGCTAAAGTCTTCTGGGGGAAAATTCCTTTCACAGTGGAGTGATGGAAGGAAAGGATGAAGGGAGCTTATCAGCTTCAGAGGACAGATCTCCCTTTACAAGTAAGAGTGGGAAGCCAGTATGGCTTGGGTGCCACAGAGATGAGCTGATTAACTTTTGAGTAGATCTCACTGCCACCTTGTTCACTTAGGTGACCAATGGTAAGGAGGCTGGTGACATCCTGAGGTGATGCTAGTACCGGTACTAGGGTACCACAAAGGTACTACAGTGGTACCTCGGTTTATGAACACAATTGGTTCCGGAAGTCTGTTCATAAACTGAAGCGTTCATAAACTGAAGCGAACTTTCCCATTGAAAGTAATGGAAAGTGGATTAATCCGTTCCAGACGGTCCGCGGAGTAACCGTTCATAAACTGAAGCGAACTTTTCCATTGAAAGTAATGGAAAGTGGATTAATCCGTTCCAGACGGGTCCGTGAAGTACTTAAACTGAAGCGTTCATAAACTGAAACATGGGTGTAATTGGTTCCGGAAGTCTGTTCATAAACTGAAGCGTTCATAAACTGAAGCGAACTTTCCCATTAAAAGTAATGGAAAGTGAATTAATCCATTCCAGATGGGTCCGCGGCGTTCATAAACCGAAAATTCATAAACCGAGGTGTTCATAAACCGAGGTTCCACTGTAACAGGATCAAGCTGGCAGTGAAGAGTAGAATGGGGGTGGGAAACAAAGCAAGTTTTCAAAAAGCAAGCCAGAGTCTGATCATCTGTGGGACAACTTACAGTTTTTAGTTTGCTTCCAACCAACCAACCCCATGGCTTAACATGATGTGTGAACCAGGCCAAGGTGAATCTTTTTGAATCAAAGGGAATTAATATTAGTGAACTGCTGTACACAAATACAGGTTCTGATTAATAGGGGTTACAAATTTAGACAAAGAAACCTCTACTAAAAGCAAACCAGTACTTTAACTTTTAGAGGGTATTATTAACCGGCTTCACATTGGTTTATGCTTGGGCCTGTCATGGCTTACTACAGGCATCCGAACCTGGTGCCCTCCATGTATTTTGGACTATAATTGCTGTCATCCCCAGCCTGTGTGGCCAGTGGTCAGGGATGATGGGAGTTGCTCCAAAGCATGTGGTTGGCCACTGAGAATAGATGGGCCTCCTGTTCTGCAGAGCTCTTATGTTCTTATGAAATGCACCAAATTTGGCAAGGCTGGTGTGCTGCGTCAATCGATGTTAAGTCTGGATTAATTATGAATATAAAATAGCAATCCTCACAAATCTAGAAAACCCATTTGAACTAAGGTTTAATCACAGAAAGTGCTTATTGCTTCCTCCATGAATTAATACTGTACAGCTCTAAACCATTAATTGGTTGGGTACTAATGGGACTAATTTGTTGGATACAGTACAGGTTTTAAGTGTATCCTCCTTTTTTCATGGGGTCATCTATTGCTAAGTCTCTTTTCTAAGGCCCAAGTGGGGTTTCTGAAATTTTACCAAGTGTCTTGCTGCCCCTTAGGTACGTCAGGTTCGATTGTTCCAAGATGAAGAAATCTACAGTGACCTCTACTTGACTGTATGTGAATGGCCCAGTGACTCCTCCAAGGTCATCGTTTTTGGTTTCAAGTATGTTTCTTTCAATGAAACTCGCTTTTGAGATTGAGTGTGATATCTGCCAGTTGAACTTCCCACATTTCCATGAGAATCAGGAACTCATTATACTTTCTTGAGGCATTCTGGATTACTGCTTATTATATTCTGCCTCTTAAGGAATGCTAAAAATTAGGAAAGGTGTTGGTGTCTTTACAAATTATTTAACTAACTGACGTGGCCCCCTTACTTTGATTAATTGAATCAAGCAAAAGGGTTGTGTCAGTTCCAGAGTTTGTCAGGACATTATTACCTTTCCTGAACCAAGGCTCTCTTACTTCCATGTTGTTCTAAGTAGAGCTTTGAGCTGCAGATAAAACAGATGCTAGCAAGAATTCAGTTTAAGAGGCTGTTCCTTTGCTGTTGAATGAGTTAGTGTGACTATGGAGAAGGATCATAGCTTAGTGGTGGAGCACATTCTTTTCATGTAAAAAATTGCTGGTGCCATCCCTGGAAACCTCAGATAGAGCAGGGAAAGTCTCAGACTTCCGGTCTACCGCCAGCGCTGATCGGCGAGGAATCCTCGAGCTCAGAGGTTCCTGGCGCTGTGAGGGAGGGGGAGAGCAACGCAGCCCCCCAAAAGAACCCCAGATTGAGCTTTCTGGGGGCATGAGAGCTCGGCTGCGCCCAAATGTGACTCCTCTGCTCACCAGCAAGCTCTCCTTGAGAGCTCCGAGTCAGAGCGGAGTTGCAGTCGCGGGCACCATTTTCGGGTCTACTGCTACCCTCACAGAGCGAAGTTCTGAGCCGGCAGCGGAGAGCAGTGGATTTTTTTAAAAAAAAAGGATTTGAAAGACATTCGACACCGTGAGTAACAGAAAGAATTTTTAAAAAATTCAATTGAAAAGAATTGGCCACAGGAGGAGATCTAAACAGGAAGTCGTTCTCCCCCATTGAGAGAACGGTGACACAGTTAACTTGCCTGCAGCCGGAGAGTTTGACAGGACTTTAATAACTTCCAAGGATTGGTCTTAAAACCTCCCCCCTGAGGCAGGGTAAAGGGGAGAAGGATTGATAACATTAAAATCCCTGTAAATTTTTAAAATTTGGACTGGGGGAAGCCCCCCGGGAACTGGAGTTGGGTCCCTGGAGGGGTCAGCCAGCCGCCATTATGACATCACAGTAGGAAGGAATTTGTTTACCTCTTTGAGGCTGAGAACTCTTAACTTTGAAGAGAGAGCAAATATAAGGCTGTGTACAAGAAGTTTGATAATGCTCTTTTCAGAAATGGACACAATATTTTAAAAATATGAACAAGAATTAAAAATGTTGAGAACCAGATCGGACGTAAACTTTGTTTCTGAGGTTTGGATATATGAACAGCGCCACTTCCTGCATTGTAATCTGTGCAGCTCCCATGGATTTTGAGACAAACAGGATGTCAGTAGACACAACATCATCTGGCTCTTTAGACATTGTGGATTATCAAAAACTCCTGGAACTGATTTTGGACGTGAGAGATGAATTGCAACAGAACAATATAGAGATTCACAAAATAAGACAGAACTCTGTGGAAAGTGAAGGTGGATTGGTCTTAGTAGAGAATTAACCGAAGCAGGATGCAGTCCTGGACAATATAACTGAACTTAAAAAAGAGGAGGAAGATGTATGGAATACTGTTCCCCCAGTGGGAGAGGGGGAACAAGACTTATGTTTGAATCAAGGAGTCCTCAAAGAAGAACCAGTATGGAATAATGTCCTCCCAGTGAGAGAGGGAGGGCCTGAGCTTAACTGGGGGGAAATTGAGATAGGGCTGGAAAGTGAAAACATAGCTGGATGGTACTGTGCTACAGTTAGAAAATGGGGGGGGGGCAGCAGGGGAGAAAGAAGGGAGAGTGGTGGACAGGTGGCGAAGGAGTGGGAATAGGGTGAGGAGTAACAATGGGTTATTTTCTGATCGACTAAGATGGTCCGAAACTGGAATGTTTTATGGAGCTGGTTGATACATCTGGGAGGTCCAGAGTCCAGGGGAAGGGGGGTAGAATTAGATAAATGTGTTAAAAGTTATTATGATATAAGAAATAATATTTGAATGTATGGAAAATTTTGGGGTATAAATTGTGAGGCTAAAGGAAGAAGTAGAGATGGATGGGAAAATAAAGTTAGATTTGGATTAATTAATGAATTATAGGTTGAGGATAGTCAATGTTTTTTTTCTTCTTTGAGTAGATTAGAATTGGTAGGGAAATAATGGAAAAATTGTGTTAGAATGATTTAAGATGATAAAGGAAAAATGCTTAATTTAGATTTAATAAATGGACCCAGTGTGGGGGGAATCGAGGAAGTCCACAATGTCAAGTTGACATGTTTTTGTTTTTTGATTATGTTTTATTCTTGCTTTTTGTGTTAAAATGTTTGAAAATTAATATTATTTGAAAAAGATAGAGCAGGGAAAATCTCCTGGTTGTGATGCTGGGGCACTGCTGTCATTCAGTGTGGTCACTTCTGAGCTTGAACAAAAGATGGATGGAAGGATACATGAATTTCCTCCTCTGAAAATTGCCCCTTCTCTCCTGATAGTACCCGTTCAACCAATGGCCTGCTCATGAACATGATGATGAGTGATGAAAACCATCGGGATATCTACATTAGTACAGTTGCTATGCCTCCTCTTGTGCACTGTCCCAGCTGCAGGGACATGGCCTTTGCACATCCAGGTGAGTGGCCTATTGCTGGCAAAGTGCCCTAAATTAAGAGTCTTGGAAGGACTGATTGAAACGTTTAGTAGGGTAGCTAAAGCAGTAATAATTGCACCTGTAATCCAATGTGGGGAAATGACAGGATTCACATCATTAGAAGGAATACTTCTGCTCAATGTAATTTTCCTTAAAAAATTTCATATTGCATGCATTTCTAGTTATTAAAATGTGGCAGTCACCAAAAGTTCCTTTTTATGAAACCACTAATAAATGTGAAACATTGAAAATTTATGGCCATTGAACTTTTGTTTATAGCCATAAAGAACTTGTTTAGTTTTAGAGCCACCCCAATTCCAAGGCTCAGGATATAGTTTCAAATTCTTTCTGTTCTGCTCTAGAAATTCAGAAATCAACTATTTACTTTCCCCCATGTTCAGAGCTTGCCCTAAGTTGGTGCTGATGATCCTTTGTACATGCTCCCTAGGTGATCCAAACGCCAAATGTTTGCAGCATGGGTTCATGCTGCACACCAAGTACCAGGTGGTGTACCCTTTCCCCACATTCCAGCCAGCATTCCAGCTTAAGAAGGACCAAGTGGTGCTGCTTAATACCAGCTATTCTCTGGTAGCTTGTGCTGTTTCTGTGCACACATCAGGTAAGAGTATGGGGAAGTTTGTGTGTCACTTCTCAGCCTCTGGATGAGAGTCTGTGCAAGGTGAGCTTTGAGATGTTCAACCTCAAGTGTTGCATGCCTCTGTTGCTTTTTAGAACTGGGACTGCCCAGTTAAAACATTCGTATGTTGAAGCTTCCTTTCATTTGGAACACTGAGAAGATTCCCCATTGCAATAAATTGAAGTGCTTCCACTTTTATGTATCAAAAAGAATTCTTCAGTCCTAAAAATCTAATTCAAACTGAGGTGAACTTACTTTTCTTTGAACCCCAAGGATTTTTAGTATGGCGAACAAAATAATAAAAAGGCATTGATGTTTTAAAATACAAAATGACAGAACATTGTTTTTACCCTCTTGGCTCTAAGCTTATACAGTTTTAAGACAAAAATCTGAAAAGCCTGAGCAAATGAAAAAAGGCCTATCTGGCACTGGATAGATAACAAAGTCAGTGCTGGACAAGTCTTTCTTGGGATGGTGAAAGAGATACTGCTATCGCAGATAAAGCCTTTTCACTGATCTCTGTTTTGCCTTCTGGTTCTGAGAAAGTATAGGAAAGGGTGGACTGGAAGGGCTAATGAAGGTGAGAGGAATAGGCTCTTGGAATATTATTTTATTTATTTCATAAAGTTTATACACTGCTTGATTATATATTTTAAAAACCCTCAAAGCAGAAAGGTAAAACAATAAAATCAAGAAAAAGTTACAACCATACTTTAGCATAACCTGAACTTTCTAAGCATCTGGGTAGCCTTGTCTGAACAAGAATGTTTTTAGCAGGCGCTGAAAAGACTACAGTAAAAGGCGCCTGCTTCATATCAATAGGCAAGGCATTCCAAAGTATAGGTGCCACAGTAAATGATCAAGTTCTTACAAATGCAGAAGAGGTATTATGTGGCACCTGTAGTAGTGCCAGTTTCACCAGTCGAAGTGGTCGAGTGGGCACATGGGGCAAGGTGATCTCGTAGGTAAACTAGACCCAAGTTGTTAAAGGCTTTCTATACTAATAGAAACTTGGCCTAGTAATGAGCAGGCAACCAGTGCAGACCTCTGAGCACAGGTGTTTTATGCTGACATGACCTTCATTGTGTTGCAGCATTCTGCACTAACTACAGCTTCTGGATCAAGCATGAGAGAAGCCTCATGTAGAGCGCATTGCATTAATCCAGTCTTGAACTAACAAATGCATGAACTACTGTGGCAACACTTTCCTGGTTCAGGAAAGGCCGTAGCTGTTGAATTAGCTGCAGTTGGGAAAAAGCACTTCTAGCCTCAGATGCTACCTGAGCCTCCAGCCACAGAGCTGGATCCAGAATCACTCCCAAATTGCGAAACTGCTCCTTCAGGGGGAGTGCAACCCCATCCAGGGCAGGCAACTGACCAAATTCTTGGATATTGGAGCTACTTGCCCACAATGCACCGTGGTGACCTCAGTCATTAAAAATGAAAGGTTCTATCAACATTTGTCCATCTTGGGGTGGGAAGTATTTGTCACGCTAAACTAAATTTTAGAAAGACTGTGCTGCTGCAATAAGGAACTGCCCAATTGACACTTCCATCTTTGGTCCATCTTTCCCAGTACTAATCTATCTTGCAAATCCTTATATGGAGGTGCCAGGGATTAAAACTCCAATGCTTACTATTATTCTTATTATATATTTATTTATACCCCCCCTCCCTTTCCCCTGTCAGAACTCAAGGCAGCTTACAGATTAAAAACAAGAATCACTAAAAACCAAAAAGTGATATTTTAAATAATGATTATAATTAAAACCATATACATATATACAGTAGTTTATGTATACATGTTTATGCAATATGTATATGCCCCATTTCTGAACTAAACCAGTCGTTGTCATAGATGTGAATTCTGCTTGAAAAAGAGGTAGGCTTGTAGACAGGCTGAAGTCCAGCCAGCCTGTGGGAAGCAAGGAGAGCTTTGATATAAAAAACATGCAGAAAAACATAAGAAGAGTCTGCTGGGTCAAGCCAATGGCCCATCTAATCCGTCACTGTTCTCAGAGTGGCCATCCAGAAGCCCATTGGAAGCCTGATTGCAGAACCTGAGTGCAACAACACTTTCCCGTGCCCCTTAAACATTTTATCACTGCATCTTACCCCTTCCAAAGGGAACAGAACCTAAGATTTTAATCAGTTATTGATATCTGATTACCTTGAAGTCATACTGTTTTGCTGGTGATTGAAAACGATGGCACATTGGGTGCAGAAATTGCAGTCTATTCAGCATTTTCTAACTTTCCTTCGCTACCTTCTTTCAGATGACAGCAACTTTTGCCAAATTCTTTATGATAGGAGTCGTCAGCCCTGGTCTCCTGTTGAAGTCAGCCACACAGCTCTCATCTCACAGTGCCCTGCGGGCTTGGAAGAAGGGCTAGAAAGAGATAACTGTTACTGTCAGGATGGAGCTGCACTGCAGCAGCCCCTTGCCGTGCCTCCGCAGGACACAGGAAACCATGTCTCCCCTGCTGTAGCTATGGCAAAGGAGTTTGTTGCGGACATCTTCCGGAGAGCCAAGGAAGCTAAAGGCACTGCCCTGATGGAAGAGGAGGCAGGCAGTGGGCTTCAGTGCCTTCTTGACTCTGATGGGGCCCTTGGCCAGGGCAGTTCAGCCTCTTGGGATCTAGGGAAGAGATTGGGGTCTTGCTTGCATGGCAGTGGCACTTGTAGCTCCACATCTCCTGGGAAAGACAGCATCTCTGATGTGGATGGATCTCCCAAAGATTCACCCACTGCCAGTGCTGAACTGGAAAACCAGCCAACAGAGCCAGGCTACGTGAACTATACTAAACTGCGTTATGTTATGGAGCCCAGTGATTCTTCTGAGGCAGAAGTTGGTAAGTGTCCCTTTAAAACAAAGCATGGTGTTTTGGGGAAGGAGCAGGTGACAGGGTTTTGAACCTCTGGCATCTGGATCTGCAGGCACGATCAAAGAGGCTCAGTAACAAAGCCTGCAGTTGTGCTGGTTCTCGATAGGCATCCTCTTCCCTAGAAGGCATAGTGTGTCAGGCCCATGCTATTGGTTGACTTCCTATATGTACAAGGAAAAGCCTTTTTCTTCAGCCTTGGGAATGTTTCCCATGCTGTCCCCGTTGTATACAGCTACGAGCAGCAGTTTTCTTCTTGTGTTGCCCCTGATCTCATGGGCTCCCTCTGAACACTCAAACAACAGTTTGGGGCAGGCCTGGCAGTGGGACTGCATGAGAGATTTTTGCTCTTCTCTTCTGGAAATACTGTATACAACACAGGGACTTAAAGGTTTCCATGTCTCCTATTAATGTGAAACAGTGAGGTGGAACTATGTTGAGGCATGGAGCCTAGTTGCCCTAGGCTGAATGGGCCTTGTAATGCCAATTCTACTAGTATAGTAGCTGATAGAACTAATTGTGACTTGTTTATAATCATAGCAAGTGGCTGTTGAAACTCTTGAGAAGTAAGTCCATGTATAAGAGGCTAATTTTTATTTTCACTTTAAGGGCAATGGATTTGACAGAAATTTGATAATTAATATGCGACTTCAACAAGAGAATACTGAGTGTGCATGTAGGGTTTTTTCCTTGGGATATTTTCCTAATCCTACCTCGGTGTTAAGCAGTATGTTTACAGATGCATAAAGGAAGGAATGTGTGTACTCTGCAAGAAAAGGAAAATCAAACTGCCAAGGAAAGCTGAATTATGTGATCTATGTAAGTTAGGCAGAGGTGCTGGTGTATACATCTTGCAAAACTTATTGGTCATAGGGAGGACCAAAGAGCTGAGCACAGCACTGACCACTGACATCCTGCTCACTTCTCCCCACCCCAGTGGTGGATAAAGGGTGTTCATCTGAATTCATTCACTGAGAGTCTGAAGGTCTGCATAAAGTATGAATAGGGGACAGACATGTCTTCTGCATGCATGTATTTTGAAACATGATAAAAAAATTCCTTCAGTAGCACCTTAAAGACCAACTAAGTTTTTATTTTGGTATGAGCTTTCGTGTGCATGCACACTTCTTCAGATACATGCTTAGCCAGAAAACTAGGTGCCCTACCATCCATTGAGTCATTTTGAATGACGGTTCCATTATTGCTTCATTTTATGCCCTTGGAGTGATTTAGGTTTGCAAGGTTCAACAACTCATCTTTCTGGCAAAACTAGGATGCTGCACTTCACCATGATTGCTTGGTTTTCCTATGTGCATTGTTTGGGTCCCTCGAATGGGAAACCTATTTCAGCCCAAGGATTGTGTTCCTTTCTGGGGAATCTTCCGAGACAAATATGCCAGAGGTTGGTGGGGCCAGAGGCAAATATAGGCAGAATAATGATTCATTTTACCTCCTTACCGTAGGCTAGTTTCTGTACATATTCATCGCACGCTCTCTCTGCCTCTCTAGCCATGCAGAAACACGTCTGGTGCAAAGCAGGGGCAGTGAGGGGGTATGGCCTGTGGAGGGGGATGTACCCTGGGGAAAGTTCTGAGGGCCAGATAGAGAGGCCTGGATAGCAGCATTTTGTCCCTGGGCCTGAGGTTCCCCATCCCTGCTCTGAACCAAACAGAATGGGGGATGTTGGGAACACAATGCAAGGAAAACCTTACGGTAAGTAGGCTGCTCCGTGGCAGGGTTTGGCAAATGAAACATAATAATAATAATAATAATAATAATAATAATAATAATAATAAATAAAATTTTATTTATGCCCTGCTCTCCCCAGTCAGAACCGGGCTCAGGGCGGCTCACACCAATAAAATTACAATAAAACATAAAAAGCAATTAATTAAAATACAGATTAAAATACAGTATTAAAATTTAAAATGCAGCCTCATTTTGAGTAGTCAAATACAAGCCATGAGGGAGGAAAAACGCAGGGGTCAGACTAAGTCCAACCCAAAGGCCAGGCGGAACAGCTCTGTCTTGCTGGCCCTGTGGAAAGATGACAAATCCCGCAGGGCCCTGGTCTCCTGTGAAAGAGTGTCCAACCAAGTTGGGGCCAATACTGAAAAAGCCCTGGCCCTAGTAGAGGCCAATCTAGCCACCTTATGGCTCGGGATCTCCAGAAGATTGTTGTTTGTGGACCTTAAAGTCCTCCGTGGGGCATACCAGGAGAGGCGGTCCCGTAGATACGAGGGTCCCAAGCCGCATGATTATGTTAGGTCTCTTGGCTTTGTGCTTGAGTTGGCTGTGGTGACAGATCTCCAGCCATGGAAAATGTAGACCTCATGTCTGAAATTGTAGACTTGGCAAATGTTCAAAACATTTGACATGCATCTGTGGGCAGGGGTGTGCATGTGGGCCCTGCTGCAGTGTCCCCGTGTGCGTCATTCTGCATGCTCAGTCCTCAACTTGCCCCATGTTGAGGTGGGAGGAGTCTGCAGGGGGGCTGTACTCATTTTGCTTGAACTCGAGTGAATCGCCTTGCAGTGTTGGGAACCTGCTCTATCAGGGTCACCAGTCATGTGGAAGGCTCTTCTCCCACTCAGGTGAAGTAACATAGAAGCCCCCTGCAGACCACCCCATGCAGCATGAGGACGATTGCAAACTAAAGGAGGATGTGCTACATGTATGAGGAAATTGGACGTGGGAGTTGTGTACATGCCCTTGCCGCTGCCCACATTTAAAAGCATTTGTGTGTTAAGACACTAAGTATGCCTTATATTTTCCTCTTGGGTGGTTGTGCCTCTGTGAATCATCCACTTTCCACGAATCTGTACAATCTGTAGAGTTGGAAGGGACCACATGGGTCATATAGTCCAGCCGCATTGTTTGCTCAAATCCATGACCCTGGAGATTAAGAATATCATGCTTTAGTGACTGTTGAAGCAGATTCAGTTTTAGACTACAAAAAGTCTGGGGAAGACACTGTGAATCCACCCTTAGAAGCAAATGTTGAGCCTTGGTGCCTTGCTGCTGTAATTGGACCAGTATGAGGAAACATGGGTTTCAATTGCCTTTCAGGTCACAAATCTGGCCTGGTGGTTTTGCACATTGCTGCCTCTCAGTCTTGCCCACCTCACAGCACATGAAATAATTTCTTATCTTTTCATTTTTGCATACTTCCACCTGTATGGCACACTACTGATAGGGCAGTCTCCAAACAGAGTAGAAATTTATTTATACTTGTAAAATGTGAAGAAGGCTAATATAATGGGGAGAGGAGGGGGAAAGGAATTTTTAAAATATTTCCATCAATGCAAAGCTGAGACTGGGAAAAGCAGCCTCAGCCTTGCATTGTTGGAAAGATGAAAATTTCCTTTTGAAGCATCCTGTTCCAGGAGCAAAGATTCTTTTGGTCCCTGATGTGCGCACTGTCTCTTCCTTCCTCCCTCCCTCTCTCTTTCTCTTTCATTCTCCCTAAATTTGAGCTGCTTGGACAGGTGCTTCATCTTGGCATCTGTTTCTTTTGACTGTGTGAGATTACCCTCTCCTTCGTCTCATATTGTGTTTACTTTCAGAATATGAGGATGATAAGATCTCCTTGCCATTTGTTGTGACAGACCTGCAAGGAAGAAATTTGAAGCTGCTGAAAGAGAAGGCTGTCTGTCAGGTGAGGGTGGTTCTGGTCCCAGCATCATTAGAGAAACTGGATTTGCAGCTAGCCTAGACTTGTGATTGGTTCACTTAAACTGAACCATCTTGATTTATTTCTATTAACAAGGTGACCTAAAGTCACTGAGAGGAGTTAATTTAAACTCAAGCAGGTTTCTCCTTCCCACTTATTTCCTAAACAGAAGTGTATACTGATTACTTCATATAACCAGAAAGAAGTGTAGTTTTGCAACTAGAGGGTTGTATTCCGTGCTAGTTCTATTAAGAAGAGACTCGTTGAAGTTCATTGATCCAAGTTAGTCATGTCCATTTATTTCAGTGGGTCTGTTCCAGAGCCTTCAATACAGATCTGTTCACCTCCCAAAAATTTTAAACTGAAAGCTGAAACTCATTCAGAAAGGTATCTGGTGTAGTCCTCTGGAGACTGCATCCCAAAAACTTGAGCACATGGAGGAATGAGCAAGTGATTGAATGACAATTATGTATGTACCAGCTCTCTGCATATGGAAAAACTAGAAAGTCGTGGAGGAAGCTAGTTCAGAATCCTTCCTAATGTGCTAATTGTCCCCAGGCTGGGCATTTTGACATTGGGGAACTTTCAAACGTGATTTCCCCCACCTACGTTCTGCAATGATACAGTCCCTAGAGAGCTGAACTTTCTCGTTTTTAATCATGTAGATCATACTGATGGGCCAGACGGTCTAGGAAGTCCATCACACCAGCAATACGCCACCCTAAGGGGTGCTTCCACATGGATTTGCTACACATGGCTGGCTTTTGCAATATATTACAGCTGTGCCATAGAGCCACCTCAGGGAGCAGGGAGCTTAGCAGCAGGCACATGCTCATAATATATGATGCTGGCTTAAAGGATTATTAGAGGAGTAGAATCAGCTTTCCCCCTCAACTGAAGAGTAATATATTTGGTTACAAAATGTCCTCTAACTGGTGGTGTTTCTAGTCTTCTGCCGTCATCCTATGACAGTTACTGAGCTTTCTGCTACCGAAATGCTGCTCTGTTAGTGTTGATGCACCTGGCCTACAGAACTCACTAGTAGAAAGTTGGCAGCCTTCATCTTGGCTCACTTGCACCAACTGCTCATCCATCATCTGCAACATGAGGTCACTTACAGAGATTGCATCTATCCACTACCCTCCAGCGATAAAAGGGAGCTGTTTTGATACCAGAGGGGGGCAGCAGGTTCCACCTCAAAGGAGTCTCTGGAAGGTGCTCTCTGCCATTTTGACTTTCCCTCCCAAGCTTTGTTAGGATTAAAGTTGTTTTAGATTCACAGTTGGGTTTTGCACATTGTAAGTTTTTATGCTGTAAATGTTTGAGAATTTAGAATTGTCTCAAGGTGGCTCTGGTGCAGGGCTGGCGATGCAAATGCTTCCCCTTTCCTAAAGCTGCATCTTTCTTTGCCTTTCCAGGGCCAATACTTAACAGTGGAGCAACTGACTTTAGATTTTGAGTATGTCATTAATGAGGTGATCCGGAACGATGCCTCATGGTCCAAGCAGTTTTGCTCCTTCAGTGACTACGACATCGTCATTTTGGAGGTAAGACAATGTTGGGTGTATTACCGCACCAACGGTGCCCCATTTGGGTGCAGTTTGGGTCATTGAGGAACTATGTTGCATCCTTGCAGCCATTGATCTCTGGACTTTATTTCCAAGGAAGGGCTTTATTTGTTGTCTCTTTTATTAATTTTTGATAGCTACATCGAATCCTTTTGAAGCTAAAGTGAGAGAGATATCAACATAAATAGCCAATGCATGTCTAGTTGGCATTTACTGTATTGCTACACTACAAGAGCCCTTGGCAATTGACCTACCTGTTTAATACCCTCTAGCAAGCCCCACTCCTATCCTTTCTTTAATTTTCTGGTTAGTTGTGACTGAAGGGGAGACTGAAACACAGTTGCACCATTGTTTGAAAACCAGAACTCTCACTATGCTTGCCATTGACCATGTTGGCCAATAGTGCCAAGGCATACTTAAAATGCTGTGGCCTTAGTAATTTAGGCTAGTACATGTGAATTATATTCAGTGCCAGCAGATGTCATCACCTG
Organism: Zootoca vivipara; assembly: GCF_963506605.1. Taxonomy (NCBI): domain Eukaryota; kingdom Metazoa; phylum Chordata; class Lepidosauria; order Squamata; family Lacertidae; genus Zootoca; species Zootoca vivipara. Next base: position 34,876,204 of record NC_083291.1, on the reverse strand, counting down.
TTTGATTTTCCAACTCAAAAGGGCCTTTGAGAGTCCCATTCTGCTTTCAGGCATGATACCTAATTTGTATGGGAGCCTTCACTAATAAGGGGTAGCGGGAGACCTTCTTTTCTACCTCACCAAAGGTGGCTGATATGGAACCTTCCTTTTTTTAAAGACAGAGATGGCCAATTGTCTCCCTAGTGTCTCATTATAAGGTGCAAAGCTTGCTACTGCTATTTACCTCTCATTTCTTGGGAGACATATCCACCAGATTGGAAGTGGTACTCTGCAACACAGTCCCAAGACTGCCCCAGGGGAGGATTGAAAGGGGTGGGAGAAATCCTTCTCCCATGGTATCTCACAGCTTCTTGAGCCTGTGTGGCTTGGGTTATGCCTAGCCAAGGAATTAAGAGTGTGTGTGTTGTGTTGACCAGGGAATGTGCACACAGGGGGAGAAGTAGAATTGTTCCATCTGGCAAGCTAAAATGCTTGCATTGATGGAACCATTGCCTTGGTGTGATGTTGAAGCTCACCCCGTTGCTGATTTAAAGCAATAGTTAGATAGCAGAACTCTATAAAAACATAAGGCACTAGAACAAATGCCTGTCCCCAAAAGTTGTGTACATATTCTGAAAGGTGTTGGGCCAGCAATTCTGACTTACTGGTCCCGATATAAGTACGGTGCAGTTCAGGTAGTTTGCTTTTACCAGCTGTCAACTTTGCCTTCCTAGGTGTGTCCAGAAACCAACCAAGTTATTATCAATATCGGACTCCTGCTCCTAGCCTTTCCTTCTCCTGATGAAGAGGGGCAGCTCAGGTGAGTCTCTGTCAGACCCACCTTGGGCCTCTGAATATCTTCTCTCTTTGAATTTCTGTCATGTTAGGATTTTGACACAGAAGGACCTTTGGTAGGGGGAGAAATATTTTGGAGTGATTTACTAGAGTAGAAGGAAGCAGACTAAACATTAATATATAGGGCTTAAAAGTCATACACTTCACCTGTTTTGTCAGCTCACTTTTGCATTTTGGTCTTAATTTGGGTGGAGCTAAGTGAATTTTTTGCAGAACCCTCATTTTGTGTGTGTGTTGGGGGGGGGGAGAAATCAGATTTTAATGAAATTTTTACAAATGTGGTCTCATGATTTGTCAAAATATTGCCCAATACTGCAAATAGTAACATTAATGTCATTTGTCAAATAGTCAAAACCACCCAGCTAGCAAATATTTTCCAGTATTTACTCTCAGGTAATGAAATCAGATGCAAAATCCCAATCTTAGTACTTGGGCAAATACTTGGCAATAACTAGTATGTGAAAATAGCATCTGCGGAGGATATATATTGAGAGCAAATTACTTTCAGCTGTGGTTCTGAGTATCTAAGCTCTCTTCCTGGAGCCAATAGCTGGGCATAGGCTGGCGGAGGTCCATCAGTTGCTGAGATTAATCTTGGAGTAATTTACAAGGTATGTCGTTGGAAAGAGGATGTTGCTTTCTAGTGTACACAGCTGCTTGTCTAGATTGCCCTTTTCTGGTTTTCACAGGCCAAAGACATATCACACTAGTCTCAAAGTTGCATGGGATCTGAACACTGGCATCTTTGTCACAGTCAGTGTGGGAGACCTCACAGAAGTCAAAGGGCAGACCAGGTAAGACATTGTGTGATGTGCCATAAGGGAAATCCATCTCAGACAGCTGGTTCTAGTTGACTAGTTACCAGTTGCCCGATATATTCAGTATTATGAACAACGCACCAAAACGTATTTTGAACACACACAAATTCTTCATGTAGAACTGCATCCATTTATTTTTAATTGGCTATGCAATGTATGGGCCTGTATTTAGTACAGTTCCACCCCCTGTATTTTTTGTTGTAATCTGTTATTTTTTGTGAAATAGTCTATATTTTTATAAATAAATAAAATAATTAAGGAGCTTGCTAAAGCCAACTATCACCTGTACCCATACTGTTTCACCTAAAACCGTTCCCACAGCTGAAGGGAGTTTATAGTTGCAAATGAGTAGACATTTCACGAAGCCTCAGTCTGTTGTGGATTAATGATACCAAGATGGGGAAAGAAACTGTGATTTCTTCCTTAGTACTTTGTTGGAGACCTGTTTGCAGATTGTGGATGCTGATAGAGCCCCATCTTTCTTCCCTTAGTGGCAGTGTGTGGAGCTCCTACCGGAAAAGCTGTGTGGACATGGTAATGAAATGGCTGGTGCCAGAGAGCAGTGGTCGTTATGTCAACAGGATGACTAACGAGGCCCTTCATAAAGGTAACTCAGCACTTTCTAGGAGGCCCCTGGGTGCCTTCCTCAAGGCATAGTGGTGATACCGTAGTTGACTGGTTAATGTTGAGGCAGGAAGCCTACTTCAAACCAGGGAGCCAGCTGCTGGTTTCTGTGCCTCTCAGGAGGACAACATGTCTTTTCTAGGACACGGAAGGACTCATTCTCACCCTTGCTGTTGCTCAGGGCTAGCTTTAAGTTTCAGCTTATTCCTGTGCCTCCTTCCTAAATTGTAATGTGGTGTATTCTTGGAACACTGATGGCCTTTTGTGGATTGCCTGGCCCAGATCAGTGTGTGACTAATTTCATGTCTTCCTCCTTCCCCCTACAGGCTGCTCCTTGAAATTCCTTGCCGACAACGAGCGTTACACTTGGATTGTCTTATGAGGCCAGGTTCAGAAGCAAAGCTTACATCAGTAGTTCATTTCCTGCCATAACTGTGTGTCACATTCAACTACCTCCCTTGTTAAAAGTTTTTAATTTCCCTATCCCTTTGGACTAGACAGTTGCCCCAATGACCCTGAGTGCATCTTAATTGATTTGTGGGTAGAACCACACCCTCTGCTTCATTGTCTCTACATGCTGGGGGGGGGGAATACAAGGCTGGTCCAGATGCTCTGAAAAGCCTGCCTCTCCTTGTAAGGTAGTCGTACTAGTTGGACTACACAGGCTCCAACAGAAAAGCAGCTGCTTCTGTGCAGTTATGTCCATTTGTACTTGGTGAAACTGCAAGGAGACTCTTAAGAGGTGAGTCTTCTACAGGGTTTGTCCTCCTCGGGCCTAGAAAATGAAATGATTCCGGGGCAACGATTGTTAAGGAGACCAAAACCAACTTCCCTGTTTTGAGTTTCAGTGTTTCAGGACCCCCACCCCCCGAGTGGATGGGGCCACAAATGTGTTTTTCATTCTTTTAATTTGTCTCAAGCAGGCTTTCTCTTCCCTGCAATAAACATTTAAATTTGAGAATGGCTGTTATTGTTTCATTTGCTCTTTGAGAGGAAAAAACTTCATCACTTCCAAGGCTATATTTGAGAACCTACTTACATTGCAGCCAGAGGTGGGTTTAGGGTACTTCAACTGGTTTGGCTACATGGGTGCCACAACAATGATGTAGAACAGAGTGTGAGAGGTGGGGCGCAGAATTTTAGTGTTGCACAGGGTGCTGCTGAAATTTGAGAGCCCAAAATCCACCACTGCTGCAGCAAGGTGTATGTATATTCCCAAAGCCACTGGCTGCAAACTTAGGAGATGCTTGTGCAAGCTCAAGATGCTTTTTTGCCTCTTTTCAACTGCAAGGCAACAGTGAAAATAAAGAGCGGTCCAGCTTTGCATTGCAGCAGCTGAAATGTTTTGTTTACACCCCGCCCTTCTTCCATATAACTCGAAGCAATGTACACAGGCTTCCTAGCTGGAGTATCAATGCCCACACTTGCTCAGGTTCAGCAAGGTAGTATTGTATCATGCACCTTCTGACCATATTCTGTCTGCCATTAACTTCTCCTTTCTCGTACTATGGCACAAAAATATGCTTGTTTCAAGAGGGAGGGGAGAGATCAGAGAAGGGAAGAGTGGCAAGATTCATGGTGGATTGGGAGTGGGGAGGCATTACTCCACCACCACTGAGAAGTATTCACTTGAAATCAAAGTTGAAATATTAGCACATTACCAGCAAAACCACTAAAAGGTTGCAGTTTCAAGGCTTTGTGCCCTGGATTTCATATAAATTATTCTTATACAAGTGTGAATAATTCACAGTCCTATAATTGTCAAATAGCAGCATGTTGTAAATGCCTTTGAATAAAATTAATGCTATTTGAGAAGAATTTTTCAGGGGGGGGGGGAATGCTTGAAATTATTTCCCGCTGGCTGGTAGACCGCTTAAAGGAGAAGACCCCACCTGCTTCTGTGTTTGTCCACAGCTGGAGGCAGAATACCACTTGCTGGAAACTACAGGAGGGGAGAGTGCTCTGGTGCTCAAATCCTCTTGAGGGTTTCCCCACAGGCAACTGGTCGGCCACTGGGAGAACAGGATACTGGACTAGATGGGCCACGGGCCTGATCCAGTAGGCTGTTCTTATGTCGTCTTCCCTGTAAAGTGGCTGTTCTAGGCCCAAGCTAGATGAAACATTAATTCCTTATAGGCAATTAATAGGCAATATTTAAAATATAGACATTGGGAGGGAGTGTTGAGTAGAATCTGGACCATGGAGGAACTAATCAACTCCCCTCCTTGCTGTGGTTCTGATAAAGCTCTCTCCACTTCCCACTCTAAAAAGCTGAGGGGGGAGCTTTTTAGATGGGATCTTGTTTCCTGGGGCTAACAGCTTTGAGAGTGCAGAAGATGAAATTAAAATAGCCAGATTTGCAGTGGCTGTAAACTATAAAAACTAATGTTTACTGCTTATATGCAATGGGTGTCCTACCTATTAGCCAAGTTGAGATTTGTGCTGAGGATGTCAAGTCAAGGTTGTCCTCTTAGTTTAGTATAGCTGGACTAAAAGTGAAGGTAAAATTTTATTTTGGTAAGAGTAAGCAAGCAGCATCCTAGGCAAAGAACACGGCTGAATTTATTTCTTAAGAAAGAACTACAAAAGGTAGAAAACAGCTTTTTCACTCCAGACTACACACACGTACATCATCTGACCACAGGCACTGCCCATCTCATGGACCCAGGACACCTACAAAGCTCTTCAAACTCCACTTGAAGTCTATAGTGCAGCTAAAGCTGCTGCTGCACAAAAGATTGACACAAAATATATATTTTATACAATATGTAGATTTGCAATAAACATCTATATCACAGGTTTAAAACACTGGAAAATTGAACAAATAAGGCCATGATGGTTGAAAAACCCAAAAATATCAAGTAATTTATCTTCACCAATCTCACAATATTTAGGTGGTTTTTAGAACAAGAATTAGTAATTACATATAAAAGCACAGATTTTTTTTCTGTTTAAAACTAGAATATCTAATATTCAGTTACAAACCAGAAGAGTGATTACTTTCTTTAGAGTAAGAAGTAACCAAACCTGTTTGCTTAGTTACTAGCACAGAGGGAACAGGGGACTGGTTTCTTTTAAAAACTGAATGCGATGTTCTCATCCAGCAAGTATTTCTGCAGTCTGGAGCATCCAGACTGAGTTGAACCTGCTGACTGATGACTCTCCTTAGCTGCTCTGCAGCTAATCATCTTGGTGGACAGAGAGAATCTTGGTTCAGAGGGAATAGGTGTTGGCATTGTGTAAGGCAGCAACTGAATAAAAAGGTAAGCTCATTCATGTTGTTGAGTCCTGCGTGATTGGTAGATCCAGCATTCTGCACAGTTCAAAGGGGAATAGCTAGCTTACAGAAGCAAGGTTTTTGCAAACAACATGATCCATTTTCCATATCAAAGTTAGGACTTCTCTAAAGCTAAAAGCCAATCTGCATACATTTCAGAGAGCAGGAACAAGGGGAATGCTGGAACAGATGAGTCTTATTACTTGGAACCTTGATTTACAGCCAGTTCCTTCCAGATCACTGATTTATATCCCTGATGGGAGTATGAACCTTTATTCTCCGATGGGTGTATCTTGCTTTGTCAGGTGTGTGGGTATGCTCACATGCCCGACAGTGAAGTTAATCAGCATGCATAACCAGAAACATTTGAGCACACTGCTGTGAATTGTTAGTAAAAGCAGCCGAAGAGGCAGGTATGATAAATAAGGTGCTTCTCTGACAGGGCAAGTGCTTATTTATGCAAAGTGGGAAATGGCTATGAAGCCTCTGGTAAGGAAAGAAACATCCCTCTATCACCTGCATCCTACTTGCTGTAGTTCAAAGTAATGAAGAGGTGCTTTGTGCAAATATCTCCCTTCAAGGTAGCATTCTGCTACAGGAGCAAAGCAAAAGTTTTGGCACCTGTGTTTTTCCTCTAGTCAGTCACTTCAAGGAGAAATTTGCTGGCCCACAAGCTGGGCAACTCTCTTAAGTAGCCCTTCTCTAGACTAGGCTGACTGATTGCACTTTAATAGGGACTACAGAGGGGGCAAGTTCCTGTTTAGCACACTATATGCACTTGCTCTGCTGCAACAACTGCAGAGGGGATATTTTGCTAGAAGGACCAGAAAGCCTGCCTATAATCCCAGTACTTAGAAAACCCACGTGCCACTAAGCAAGCTGGCACATTTACATGATGGGGGTGATACGGAGGTGCTGTGCTCTAGGTAATTACAGCAGTTTAATACAGTTGGGTGCTGCTAAGAGCAGCCACCAGCCTATTTGGCTGAGGTTGGGAATGCGATGGTAGTGGCTAGAACAATGGGATTCTCTGGTTTCTGCTGTGAGGCAGGTAGCTTCAATAAATCAATTTCTTTTACATGGAGAATTTGGACAAACCAGAAAAAGAGGAGAACCAGAAAGCACTGGCGGAGGAAGAGGAGAGCAGGGCGAGCGCCCCCGATGGGGTGCCATCGTGGCTGTTCCCCTTCCCGCGCTGGGCGCCCCACCCCCGGGACGCGTGTCAGCCCTGCCCCCGCCTGCTCTCCGTCCCCCGGTGCCGGAGCATAAAGCTCCGCCACTGCCTGAAAGCCTCAAATCTCAGTCTTTTTGGACTACCAACTATTATTATTAATTAAATTCCTATGCCACCCATTATGAGCGCCTTTATATGATGACAAGGGTTAAAAGATTTACATGAATATCTATTAGTAAGGAGAAAGGTTTCAAGGAGCTGAGGGACTACAAGGATGGTCCTGAGAGTTTCCTCCTTGACCACATGCTTTGGTGCACATCCCTAACTTAAAGGCCCCCAGATCTTTCCTTCTCCTACCCTAGAAAGAGGTGTTTTATAGGAAACAGAGTGCAGCATCAACCACTATGATTTGTGATTCCTGGAGGTGGCGATGCTAGTGCCTGAACAAGTCTATGCTGAAAGCCAGCAATGAGCAAATGGTTTTCATACAAGCAAAATGTGTGTTGAATCCCACCTTCCAGACCTGGGTAGGTCAACACGCAAAGGTAACAAACAGCGGCTACACCTTTCCTCGACACAGTCTTCATGCCTTGTTACAAGCAGCTGTAATGGGTAAGGTGTAACCCACTGTTGTAAGCTCTGAGCCTAGGCACTCTTCCAACTGCTGCTTGTAAGAGGAGTAAGAAGCTAGCGTTTACCGTGCCGAGATAGTTCTGCAGTGACCTCTACCCTCCCAAGTACTTCAGTTTGCTTTCCTTTGACCTTTCCTAGCACAGGACCAATCAAGTAGGTTGCATCCACATGATTACCATCCAAATTTTGTAGCCTAATTATGCTGCAATGTGACTGGTGGGCTGTTAGCGTGGATATAGGCCGAGATAAAAGTGTACTCTGTACCACAGTTACATTGGTTGTAGTAGCTCCTACACTGTAAATCCCACCTGACTGCAGTGTATCAAGCAGGCTTTGGCCTCCAAGCGCTCACAAGAGGACTGACTAATCCTATCCCATGCATTGTGACAGCCGTAATAAAACCGTAAGTGGAAGCAATGTATCCAGACCCCGTTACTTGGTTAATGGAAGGTCTGCCCCCCCTTCACCCTCCACACTTGCAAAAGTTAAGTATTCGTCTGCCACTTTTGATCGCATTGAAAAGCTAGCCTTGCATAATGGTCAGACCCTTAACACAGACAGGTGAGTTAGCCATGTCTGGAAGAAGGCAGTACTGTTTATGCCACCATTTTGCATGCAGAGAAGCCCAGCACTGGAGAGTTTTATAATTAATGCAGCTAATTATCTGGCGTGGCTGAAATGCGACACCATTTTGACACAGCTGTACCAGGAGTCTGGTGGAAAGGACACTGACTCAAAGATCCTACTAGTATTGCATCCCATCCTACTCGAGACACTAAAGCAGGGATGGGGGAAACCTTTGACTCTCCAGATGATGCTGAACTTCCATCAGCCCCAGATAGCCTAGCCAGAGGTCAGAGACGATGGGGGCTCAGAGTCCAACATCTCAAAGGCCACATTCCCCATCCCTGATTTAAAGGGATCACTTAGCCTGACTTTGGGCTAACAACAGGTAGGGCTTCCTGACTTGTCACAACGGATAATCAAATCTGCCCAGAGATCCAAATTTCTGGCCAGTCACCAGCAGCAGCACCAATCAGCTTAAAACTGCCTACAATAAAGCTAATTGGGAACAGTAAAGCATCTGAGAACACAGCTGCTTCATGCCTTCTCTGCACCCAAATGTAGCAGCAGGAGCACAGAAGTGGTAGAATCCAAAGAGTTTTGCAGCGAGAGTTCAATTGCATGTTATGAAATAAGTATCTGTAAATTCAGACATGCTTACTGAGAATGAAAAAGGGGGGGGGCGAGGCAGAAATCAAGCTAAGCAATGGGCTGGAAGGAGTTGTTCAGAGCAATAAGCCCTGGACAACTTCTAAGCAGCTGGAGAATGAGAATTAGTTGTATGAAAAACCAGAAATTGTCAGGCATAGGGCCAGGGCCACCCACTGTAGACTGTTAATACTGCAGCGTTGCAGCAGCTCCTCTTCTAATGAGACCCTGCCTGCTGCAAGGAGTCTGCAAGCAGTTAAAAGTCTGACTGGGCTACAAAGACAGTACAGCATGTGTTGCATGCCCACACACGCATGTGGTCATTAGGCACATGTCCGTGGCAAATGGGAGCTTGGAGACCATTGTGACAGTACAGGTACACGCCGCACTCTCCAAAGTACCGTCTCACACATCCATTAGCTTGAGGCAGTCCAAAGTCCAGTAGTACACACCACACTTGAGAAAACCCATTGTTGCATTTAGCCACTGTCATAGAACACAGGGAAGAGTAACCCAGGATCCATGATGAAGCTATGGGATGAATACAGCACAGCGCCTCGCCCCAAAACAGGCACAAGTCTTGCTGCTGGGAGTTCTAAACCCAAGCACTGACCACTCCTCAAGTTCCGTGACGCTCAAACCATGAGCCCAACAGCCCCCAGAAGTACAAAACTAAGGCAGATGCCCGGGAACAACAGAAACTTCCAGGCAAACAGGGGGAAAGTTCCCCATCATCTAGTGACATTCAGCCTGATCTGAGGAAGGAGCTGGAGTGCCACTTCCCAGGCAGCCATCCTCTGTGGCTCATCCGGTTACCCATATAAAGAAACTTAGACTTGCTAGATACTGTGCATAGCCTAGTCCTTGCCAAGAGGCAGAAATGGCTAGATCCTTGGTGAACCTATCTCAGTTTAATAACTGAATAGCACTCACTGCTCTGGGAGCAGAGGCCATAGGGGGCTGGGACTTGTGCCCGGGCAAGCACCCCCTCCAACTGACAGTGGAAAGCAGCCATGGGTGAGGGGCATGGGGCAGAAGGGCTAAGCCAACTTCCAGGGAACCCAGGTTATCAGAGCAGCAGCTGGAATGAGGCAGAAACCAGCCCAAGTCGCCCAAACCAGCCCCTTCGGTGCTGCTAGGGGCTGGGGAGGCTGTTGGGGTGAGGGCTCCTAACTGGGGGCTTGCTTGGGCTACAGGTGAGACGGAGAGGTGTGAAATGAAAGCGCGATGCATACCACTTGGAGATAGGGAACAGCTCATCTTTATCGCAGGGCAGCGCAACACAGCGCAAGGTGCATCCTGGCCTCCTGCCGGCCACTTGGCAGTCAGTCCCTCCTGTGCTGCTTTTTAACTGGAGGGCAGCGCTTGGACAAAGATGCCCCGGGAGTCTGTCCGTGCCAGCTTCGACGGTGGCTCCATAGACTCTGCTGTTAAACTGCTGGACTCATTGGAGCTGAGAGATAGTTCTTGGGGCATTTCTTCATCGCTCTCGTCTTCCTCTTCCTCTTCCTCATCTGATTTAGAAAGAGAGACGGTTACAGCAATCCTGAGGCTTGCAGCCTGATTGAAAGAACCTGAGGACTGATACAATGCAAGCACCAGCCTATTTTGTCCCCTCAATCCTCGGAGATGTCTTTTTCAAACCACAGCCTGGGTACCCCCTCAAGGCCAGCTGACAAAGAACAACAGGGAAACAGACAGTCATCAGCTATCTAGTCAATTTGGAAGCCTAAGTAAAATCCAGGTATTAACCATGACATCTAAATAGAGCCTCCATGCGCAGAGGTGAAATATTAATATAAATATCACCTACCAACAGTTAAGGCCCATCACCTTTTATAAGCATTTCCGAGAGGCACCTGGAAGGCTCCATTCAAGATATAATGCTGGATTATTAGACCTTCAGTCTTATCCAGCAAATGTAAAAGTTAATACCTATATTCAAGTGTCTGTTGCTACTAGGGTTGCCAGACTCAATAGAGGACAGGACTTCTGTGCCTTTAATTGTCCTGCTCTCTTTTGAGTCTGGAAACCTTAAAGAGAAACCAGCAGGCCCTTTGCTTGGAAATTAAACAAAGGGTCTGCTGGTTTCTCTTTAAGGTTTCCAGACTCAAAAGAGAGCAGGGCAATTAAAGGCACAGAAGTCCTGTCCTCTATTGAGTCTGGCAACCCTAGTTGCTACCACTGGCTCCTTCCTTTGCCCAAGTCCTCTGTCTCAGGCCAGCGAACTGAGGGGAGAGTATTGTATTGCCTGTGGGAAGACTGCAAACGGGACCAGAGCACAACACCACTCTCTCTACCGGTGATTCCCAGCAACTGGTATTTTGCTAGCAACTGGGATTAAATGAACAGCTGATGATGTAAATACACCCTCCACAGCTCCAGGGACAGCTTGTAACACAACCAGTCCCTTCCCGACTGAGCATCCCCCTCCCTTCCCTTCTCCCTCTCTCTCTTACACGTTTTGTTTGTTTGAGGATCACCTTCCCTCAGGGCTAATCTGTCAAGCATATGCTGCTGAGGCCAGCAACAAAAGTGGATCTTCTGCCACCCACTTTTCTCCTTTTGCCTCCCTCTTCTTCCTCACCTAGAAGAATGTTGTTGCCAGGTCTGAACTGAGGACTTATAGAGGGCGTTTTTTTAAAAAAAATAGGTTGAGGGCTGCTTGTCCCTGCTTTATATCTACAAATTATTCACTTCTAACCATATACAGGGGTTTGTTATCACTCCCATCTTATGTGAAGTAAAGAGAATGAAATGGGACCAAGGTCATTTCGAATTCATAACTTTGCTGAGCTTGAAGCCAGCTAATGAGCCATTGATTTCATTCTGTGTTCTGGTCTTGCATCCAGGAGAGCAGAAAGACCTGTCCAGTACTGTAAGATACCCCAGAAAAAGAGGGCAGCCACAAGCAAACCAAAGGACACTGCAGTAATCAAACTTCTCTCTCTCTCTCTCTCTCCATGTAATTTGTTTTAAACTCTTTTTAATATTTTATTTTAAATGGGTGTGGAGCCCACCCCCAATGAAAGGGTGGTTAATAAATCCAAAGTAATGATGATGATGTATGGTCTAGGCCAGGCATCCCCAAACTGCGGCCCTCCAGATTTTTGGCCTACAACTCCCATGATCCCTAGCTAGGACCAGTGGTCAGGGATGATGGGAATTGTAGTCCAAAACATCTGGAGGGCCGAAGTTTGGGGATGCCTGGTCTAGGCAGCCGACATGCTTCAGAGCTGAAAAATCTGGGCTCCAATGCTGGCTCACCCCTTGAATTCAGTGAATAGCCTCAGGTAACCTCCCTCCTTCAGTTTCTCTTTCATACTAGACAAATGGGAAGAGCACTACCGCCTCACACATTTGTAAGGGAGCGAGAGTAATGGCCCCCAAGGGAGGGAGAGTAATGCCCCCCAAGGGTCTAACATCTACCACTGACAAAGCCTAAGCGAAGGGCTGGGCGATACCTTTATCCGGATCCAAGGGGTTCAAGGAGCTCGTCAGGTTTGCAAACTTAAAAAGAAACAAAGAAAACATATGTAAGGTTCTTCCCACGTTATAGACTACCCTGCCTGTAGCCTAATGCTGCCTCACACAGCCCTTCTATGCTGGTGGGCACTGCTTTTTCTCAGGCAGAGATCTGGGATGGGGGAGAAACAGTCCAGAAACCCCCCTCTCCAGAACATGGCAATGAACACTCCGTGGACTAAAAATTGGAGGTGGTGGTGGGGCGGCACTACTTCTTGTTTGGATTTCGCTGATTTCTTGACCTCCACACAAGCATCCACCAGCTAATGGAACATGGATGGCGAGTCTTGGATTAGCTATGGCTCCTCACTCACTGGTAAGCACTGGGCAAGTGAAAGTGTATCATGCCAGTGTGTGGAACTTTTAAGATTACACTGAACGAAACACGTTGGGCTCTGCATAGAAACAGAGGCACAGTTTCAATATTTCTGTAGCTCAGCACTAGAGCACATACAAAAGGTCCAAGATTTAATACCTGACCTGCCCAGTTAGCATAATCTTAAAATTGGGTTGGAAGAGGAGATTAGAGATTCATAAAAATTACTACCAGAAATGGATCAATGATTTGACAAATAAATATAAGGCAGCTTCATTATGTCCAAAAGCTCCGTGGTGTCAACAGGGGGAAAGATTCTTGATTCTGACATCCCAGCCGAAGGCATGTCAATCAGAATGGTTCTAGCTCTTTAAGCAAAGGTTCCTTCACAGATTTTTCCAACCTCAAGTCCAAAGCCCACGAAACCTACCTCTCCCATGACAGCGATGGGAGTCTCTCCCTTGGCCTGGGCCACACGGTGCTCTATCAGGTAGTACATGTACTCGTCATAGAGGAGGCGGATGAGATGGAAGGAGCCAAAACTGGCTGCGCTCCGCAGGGTCAGATCCCGAATCACCATAGAGCTGGAGAAAGGAGGAGCCCAATGCTGCAGTTACCATGCAGGCGGCAGGGGAGGACTTTGTAGTGCCCTGTGTGAGGCCAAAATCCCCCCATCCCTGTCTTCCATTCTGTGTGTGCACTACGGCCACAGTTGCAATGCCCTGCAGCACCCCCCCCCCCCTTTGGCTCGGCACCCAGTGCAGAACCGGTTGCACAGCCCTAAATCTGCATCTGCAGGCAGCATCACAAGGCACGTAAGCCACCCTGTTTCACAAGCATGGCTAAACAGCAGGGGAAAGTCTACAGCTGAGATGGGTGTGAGCCCAGAACCAAGCCCAACACTCTGCTTCTCACCTTCTACTTACCTGTAGAAGGACCACTTGAGGAGGAAGAGTTTGGCGGCTTTGGGGAAGCTGGGGCTGCCATGGTAGGGCTTCAGGACCTGGCTGACCACGCCATCCAGCCACACGGCCCACTGTTCCAGAGAGTTCTGCTGCTGCAGAGTCATCTTAAAGTCCTGCTCAAGGCGCTCCACCACACGATTCTCGCACCGACATACCCATGAGGCCTGCTCCTGCGGAGCAGCAAGAGGAGGAAGAAAGGTGTCTCTAGTGGGGTTTCTCTTCCCCGTTGGGTAAGCCAATGACCCACTTTGAAGCTACTTAAATGAACTGAAGAATCAGAGTGGCCAGGGAAATCTGGTACCTGGAGTCTCAAATGCCAACAAAATACTGTCAATGGCAAATCCCTTGTAATGGATGGGATGGAAAGGAGATCCAGACGCCCCACAGAGTCCAGACTGCCCAAAGAATCTGCCATTGGAGGGGGAGGGGAGCAGTTTGCAGCAAGGGAGCTGGCTTACTTGTGCCCACCTAAAATCATCATGGTTTTAGCCAGATAATTTCACTGTCCCGCTAAGTCATCACTGGGCACCCAAATAAAAAGATACATTCATTGCTAGAATTAATCAGCATACTTTGTCACAAGTAACAGTTATCCTCTGGAACTCACTGTCACAAGATGTGGCGGTCACTAGTTTAGGGCCAAGTTGCAGCAATGCCTAGTCAGGGAATTGCTGGACTCCAATTCCCACCAGTGCCAGCTAGCACAACCTATGGTCAGAGATGCTGGGCGTTGCACAAGTTCCTCATCCCCACTCCAGTTATATGAATACAAATGTGCTGTTAAGTGGGGGGGCAGGGGAAAGAAGGGGGAGAGCATCTGAAGCAAAGAAGTGGGGTAAGGATGAAGCAGCCCCCCTTCTCATCGCACACTGCTTCCAAATCTACTTTTTCTGGAGGCACAAGAAAAAGGGGCGCCAGCACTGCGTTCGTGTGTATATGCAACATCTAGGTGGCTTTTAAACATATTCAATAAGAACAGGTCCATCAACAGCCATTAGCCATCAAATGTAAATGAACTATCCTCCAAGGACCAAATTCTGGGATTAATCCACAGGAAGGGTCCTTCTTTTTGTGTCCTACCTGTGAGCTCCCAGTGCAAATGTGCCACTATGAGAAAGTCCTATGTTGAAGCAGATGTGTTAGTCCTATGTTGAAGCAGACTCAGCCAGATGGGTGGGGTATAAATAATGATGATGATGATGATGATTATTATCATGGGCCTAGCAAATAATCTGTAAGGCCTGTGCCTGACACAACTCTTATTTTGACCACTCAAAATGCCAAATAAGGCTTTGGGGTTAAATGAGACCAGTCAGTAGGAAGATATTTGCAGCTCCTGGATTCAAAATGGGAGAGGAAGAAAACAGTGGCAGAAGTGTGGAGGTTGTTACCTGGACATTAGTAAAATCCACCCTGTTGAGATCACTCAGCATCTGATTGATTTGGGCAGTGTTCTGTAAAACAGCCCGGGCAGCCTGGGCAAGGTGGTTCAGGGAGGTGTAACGCCGCAGCGTCTGGGCAAAGGCACTTGCTGCTGCAACCTGAGAGACAAAACACAGTAACGCAACGTGTTTCCCACCCGCCCCAAACTGAGGAGCTAGGAGTTTGTTCTGCTGCCACCCCCATTAGGAAGCGGGAGGAGCGGCTCCAACTGTTGAAAAGAGCCAACTGTGGCATCAAACTCTGGTCACTGGTGCAGAGGCAGAAAACCTCACCCAATGTGACTTGATAAGTTGTATACTGATCTGCCGCAACATAGACTGAAGGCTCCGGAGAGCACCGCCTCAAGACCTCCTAGTCTCAGAAAAATGTGAAGCCAAGACCAACGGCACCCCACAACTTCCCAAATCTGGCTCACCTTAACGCGGACCATCTCTTCTGGAATATTCATCATGGCATTCGTCAGCCAGCTCTCCAAACTTTTTGCAAAATTTCGGATTGCTTGCGTCAAGGCACCTGGGGAAGGATGTAACGTTAGCACGGCTGGTTTCAAGATGGTTGACAGTCCTCTGTTCATGGGGGTAGTAGAGAATACGTCCAAGGGCAACACGGCACTCAGGGGATGGCTTAAATGCCTCCACCTCAGGCCAAAGAGGCTTCCTACCCAAACCTGCACATGAGGCCAATCACCCAGCCCACTATGGAATAAGGCAGAAGCACCTGGCAGAGCCCCACCAGCAGCTCAAGCATCCTGATTTCAACATTGGTATTGGCTGTGGCCCTAGGTTTGGGATAGCCTGTTGCAGGCCTCAGATATGAGCTGGGCAGGATGAGCTTACTCGGAATGGGCCGGAGCACTTCTGGAATCAGGACCTCTACCAGCCCCTGGTACAGCAAGTTGTCGCAGTCCTTCGTCCATTTGAGGACAGGCTCGTACTTGGACAGTGTCACCAAGCAGCTCTTTGGGAGACGCTTCTCTGCTTCGTCTTGACTAAATATGAAACACAGACACCTGGTTAAAGAGCACCATCACCAAGCCACAACTCAGATTATCAAGACCCATCAACTATGCCAGCAGCCCTTCCCTAGGAACAGCAAATAGATTTTGGATACTAGATGTTTAAGGGCCTGCGGGGCAAAGGTGGAGATAAGATGCTAGGCAGTTAAGATGGGAAAACAACTTCCTATTTTGGTTCTCCTGCAAGGGTTCACATTTCCTCTGTAATAAGAAGTTCATTAAGAGGTTGTTATTCTTCTCCCTATCAGTTTTATTTTCCTCCTGTCCCATATATAACCCCTACATTTGGCCTTTATATCCTAATGTGGCCATGCCAGCCCAAGTCCTCTGTCTGATTGAACCAACAGGCCTTCAAGGGCAGTGAACTGCTCCATTCATTTTGATACAGAAGCAGATTATACGCAAGAGATGCTGGGGGAAATAATCTGGGTACTGGTGCAGAGGAAGATGCAGGGAACTTGAGGAGATGCTGATACAGGAGTGGAATGTCAATTCAGCAAAGTCTGCGAATGCCTAGATTAAATCAAAACTGGTGGAGTTTTTTTTTTACTGTTGTTCTACTCCAATAGGCAGTGTCTAAACCACAGAGCCTAGGACTTGCTGATCAGAAGGTCGGTGGTTCGAATCCCCGTGATGGGGTGAGCTCCCATTGCTCGGTCCCTGCTCCTGCCAACCTAGCAGTTCAAAAGCACGTCAAAGTGCAAGTAGATAAATAGGTACTGCTCTGGTGGGAAGGTAAACGGCATTTCCGTGTGCTGCTCTGGTTCGCCAGAAGCGACTTAGTCATGCTGGCCACATGACACGGAAGCTGTACACCGGCTCCCTTGTCCAGTAAAGCGAGATGAGCGCTGCAACCCCAGAGTCATCCGTGACTGGACCTAATGGTCAGGGGTCCCTTTACCTTTACTCCAATAGGCATATTTGCCTAAGTCTCCACTGAGTGCTGGGCTGACTATAAGCTGCAAGCCCTTGTTGCCTAGTGGCGTCTGTGCTGCAGGCTGGCTTCCCATGGTAAGTGTGATAGCCTTCTTAAAGGGATGAGCAGAGACAATACAGCACTGAAGTGCTATACAGCAGGGGAAACATGGAAGTGATTTTGTTGCTCAAACAGTTGAGAAATGCACCCAGACCTGGATCATGGAGACAGTAGAGCGAACCTGTCCTTAGTGCTCAGTAGTCTGATGCACTTCTTAGCAAATAGCCAATCCCATGTGCTTTTCAGCAGACGTCACTTGCAGATGTCCAAAAATGACAGCCTCTGCGTCATAAATTTGCAAAGCGCCCCACAGCATGTAGCTGATTTTTATATAAATGCCAAAAAACAAAGACTCACATATCGATGGGGGTAGCTTCACTGGGCTGGTTCAAATTGTACCTCCAAAAAGTCTTCCAGAGAGTCTCCACCAGTGTGAATTGCAAGTTTACCATCACATCAACAATGGCCTGAGGAGGAGGAGAAGTAGTTGTATGATTTAATTCTAGACCTGCTAGGCGGGAACAGAGACAGCAGAATCCTCCCTGCTAAATTAATTTGCCAGTGTGGTGTAGTGGTTAAGAGCGATAGACTCGTAATCTGGGGAACCGGGTTCGCGTCTCCGCTCCTCCACATGCAGCTGCTGGGTGACCTTGGGCCAGTCACACTTCTCTGAAGTCTCTCAGCCCCACCCACCTCACAGAGTGTTTGTTGTGGGGGAGGAAGGGAAAGGAGAATGTTAGCCGCTTTGAGACTCCTTCGGGTAGTGATAAAGCGGGATATCAAATCTAAACTCTTCTTCCTATCAACAAGATGATAGGCTGCCTTTAAAGAGTCAACCCAGTTGTCCAGCACATTCTGTCATTTCTGAATTCAAGGCCAATACTCTGCTAATAGTCAAGCAGAATATTTCAGAGAGCAGGTCGAGCATAAAGGCTGCTCAACTGGAATTCACGGACAGACTCAATACAAATTATTTCATATTGAAGCAAAACTCTAATTATTCCACCTGTGCCATGCAAATTGAGCACCTGCCTGCAAGGTGTGCTGCCCCAGTGACTGAATCACATTAACTTCAGTTGTTCACTCATGTATGGTAACTCTACTTTCAGCACGTGTTCATTGATTTTTCTGTCTCACAACAGATGTTTCCCAATCTGAAATGTGTGTCTGTCCACTCTCAACTTCACACACACATGCTCGAGCACCAAAAAACTAATGCTACAATAACATAGCTGCCAAGTTATCCCTTTTTTAAAGGGAAATTCCATTATGCTGAATAGGCTTCCTCGCGAGAAAAGGGAAAAGTTGGCAGCTATGCAATAAATTCATTAATATTTAAGAATCATATGCAGATGGCAAGATGCTTCTGAATTCCCATGATGCTTCTGCACAAATGCTGCAGTTAGAACAGACCATTCACCAGCATGTAGCTTAGGTGCTTAAAAGCTTCCTCTGGATAAAAATAAACAAATAAAAAACTTGCAGGGGCTGCCCATTAGCTACCAGGCAAAGTTAAAGACCTCTTTTGATTTACAAGGGCTTAACAATTTGGGCTCAGGATACGTTAAAGACTACCTGACTCCTTATATCCCTGCCCAATCACAGAGGTCTTGAGGTGAGTCACGGTCAGTGGTCCCCCATGACTCAGATATTCAGCTTGTATACCAGGATCCAAGCATTTAGTATTGTGGGCACAATGATGTAGAACTTCCTCCCAACTGAGATCAGACAGGCCCCCTCTGTTGAATTTCTGGTGCTTGGTGCAGACCTTTCTACTTCACTAGGAATTTTAAGTAAGTTTTCTGATGTTGTCGTTAATTTCAACTGATTTTATCTTTATTGTTTCTTTCACAATCTTACTGTACAACACTTAGAGCAGGCATCCCCAAACTGCGGCCCTCCAGATGTTTTGGCCTACAACTCCCATGATCCCTAGCTAACAGGACCAGTGGTTGGGGAAGATGGGAATTGTAGTCCAAAACATCTGGAGGGCCAAAGTTTGGGGATGCCTGACTTAGAGAATACAGCGTTAAGCATATATCCATATAAATAGTTGAAATAAATAAAACTTTAAATATCAGCTCAAGCTGACTGTTTAAAACCTTCCATGCCCACTAGCGGGCAGGTTGAGAGGGAGGAAATGTGGAAGGGAGTGAGTTCCAAGGCAAAAGTAGGTTATACTGTGGGCTACACTCCAGTCACACAGAAGCTGTTTGTACAATCCACCCGCTTACCCTGCAAACACACCCATCACTCCACCCTCTCTGGAGGCAAGCAAGAGGCACTGCCATAGTTCAGGGGTACATCAGGGCAGTCTCGAGCAGGTCGGGCGCCCTGGCGCTGAGGGGCGGAGATCGCTCCGGCACCCCCGCCCTCGCAGCGCACAGCGCCCTGCCTATCGGCCCAACGCCCTGGTGCCCTGTGCCACCAGGACTCTACCTAGAGCCGGCCCTGGGGTACATTCCATCCAGGCAAGGCGGGTATGGAGCAGGGCCAGGCAAGGAACCAGAGGTTCTCCACCCCTGCCTAGATTTCCCTTTCCAATGTGCTCTTCTGATGTACCTCGCAATGCTCTCGATAGAGCGACTGGAAAGACTTCACATCTTCGGCTCCAATGCCCTCAGGGAGGGACTTCCCTTGTAGGTCTATCTCTGCAAAGTCAGGCAGGCTGCGAGAGGCATCTGCAAGGAGGAGAGAGACATCAGCCCTCCAAGACCAACTCTGGGTCCCAGGGAGCAGCCCCACCTTGACATTGTCTGCTGAAGTTTGAACGAAAAGGTGGTGGTTTATCTGGATCAGGATCTATAGCTTCTCAGGGGACTGGGGAGTTGTGTTTCCATGGCCCACTCTATCCTTGGCCACAAGGGTGAGACTGCCAGCACTGAAGCCACAGACCTGCTTCAAATGTAACAGGGACACAATTTTTGCTGTTGTTGTTTGTTTTTGTGCTTTGTTTTTATGTGTTGGTGAACTATTTTGTATGGGTGGATTGTTAATGTGAATTGATTGTTTTTGTTCCTTTTATAAAATTAATAAATATATTTTTTAAAAAACAGAACAAAATGGTTGTCGCCCCAAAATAATTCCTTGTATTGAGGACTCCATGCAGGGTTTGTGGTAATGCATGCGAAGAACTTCCCACATACAGTGACTCTACCATGTGAAAAAGTCTCATTCCAGTGATGCATTTCCTGGGACATGAAGGTTCTCCACAACACTTGGCCCTGAGATGGTGTTCCTACTACACAGACACCGTCTAAGGTATCCAACAAGTCACATCAGACATGGGGCCACAGAATCTCAACCAAAAAAGTCATCTTCTGTGAGCCAGGTGGTAAAACAGGGGACCCTAACAACCGCACGTAGAAGCTTGTGTCACATGTCCTCTGCTTCCGTCTTAAAGACCTCACTCTGCCATGTACAAAAGAGTGGCCCTCCTTACCCAGGAATTGCTGATACTGTTGTACTTGGGCACTGATGTCAGACAGCCCCGAGGCTTGCTGCTGCCCGACAGCCACTCCATTGGTCATGCCTTCCATCTTCTGAATGGGTTTGAGCCTATAAGGCAGAACAACTTGGAGTCAGCCCCATATCACATCACAGTAACACCCATAGCATGTGGGTATATTCCGTCAAGAGCATGGGATACAGAGAGAAAGGGGTTGCCTCAGATACTGTTATGGAAAAATCTTCTTCAGCAGATAACACTTCACAAGCATTTCAAGGTCTTGATGCCACTTTTCACACTGGGGAGAACTTCAAGAATATATATCTCACCAAAGAAGTTACTCAGTTCCAAGAGGATAATAGCACTACAAGGGTCCCAAATTTTGGGGACCTGCATACAGCACTCTACTCTTTCATATAATTCTTGTCCTTGGTTTGCCTTGCTGATATGTACACTTTGCAACTGTAATAATATGTTGTATCTGCCAGGGTTTCAGTCCTGACTTCCTCCCAGCCCTACCTGAAGATACCAGAAATTGATGCCTAGACCTTCTGTTTGCTCTGCTACTAAACAACAGCCCTTCCCCATCACTATCTCCTACCTTTGCTTCTGAGAAAAGGGCTGTTGCCTCATGGCCAAGTGTTGCTGATCCTCCATGAGCCGCAGCAACGGGGAGTTAGCTTTGATGCGTAGCCCGTAGTAATGGTATTTGGAGTTCCCTCTGAAAGAAAAGGGAAGTAAGAAAACATAAGCCTCCATATAAACAAACCCCTTGGGCCACAACAAAAGATACACCACTGGACACAGAGAACTGCTATCAAGGTACCCTTAGGTACATAACAGGCCAAATTCAACTAACCAGTGCCATTAGTGGAAGCCCGCGCAAAAACTTCAGCTAGCACAATGGGACTTTTCTTACCTCTCCTCCCCGTATGTCCTATTGGTAGTTACCAGGAGGAAGATGTAAATAAATAAACGATTTTGCCCATTTGGCCATTACAAAGCTTCACTGGCATGGCGCAAATCAGATCAGTGTGAGTCCAGGCATTAGGCCTCTGCATTAAGAAGCAAGCTCCCTTTTAGGAGACAATTGGTACCTTCCAATTGCTCTGAGAAAGGGTGTGTAGCCCTGTATAGCACATCCACACTCCCCCCTTCCTCTGCTCAATCTGAGGTTTGTGAATGGGAAAGGTGGGCTTTAGTGCTGACAGTAACTGTATTCCAGAAGCTCCCAGGGGATGCAGAGATGCTTGACAGCTTAGGCACCTCACATTTTTTACTCTGTGATGCTGCCATGCAGCCCATGGGAAAGCCATCTTTCATTTACCTGGTTCCAAGCCGGCGTGTGCGAAGTCCCATAAACACTGAGCGGATGAGCTTGCCAAAGGAAGCTGCATTGACTGGCTCCAGTTTCTGCTCCTGGCAATGCAGGAGGTAATGGCAATACAAGGTACTCCGTGGAAGGCTTACACCTTCCGCAGTCTCATAGTTATCCAACAACCACTGGACCTGCAAAGAAGCAGGAATCCAAGTTATGGGCCTTCCAAGCCCTTTTGTTTGAAGTTATTAAAGGGAACAGTTCAGGGTACCGTCACAATTTCTCTCAATGAATGGTTCGTATGCTGCAACCCACGCTTGGGAGGTGGGAACCATCTTAATAAGCCATGTGAGGGTCCATTCTCTCCCCACTCCCAGGGCCCCAAAGTTATACAAGAGAAGGCTGTGTTGATGCCAAAGTCAATCATCCAACACTCCTATTTCATTAGCATCTTTTAAAATAAGAACCACACATCCGTTTGCAGGCCTTAGACTGAAATCCTATGGAACCAGTATAGAGACCTGCCATTAGATTCCCCCTCCACACCCCAACTTTCGCAGCCCTGGCCCTACCAACATTGGTGCTCCAGAGCTGGCAGGGTAGGGCCAAAAGGGGTTTGCAAGTCAGGGCTGGTTTGGGGACATGCTGGGAGATGACCGTGGAAAGGCCTGAATTATGCCAAACCCAGGACTGAATTAGGCCAGTCCAAGAGCTGGAGTACCTCAATCCCATTTCTTTTCCTCCCATTGTTTCCAATGAAGTACTAAGGAATTGTTTCCTGTGAGAACTAATAGATTCTAACAGGTCTAAACACACACAGAAGAGAAAGCAGGCACATTTCACAATCTTCAGTTAGATCCACCATGAGGTAAAGAGTGCGTTCGGAAGGCTCGTCTCAGAGAACAAGACCCATGAAATAGGGAAAGTAGCATCAAGGGCCAGAAAATCTAAGCAATCAACATCTGGAGGGACACAGATTCCCCATCTCTGCCATAAGTTAATATAGCTTGCACAAAGAACTTATTTGTGGTTTTTGCCTCATGTTAAGCTATATTAACTTATGGCAGAGATGGGGAATCTGTGTCCCTCCAGATGTTGATTCCCATCACCCTCAGTCACCATGGCCAATGATCAGCATGATGGGAGGTGTAGTCCAGTAACATTTGGAAGGACACAGGTTCCCCACCTCTGACTTAGGAAATGAAACACTTCTGTCTATCTACATTGAAGCTGTGCAAGAGGGTGGCAAATTTTGTCCTCTGGGTGAAATCTATCTTGTGTTCCACTCTGCCGCCTTTAATGACATCCAAACATGCTACTTTCCCTCATGATGTCTTGGGTGGCATCTTTTATTGAACCAGCTTCTGGTTCAACATTCACTGGAATGATCAAAGCTATCGTTTTCCTTTGAGTCTCAAAAGCACTATGAATTACTTCGTATTTTCACATGCCTGCTGTAATACAAACGTTCAACGCACCTTTAAAAGATATAAAATGATTCCACCAGAAAGAGCCCCAGGCCTACCAAAATAATAATAATAATAATTCTACCCCATCGCAGCAATGTCCTCTCGGAAGGTCAAAAGAACACAGAACAGAGAAACATGCATAAGTGTTTGATTCTCTAAGTCAGTGGTTTTCAGACTTGCTACCTTCAAAGGACATTTTCTTGAATGCACAGGGTGCTGCTATTGACTGTTAGGGCTCCAGGTTGCTCTGTGTGGACTGAGAGTGCGCCCAGAAGGGGCCCAATACTTTCCTGCTGCTGCACCTTGAACAGAATGGTCAGCTGTGGGCAGGCAAACCATCTCGGGGAAGCTTGCCTCAATCATTATGGGTCTTCTAATTAAAGAACCCTGAGAAGTCTCCAAGCAACCCCAGGTTCCCTGAAACACAGCTATGAAAACCACTGCTCTAAGAGCACTTGGGCAAGCTGCTGAAGAAAGCAAAGAGGCTCCCGGAAGCTCCAATCCCCTTGGAGATTATCCCCTTGGAGGTATCCAGAGCGAGACTCAGACTTACGGTTGCTGGGGAGGCACGAGTGGTGTGCGAGTATGACTGGCTTGAACTTCCCAGCATGTAACCTCCTTGAATCACATAGGTCCCCGTGCTGCTGCTGCCACTGCCTCCTCCACCACCGCCACCAGTGCTGCCACCGCCACCACCATTTCCATTTCCACCTCCTCCTCCTCCAGCACTGCTGCCTCCGCTTGGGTTGGCTATGATTTGCCCTCCGGAGACATACATGGGCACTGACCCACTGCTGGCCACAGTCTGGGAGGTTGCTGGGGTGGAGACCTGGGTTGGGGTGCCTTGCGATTCATAGTAGTTTGCACCAGTGTTCTGAGTGTAGAGAGGGGTTTCCGTGTAAGGGTAAGTGTTGGAGCGTCTGAAAACAGGAGAAAGAGGTGCTGTTTCCATCTCCGATTTCCAAGTGAAGAAAAACAACCACTTGTTATAGAGAAATGACAGCTAAACATACACACCACCCTACAGTAAGCAAAAAGGAGAAGGTTGTACATCTCCACTCCTTTACCATGCTTTTTGCTTAGATCAAGGTGACTTAGCTCAGGGGTGCACACAACTCCTTGGCCAAACCCAGCCCCCGAGTGATTTCACTTGACCCTGGTGACACTGTCAAATTTTAATCATGGTCTACCAATGCTCTGGGATTTTATTTTATTTTCATTAGAAAACAGGGACAATCAACAACCAATCCACCAATCTTCTCCAAGGCAGCACTTCAGAATAACTTCCCTGATTTTCTACAACATTCACTATATAAACGTTCATTTTTCTATTTTTTATAAAACAATAATAAACAGTTCATTTTTTAAAAGAAAAATCTAAGTCCATGCGCCCACAGTTTCATTTATAGTAAAAAGGGGAAATGTCTAAGAGATGTTGTCCACACCCTAGTGCTTCATCTGCGTTTGGTATTTGTATGTAATGTTCTAAGGTAAAAGGCAAAGGACTCCTGGATGGTTAAGTCCCGTCAAATTTGACTATGGGGTGCGGCACTCATCTCACTTCAGGCCGAAGGAGCCGGCGTTTGTCCACAGACAGCTTTCTGGGTCATGTGGCCAGCACGACTAAACTGCTTCTAACACAACGGGACACTGTGACAAGTGCCAGAGCGCACAGAAATGCCATTTACCTTCCTGCTGCAGTAGTACTTATTTATTTACTCTTGCTGGCATGCTTTCGAACTGCTAGCTTGGCAGGAGCTGGGACAGAGCGACGGGAGCTCACCCCGTTATGCAGACTTGAACTGCCAACCTTCCGATCGGCAAGGCTCAGCACCACCTGCTCCCAGAACGTAATGTTCTGGCTGCGACTGGGTGCAGATACTCCTTAACCATTAACCCTTCATTGCTAGGTGGCACCAATGTTGTGATGGAGCCTGGCCACCCAGAAAGACATTTCCAGCCGCTAGATCATTGTCTGGCCATCTATGCACAGGGAAGCTGACCGTCTCTGGCTTAAGATACAGAATAGAATCAATTAGCATCTGTGTGAAGACCTGTGTCTCTTGGAACCTGCACCTGGCAGGAATCCATGCCCGGCTCGCTGTGAGCTTGAATGCTGGGGCAGAACCGGTATGATAAAGCCTTCCTTCTCACCAGGCATGTACTCACATGGTACTTGCTGTGTAGCTGGCATCACCTCCTTCCACATACTGCACCTGGTTGGGATAGACATGCTGCACAGGTACCTGCTGGAGCTGCTGCACCTGAGAACGCAGCAAGCCCACAAAGATAGGAAAGGAAAAGAGGTGAGACAGGATGGGCCAAGGTTGCTGCGCTCCACTCTCTCTAATCCCTCCCAGGAGGCTGCTCTAGACAAAAGGCCACCTCTCTGCCTTCCTAATTGCCACACTTACTGTCAATCTGCTTGTAGCTATCATCACCTGTCCCATGATTTATAGTTGCCTCTATCCTACATCTGACATTGATCTAGCAGACATTAAGCAGGGGGTCAGGGGTGGGACTCTGGAA
This sequence comes from Zootoca vivipara, assembly GCF_963506605.1. NCBI lineage: Eukaryota > Metazoa > Chordata > Lepidosauria > Squamata > Lacertidae > Zootoca > Zootoca vivipara. The sequence goes on along the minus strand of NC_083291.1, from coordinate 34,850,628 downwards.
TGCTTATTCCCATGGACAAAGGATTTCCCCACAAGTCAGAGCCATGGCGAGCAAAGTCAGGAACCCAGGCTCTACATACTCTGATCCTGGCAAAAGAAGCACAGTGGTATAACACGGAGAAGGAAGTGCTGGACACTGCTGGGGGCTCTTGCTGGGCAGGCAAGAGCTCCAATGGATTCTCTTGCATTCCCTTCTGGAATGCTAAATTGCAGAGCTGCATGCAATTCCTAAGGGTCACTTTGCACATTTTTGTTAAGAGTGCAGCTAAAATGTTGCAAGTGTACATCTACAAGAGTAAAGTGCAGGTGTGAGAAATATACATTTGCGTTGTGCAGATGTACTTGTAGGACAGCCATGACTGGCTGCAGTTGTCCTCGAGTGCATGCTCAGTGGCAAACCTGGGTTCGCTCCTGTGTAATGTGTGAAATGGCTCTTTGCAACAATGATACAATATTGGTTTTATGGAAATACATAGATACACCTTTATAAACAAGAGGCCTTTTACTTGCCATGAAGGTTCTAATGTCTTACAATCTGATGAGGTGATTTGAAGAAAACTCAGTTTCCACTCATTAGACAGCAGCTAACTTTGGCTCAGGAAGCAGCCTTTGTTTCAGTAGCTGATACAGTGTTAGGGCAAACAGGGCTAAGTAGTCCTCATACAATCGGTACTGCATGATTTCGCTTACCTAGATCAGACCTTGCAGTTATCTGGCATCCTGGCTAGCTATGGCAAGCATAGCTGCCAAGTTTTCGCTTTTCTCGCGAGGAAGCCTATTCAGCATAAGGGAAAATCCCTGTAAAAAAGGGATAACTTGGCAGCTATGATGGCAAGCCTCTGTTCTGGCTGCCAAATACTGAAAGTCCTGCACAAAATGTAGCACGCTTATCTGGTGGCATATGTCTCCCACAAACCCCAATACCTCAAGACTTCCATATCTACACCTGATTCAAGCAAATGAAATCAAAATCACATCCAGTGCTGAAGAGGTCCAAGAATTTCAATTTCTCTGGCAGTATGTGGGGAAGGAAAGAGGGTTGCTCTACCACCGCTAACTAAGAGGAGAGTCACAATTGTAGAGAAGGGGATAATGCTGGCAAGCTCTGCTACCTGACTCTGTGAGAAGGGAAATGCACAGAGCTTGCTATTCTTGGATCTCAATCGGTGCCCTCTGCAGGACCTACTTTAAGTGCTGTAGCTGCTGTTCCAAACACTAGCACCTGAGGGACTCTCTGAATCTTGACTCTCTGGTCAGGGCTGGAGTGATGAGAGGAGGAGAGGAATGGCAGCTGCTCTATCACCACCTTCTGTTGTGGCAGGAGGAGCGGTTGAGGAAGCATGCGGACCAGCTCCACCCACTGCTCCGAGGCAGAATCTAGAGAATGCATGTAGTGGAGCCTGTGCTCTGGGCCAGATAAACAGCAGCTGGCCAGCTGGGGTGCACTGTTGCTGCTGCTGCTGCTGCTGCTGCTGCACTCTAGGGAGAGACCTTGCTGCACTCCTTGTTGCTCTTGCTGCTGCGACTGCTGATTGCTCTTAGAAGGGCCACTGTCTGCACTCTAAACAATAAACAGAGAGACTGAAGCAATCAGAGATAGTGGAGAAACCCAGAAATGTCCTGCCGGAGTGAAGGATTAAGGCAGAGGGTGGTATTCAATTAAATAATTGCAGAAGAAGCAGAATGAGTTCCACTTGTTGCAAGGGAACTTCCCCTCTCCTTTTCCCAATGCCATTCGCATCCAGGGAACCTCCAGAACAGATTGAGGGGGGTGGGTGGAAGTTCTGTTGCACAAGGAGAAACTGTTGTGCTGATGGAATATTCCCCTTAATGCTACTTTGATTACAACCCTGAAGGTCCACGCATCCTGCCTCATCTACATTTTACCCAATGAGCGCAAGGCATTCTATAATGGTAGCTAAGGAGGTACCTTACAAAACAAGAACTGGCAGGGATGAGAACCTTCCCCATCTTCACTGTCTTATGGTGATCATCGTGGGGCTGGGGACAACTCATAATGGGGGAGTTATGGGTGACTACTAACCACTTCAAGGGAAGAAGGGTGTGGGGGAGTTTGGATATATCCAGAAAGCTAGTTCTGGGTGGGAACTAGCTGAGGAATTCAGGCCAGGAATGAGTGCAAAGGCTTTAATACCCTGGCACTGGCTAGCTGTCTTGGGGAGCAGGTAATCTAGGAATATCCTCCATGGTAGATCACAGCTGCTACCAAAGTAGGGCAGCCAGAAAGCAACAGTCAAAATCTCTTTCTTACCTCTTGAGTAACATGAACCTGCTGGAGTCCTTGCACTGCCAGCTGCTGCACTGTGCCTGCTTTGGGAGTTGTCTGCACAACAGATCTCTGCAGAAACAAACCAGAACTTATCAGAATCCTTTGGAACGCAGAGTTGATACAAGGCCTCCTTGCCCCAAGGATAGCTGTAGTCGAGCTGGCCAACAGGAACCTAACCCTAGGGCATGAAGCATGCAAAGTAATGATTTTTCTTTTTACAGAAGTCTTACAAAAATACTATTTTCACAAAAGGACCTACAAATGTATTACTTCATTTGGGTATTCCAAAGAATCTGAACACTATTAGGAGAAACTCAACACAGCACTCTTGTCAGCACAAGCATTTCTGTTCCAAGGCTTCTCCTGTCCCTCTCCAGGCCAATTTGGGTGGGGAAGAGATCCCTGTTGCACTAGGACAGTTGCACAGTTGCACTTGGCCCTCCAGCTGTTTTGGGACTACAATTCCCATCATCCCTGACCACTGGTCCTATTAGCTAGGGATGATGGGAGTTGTAGTCCAAAAACAGCTGGAGGGCCAAGTTTGGCCATCATTGCACTAGGAGAGGTCTTCATGTGGGCTTCCACAACTGAGACTGGCTAGTTGATTCTGGCCCATTAATTTTATATTAGTCTTATAAATCTGAATTGCACCCCAAAACCTCATGTGGAAAGTTTGATTTCTGGAAACTAAGGATGTCAAAAACCTTGCTCAACATTCAAAATGACAAAAATGTTTCACACAAAAACCCGTTTATTAGCTGTGGGAGAAATAAATACCACATAAACACATCGGTTTGTAGCAATGTGAAAGGGACAGTTGTTTAGAGTTACACAGATCTGGGAGTTGGTGTGACACCTCCACAACAAAACAAAGGTAAACTATAGGAAAGTTCACACTACCTTATAATTGAAAGCAGTGGCTACATGGAGTGCAATAAAGACCTTGAAAGTGCTTAGAAACCGTTAACAGATAGAACTTTGAAAATGTAGTGTCATGTGAACCCTTGACAAGCTGCAGCTTTTGCTACCCGACAATCCGATCACGTTACTATGACTGGGAAGAGACCACAAGATATTGGCAAGCAAAGATACAGCACCTCTTGTGCTACAGGCACTTGCTGGACTCCGTGGACCTGGAGCTGCTGCACTTGTCCCGGTTTAGCAGCAGAGCTGCTGTTCTGGACAGGGGAACGCTGAAAGGCAAGGAAGGAGACTTTACTTTTGGGTATGGACGAAGGAGGAAGGCATAACTGCATGATGTACTATTGTCTCAGGATTCATGCTTGCTTTCTCTCCGCCTGGAATCAGGTGGTGTCCCTCATTCAGTCATGGTGCACTCTACTTTTAATAAAAACTTCTACATGGTCATTATACTGTTGATGAACATTTTAGGGAAGAGAAAGGTTGTCCAGCACCAGGGGCGGAGGAAGCCGCTGCGGCACATGGCACGGCACCCGGGGGCGGGGCGCCGCAGCGCAGCACGCACGTGTAACGTCACCATGCACGCATGTGTGCTACACACATGCGCACTGCGTGGCAGCAGACCACTCCAGCGCCGTGTGGGGATGGCACCAGGACCCTCCGGTTGTGGCGGCAGCCACGGGCATGGGACCTCGGCTCCATCCCCGCATGGCGCTGAAGAGGCTTGCTGCTGGCGGACCGTTCTGGTGCCGCGCAGGGATGGCGCCGAAACTCTCCGGTCGCGGTAGCAGCTGCGGGTACAGGCGCTGGGACCCTGGAGGGGGGTGGCGCTCGGTGCGCCCCCCCCCCGTGACTCCCAAGCCGAGTGGCAGCCGCGAGCGCAGGACTTCGGCGCCATCCCCGCATGGCGCTGGAGCAGCTTGCCACCGGCGGACCGCTCCAGGGCCCGCATGTGCACACGGCGCTTCCCCCCTCAGTGGATACGCTGAAGCTTCCTGCTGGGTGGAGCCACAGAGGCCCTGGCCTGCCCCTCACCTCCGCCCCAGCAGGAAGAAGCAAAGCACGCACCAGCTGAGCAAGTGAGCGAGCAGCCAGCTGTCTTGCGAGGCTTTTTACCGAGCAGCGGCTGGCTGCTCACTCGCCGGGGGGGGGGGCGCCAAGTGTCACCCTCCCCAGAGTGGAACCCGGGGCGCCCTGCCCCCATCGCCCCCTTGCTATGCCCCTGTCCAGCACTACCAAATTTTATAACAAAAAAGCAGGAGGGAACACCATACACACTGCTATATTCTTTGCTTAAGTCTGTTGGTTAGAAGAGGGGCACTGAGTTGTGCCCAACACTGGGGGGCCCCATCCTGTGCATTATGATATTGTGCAGCTGTCGCAGACCTCCCAAGTGTCTGTGCAGTGTCTCCCAAAACTGCGCAAGCAAGGCAACTTTCTGCCAGGCCACACCGCTTCGTACAGTGTCTCTCAACAGTGTGTGGCTGGGGTGACTTTTAAGACGGTGGAGGACCGTGGACAAAGGTAGGAGGGAGGAAGCAGGCAGGTGAGAAAGGGCTCAGCCCATTCCAACAGACATGGGGTGCACTGAAGATGCCTCAGCTTTATAGAGTTGGTGCCAATGGAGGTCAGAGATCAAGAATTCTAAGTAACTTGCATTTCCTCCCAGCTTACATATGGTGCTATCTTCTAACAATGGTCTTCCATGGTTTACTGAATGTAGGTCTCTACAAAAATGACAGAATGAACGTAAACTGGATATTGAAAAATGGCAATACACAGAAACCAGTCCAGGTTCAGTCTCCTGGGACACTAATTGTCTAACCTGGATATTGAAGCAAAGGATGCTTTATGGAAACAACAGAATACAAGGCTGCTAAATGATCACAGTCTGGGCACAGTAACATCCCCACCCCACCTCCACTTGACGCAGAACAGGCATATCTTCTTCAGTGATCACTCATAGCTGAGTGTACCCAGGATCAAAACTAGGGGGGGTCACGCCAGCCACGCCCCCCACCCCCAGCCACCTGATTGGCTGGCTGGCAATGACATGGCCGGGATCCCCCCAGGATGCGTGGACAATGTCCACACACCCCAGAGGGAGCCACCTGCGCTTGTGCTTCTGCCTCGCCCGCTCCTTTACCAGCAGCGGTGACTAAAACGAGGCAGCAGCAGCGAAGCTGCCTCCGTCAAGAGAAACCTGGACCTGGACCTGGGCTAACTTCAGCCCACAGAAAGTGCTGCCCCACAATGCTCTGCGGCACTTTATTTGCATGTATGCAAATGAGGTGTCGTGGAGCATTGGTCCAGGTCCAGGTCCAGGTTTCCCTCAACGGAGGCAGCTTCGCTGCCGCTGCTGCCGTTTCGCTTCAGCCGAGCCGGCCAAGGCGGAGCACAGCTGGCAGCGTCCCTGCCTGTCGTGCTGTGCTCTCCCTTTTTTGCTTCTGGGGGGCAGCTGCCCCCCCTGCCCCGAGCTGGGTACGCCCATGTTGTCTTCCATGAATATGATCTTAATGTGTCCGTAAGTGACTGTGGAGGCCAATTCTAGGGAGTGGGTGGTGCTGTGGTCTAAACTACTGAGCCTCTTGGGCGGTTTACTCATGCTGGCCACATGATCCAGAAAGCTGTCTGCAGACAAACGACGGCTCCCTCGGCCTGAAGCGAGTTGAGCGCTGCACCCCACAGTCAAGTTTGACTGGACTTAACCATCCAGGGATCCTTTATCGTTACCTAACAGACATGTGATAGGGCTGTAACCCTTCAAGTAATTTGTCAATTTCTTTAGGCCACAGTAACTGAAATTCATCCTACAGCTCTAGAACAGCCTACCCCAACCTCCCCACCCCCAATATCTTGGACTAAAACTCCCATCAGTCCCAGTTAACACAGATGAAGGGGCTTGGAGTCTGCAACAGCTGCAGGGCACCAGGCTGAGGAAGGATCATCTAGACAAGCTGATCTGTAAGCTAGAGGAGTCCACATTAAAGCAGATACAATCAACTTAATCCTCAAAGTGGCTAACAAATATGATACAGTAGGTTTCCAAGGGTTCTGATGTCACCCTGTGGGCCAACTTCAAGTAGGCTCCCAAATCACTTGGCAAAGCCCCACTGGATGCAACTGTGACAAAGACATTTTGTGTTTCCAGTGCCACCACAAAGTGGGCTCACTAATTACCTCTTTTTGATCAGATATGCACCGAGATTTATGCTGTGCACGTCCTAGTAATCTTTCATCTTGCCTCATTGCTCCTACCTCACTGGTAAGCCAGGGAGCAGACTGAGCTCTGTGGTGTGTGAGAGGATGCATAGGACAGGCATAGGCAAACTTGGCCCTCCAGATGTTTTGGGACTACAACTCCCATCATCCCTGACCACTGGTCCTGTTAGCTAGGGATGATGGGAGTTGTAGTCCCAAAACATCTGGAGGGCCGAATTTGCCTATGCCTGGCTTAGGAGCAACTGAGGTTGGATAAGAAATGCTGGCCCGTTGCCAGGTAATGAGAACATGTTCCCAGGTCTCACAAAATATGATAGTCACAAGGGAGCTTAAGAGGAAACTGGAAATGGGCATCAACTGTGGAGGAACCAGGAAGTAGCTGATGAAGAAAAGAAGTATCGGACTGAGCAGGCAGATAAATAAATGAGCAACGTCATTCAACACAGTGAAGGCAAAACTAGGCTTTCTTGACTCATGGTGGATGGAACATCTGAACAGGCTTTCCAAACATCTGGCCACCCACCTCAGGTGAAGAATGGACCTGCTGCACACCATGGACGGCCAGCGCAACAGCTCCTCCTTTACCAGCCTGTGAAGTACTCTGTACCACCAGCCGCTGAAACAGGATGACATAAAAGAAGCAAGCCCTGGTTAATTACCGTATCTCCTGGAGACTGTTCAGAAGCTACTGACCAGTGGGCTACCAAAGAAATGCTCACCAACCAAACACACACATTTGGTGAATTATAATACGAGCAATTTTTTTACTAGCTACCTTTCACATAGGCAAATACCTTCCCACCCCATCCTGCACTACTCACTGTCATTTTCTCACTCAGTTGTCAAGGCAGCTGTACCAGCTAAGAGGTTTTTTTTATTTAAAAAGAGAGAGAGAGAGAGAGAGAGAGAGAGAGAGAGAGATTGAGGAAAGTCTGTTGAGAGGATCAAACAAAACATAAAACCGCCTCCTCAAATGGGATGCTCTGAAATCAACCACTTCCAGCTTGCCACCAGGGGGAAAGGAAGCCAAGATCGCTATGGCAGCGAACCGGCTGCTGGTTTTGGAGTTTTGGGGCAGCTTGTAAGCAGTTTCAATTGTATCATATGTGGTGGACATGCGAAAAAAATCGAAAGATTTTGGGAAATGATATATAACGAACTGAAAAAGATTTTTAAATACACCTTTCCCAAAAAACCGGAGGCTTTTTTATTAGGACTTATAGGACAAGAGATTGTAAAAGGAGATCAAGTATTATTTATGTATGCGACAACCGCGGCAAGGACTTTGTTAGCCCCAAAATGGAAAACTCAGGAGTTACCGACGATCGAAGAGTGGCAGATGAAAATGATAGACTATGTGGAACTAGCAAGACTGACTAGCAGGATCCGAAACCAGGGAGAGGCAAAGTTCCAAAAAGACTGGAGTAAATTTGTGGACTATATGGAGAGGAATTGTAGAAGTTTAAAGACACTTGCAGGATTGAAATAAATCCTACGAAATGACTTTAAGTAGAAGGAGAAAAGGAACTGCAAGATAAGAGTTGAAAACCAAATGAGGGGAGGGAGGGAAGTCAAAGCTCGGCAGAGCATTGGGAATTCGAGATAGGTGAATAGATGTTAAAAAGAGAAAATTTGTGTGTGTTATGTTTGTTGTTGAATGTTTTGTTATTGTTTAATGTGTTTATTTGAAATTTTTTAATAAATTGCTTTAAAAAAAAGAAGAAGTTTCAACTAAAACTACATAATTTTTAAGAGTTGGGAAGGGCTAAATGGATTATCAAGAACAACCACTCACCCTAATGTTTGACAGTGGAACAAACTCCCTTGGGAGGCGGTAGGCTCTCCTCCCTTGGAGGGTTTTAAGCAGAGGCTGGATGACCATCTGTCATGGATGCTATAGATGTGTATCCTGCATTGCGAGGGGTTGAACTAGATGTCGCTCGAGGTCCCTTCGAACTCTACAATTCTATGATTCTAATAGATTCTATACACAGGTGACTATAGAACTGTAGAGATGGAAGGGACACCAAGGGTCATGCCCACTACCTTGCAGTGCAGGAATCTCAATTAAAGCATCCATGGCAGATGGCCACTCAACCTCTGCTTAAAAACCTCCAAGGAAGGAGAGATTTATCCAATGAAAGAGAAAACCATCAAATAAGGATTCTCTCAACAGAAATACTGGAAATTGTAGTTCTGCAAGAGGTCTACGGCATAGCTGCCAAGTTCTCCCTTTTTTAAGGGAAATTCCATTAGGCTTCCTCGCGAGAAAAGGGAAAACTTGGCAGCTATGGTCTACGGGTGTCTAATAAAGAAATCTTAAAGGTAAAAGGTAAAGGGACCCCTGACCATTAGGTCCAGTCGTGACCGACTCTGGGGTTGCGCGCTCATCTCGCATTATTGGCCGAGGGAGCCGGCGTATAGCTTCCAGGTCATGTGGCCAGCATGACAAAGCCGCTTCTGGCAAACCAGAGCAGCACATGGAAACGCCGTTTACCTTCCCGCTGTAGCGGTTCCTATTTATCTACTTGCATTTTGACGTGCTTTCGAACTGCTAGGTTGGCAGGAGCTGGGACCAAGCAACGGGAGCTCACCCCGTCACAGGGATTCGAACTGCCGATCTTCTGATCAGCAAGCCCTAGGCTCAGTGGTTTAACCACAGCGCCACCTGGGTCCCAGGTGCTAATCTTAGCACCCTAATAAAAGAATTCACCCTTGACAAAGATTATGCTAGTTTACAGCTATCTGAGTTAGTAACATACAGGTGCCCTATTTCTCGTGACAATAAGCTGTAATAGCTAGAATATATTCTCAGGACAACATCAGTATCACTCAGACGCAGCCACAGCAGGCAGGCCAGCCCACTGGCCCAAAGTATGTGCTTTAAAACTGCACCAATTACTAGTGGCAGCATCACAGAGAAAGTTCAGACTCACCTGCTGGGGTACTTGTACACTTGTGAGCTGTAGAGGTGATACCGTTCCAGGCTTCGTCTGCACACTAGCTTGGACCAATAACCTCTGCCAAAACAAAAACAAACTAGCCAAGGATCAAGGCAAACAAAGACAATTCACAGGGCCACATTTCCCTCATTATAATGCACACCAATCTCTGACTTTTGTCTTCTGGGTTTCTGGGGGTTTTCCTGTTGTTATTCTGTCTCTCACAGCTACAATAAACCTACCGTTAAAATTATGGCCTGGCCATTTCTTTGTCAGAGGACAAACAGGCAAATTTAGCAGGGGATCAAATACTTCCCCCCCCCCCCTCACTGTATATCCCACTCAATATTTATGGAATCCAAGAACTTTATTCACAGCTCTCCTCACCTTTTATTCTAACACCACTAATTCAGAGGTATCTGCACTTTTAGAATGTCAAAGTAGTCCTGATTAAGAGAGCGGCCCCATCTGCTTCATTACAGGGTGGCCATTGTTGAACTAACCACAGAAACTATGGATGAGCTACATACCTGCTGAGTAGCCTGGACTTGCTGGACCACCTGAGTTGGCACCCCTGACTGTGTGGCTGTGGAGCCTGGACTGGACTCTGAAACCGTGTCACTGGGCCTCATGGAGCCTTCTGTAGAGAGGCAGACGAGAAGAGTTAATAGCACCAGCCCCAACTCTCCAGCCACCTGTTTAAAATCTCAAAAGCAAAGTAGGTGAAGCGTAAGACTAGGCTCAGAACACTCTAGCTCAGGCATCGGGAGTTCAGGTGTCCATTGCCCTAGTTTATAATATGATTCAGTGAAAACTGGAAGGTCAAGAGTAATGACTCCTATGTTTAACTGCTAGCTCTGTGGAGTGTTCACACAATACATTCTGCCACCTGACATAAGTATAGCACACAATGAAAGGACTTTGCCCCTGCATCTCTTGCAACATTGCAGGGGATCTTGGGCCCCATTTTACAGATTACACACTTGCTAAAATATCACCCCCATAAACTTTGATGCCCCAAGCAACTGCTTGAGATGATGGCCCGTGTTTTGGAGGCGAACAAATTCTGACCAGAACCACATTTCAATGTAGTTTCTACCTATCCAGAACTATCGCTATCCAGACCCCAACCTCAGATAGTAAAAGGAATTGTATGTGGTAATTAAACATATAAAAGGTTGACCTTTCTGAAGCAGGAATAGACAAGAAAATAAATTCTCCCCAGAATATTTCCAAATTACTGTTATTTGATGCAATAAATATGCAACTGTTACTTGTTTGTGGAGAAGGTTCCATGGGTATTTCCTGAAGGCAGTGATATCTCATTTTCTCAGCACTCAGTCTGCTATTTCTGGTCACTGCCGGTACAATCCTAACATGTGCACTAAGAAGTAAGTACCCTTGAGACCAATGGGGGTTCTTCCCAAGTAAACTGTGCATAGGACTACTGCCTGAGAAAATGCTATTCACACAGTCACAAACACAACACTCTCTTATCATATTCACTGTGAATTAGTGCTGTGTGGAACAGGCTTGTGTGTTACAGCCACCTAAGGGATACTGCCTGCAACATAGCTAGTAATAAGCAGCACTACCCCTCTCCACCACTCCTGCCATTTTATGAATTTTAAAATGCTTTGCCAACTTTAGAGTCTGAATGAACTCTCTCACTCTGTCAGAATAGCAACAATAAAAAATACACCAAAAAGACTACCCAATCCTGCCACAGCAACATTTCACTATTTTATAAACTCCTAAAATAAAAACAACAAAACTCTGACAACCATGTGCTCCTATCCTCATGACTGGTACATGGATATTCTGATTTTTTTTAGATGTGGCAAACAGCAGTATGTCTCTCTCCTGCAGAAAAGCTATCTCCACTATATAAACCCATTCTCAATTATGCCAATATAGGATATTGTGTCCCTGGCACTTAATCCAAACTCAATAAAGTTATCGTGCTATAATAAAAAATTCCAGTGTTTCTCATTTTCTAGATCTCACCCACCCCTCCCCTATTTTTCACAAATTGGCAAAGGAAGCAGGTACATCTATTTCCCAAAAGCAAGGACTATCACTTGAGGCAAGAAGTAGTTGTGATAACTAGGAAGCTTCCAGTGCCAAGTGCAGAATTCTGAACTCTTGGTGCTCAGGAGTTGGTTTTAACAATGTCCTGCTTGAATAGAGCTTGCTTCTTTTTTGCTGTAATTCCAGTGACCACAACGGATTTGCAAAAAAAAAAAAAAGCAGAGAATGTGATTTAGAAAAGCTCTGACCTCTGTCACAATTGGGCTGATCCTAAGCAGAAATCCCTTCCCAAGTACTTACGGTCAAAAGGCATTGCATAAAGGCAATCATAATACATGGTGAGGCTGTAAAAAGGGTTTCAGTTCTAGTTGTTCCTTTCCTTGAGAATAAAACAGACAAGGCTTTTATAAACTGCAACCTTGGCCAGGTAATCCCTGCTAGTTCCTACCAAAGCTCCAGACAGGTTGGTTTCAAATAAACATTCGCATTGTAGTAGGTACACCCTCTGTTCTTCTCAGGATGGGGTGGCGGATGCCGGCTGTTCACCTGATTGTAATCACGAAGCAGGAGTTCACGTTTCACGAGTGTCTCATTTGACATGCACAGCGGGAGGGAGAAAAAGGGCAGGGGAAGTCACTCTGGGCCACCTGCATTAGGCTTGTGCATTTATGTCCTTAGAAAAACTAGCATCATAAGTAGGGTTTCAAAACTGTTCTGTTTAAAAGCTTCAGCTCTTTTAACATGAAGAATGATCAGCAACTACATAACCAATATGACTATGCACATGTCTGAACTGAGGAGTGCAAAACCATATGGCAGACATCTCAACGATGAGAGTGTGTTCCATCTACAAAATAGCTGGAGGAGTTCAGTTAATGAAAAGACGCTTTCATTCAGTTAATGAAAAGGCGCTTGCAGACCCTCCAAGTGTCCCTATTTTCCAGGGATGTCCCTAACTTAGAGAAGCTGTCCCGGTTTCTGATTTGATCCCGGAATGTCCCACTTTTCCTTAGGATGTCCCTATTTTCATTGGAGAAATGTTGGAAAGTATAGTAGGATGTCCCTATTTTCACTGGAGAAATTTTGGAGGGAACAGAGTTATCCGACCCCCGAACCGTCTGAAGGCAACCCTATATAGGCAAGGTGTTTTTTAATGTTTAATGTTTTATTATGCTTTTATGTGTTGGAAGCTGCCCAGAGCTGCTGGGACAACCCAGTAAGATTGGGGGGGGGTCCTAAATAGTAAAATTATCAATATGGAATGGGACGTCCCTATTTTCATAGGAGAAATGTTGGAGCAGGCATTCCCAAACTCGGGCCTCCAGATGTTTTGGAACTACAATTCCCATCATCCCTGACCACTGGTCCTGTTAGCTAGGGATGATGGGAGTTGTAGTCCCAAAACATCTGGAGGGCCGAGTTTAGGGATGCCTGTGTTGGAGGGTATCTGCTGTATCTCCCAACATTCACAGAGCTACCTTGGAGCTCAGTGAAAATCCTACTTTAATCAGGATATTCTGCTGTGGCTAACAACAGAAGGCCGTGTATTCCAGGCTAGAGGGTCATCAGACTGTCATAATGAGCCTTCCTTGAAAAGACAACTAAAGAAAATGCAGGAAAGTTATCTGAAAGCAGTTGCTGTTTTCTGGGGAATGAGAGGATATAAGATCAAAGCAAACAGGAAGAAGCAGGGTCAGAAAAGGGGGACTGAAAAAGAGCCTGACAAAAATAAAAGTTAAAAGGGTTGGACCTGTGATAAGCAGAATTTAGCCTGCAGTGATTGGGCTGTACACTGTACAAGACCTGAACCACTGCCAGATGGGAGCATTTTTGAATAGGCCCTTTGCCTGTAATGAACAAGCATTCTGTTCAATGCCCCAGTGACACAATTTCTAGATTTGCCAACTCTGACATGCTAATCAAGGAAAAATAGACAGGCTTTGATCCCTGGAAGGCAGAACATTTCCACAACTGCCCCTCCTCTCACTACTGCTCTTACCTCAAGGCCCAAAGGATAAGCTAATTTCAGGACATTTTGGTACTAGAACTATTTTTACCAGAGTATTAAAGGAGCATACTTCGATTACAACAGGGTTTATGATCCCCTGGGATCCCAGCAAAGGAACAGGGCATGTATCTGCACAAGCGTGTGTCTGCATGCACACAAACACATATCCACAGCCTTAACTCCTTTTGGAAACAAGTCACAGGAATAAACCTAAAGGAACAAAGCCCACTGGAATTAGCGCTGATCCTGGTAACTTTGCATGGTCAGTATTCTTATTCCCATATTGCAGAATGGACAGGTGAGAGAGTTGCTTGCCTAAGGCAACCGTGGTTTGCTGACATTGTCATTTCTTTAAAAGAGAAAGAGAAATATTATCAGGCATCTCTGTGTTCTTTTCACTATATTTTCCGAAAGCTTGTTGCCTGCCTTAATTTTCCATTTTTCTTTCTAGGCTAATGCGGACGGTTTGCTCTGGTCTGTCTCTGTCCTTAGTTGAAACATCATCTTAATACTGTGACCAGATGCAGACCCCATAGCTTCAACACAAGATTTCAGTTTGTTCTTCACTTTCCAAGATTTTCCTTAGCATCTAGCCCACTCAAAAGCTGGAGAACTCAAAAGCTTGTACACTATTTGGGAATATATTTCATCAGCCTAATAAGGGTATTGCCTTTATATGGATTTTGGAATATCACCACTAACCATCATTTAATGAGGTAGCCTACTGTACACACTTTGGCAACTCAGTTGAAGGACATAATTTAACTAGGATTTTAAAAACCTGAATAAGAAAAATGGCAAAATTATCCAGAAAAAAACCTTTGAGCAAAGTCCTCAGCTGCTATAAAACTGTTCAGTTCGACTTCACTGAAATGAAGGAGGGCTGGCTATATATCTCTAGCATCAACCCAAAGAGAAACCTGCTGTGACCACAGATGCCACTCTGCCAGCTTGCTCAAATGTGCTCTGCGTTGTTTGACAAAGAAGGGGGCACAAGGTAATGTGAGCTTTCTGAACATCCAAATAAAACTCTCACTGGCAGTGGAATGTCTACTCAAAAGCAAACTGAATTCATTGGGGCTTATTCCCAAATAAGCAGGGTTATGATTGCAGCCTGAGAAAAAGTTCCGAAAACAATTTAGCAGAATACATGAAGCAGGAGAGTTGGACTTCATCTAGAGTGAATTTGAACACTGCCTTCCTATTCATCTTTATTTCTGTTTTTCAGTGCACTTGTTTTTCAGTGTAGCTGAAAATTAGTGGCTTCTTCCATTTGCTGAATGAACAGGTCGGTGTAACTCAAAACCTTGCATATCCCTACATCAGCAGAAGATATCACCTTACTCTTTAGTTATCTCTGATTTTGTCCAAAGCACGTGTTATAACAGCAGCAGAGTAAAATAATAATAATAATAATTCTGACTTTAATATTAATGGATTGATTTTTAAAAGCTGATCAATTCAGACAATGCAACTTGCCAACAAGTAAATATAAAATGAGAGAAGTTGTGTTTTCTGTTTTCTAAACAAGCACAAGCACAAGCATATAATTGGCCGAGTGGTCACTTAACAGATACAAAGAAAGAAAGGAGATTAATAGTGCTGCCTGAAAATAAAGATTTAAAAAACCCAGAGATCTGTTCTAGACTCAGTTTTTCAAGTAAGAGGAAAGGAAGGAGCTGTCTTGTACCAAGTGAAATCCAGTACTGTCACTACTTCATGATTCTCCAGAGTTTCAAGCAGTGGACTTTCCCCATCACCTGCTACTTGATTCTTTTAACTGGAGCTGCCAGGGATTGAACCTGGGGGCTCCCCTCTGAAAAGCATGTATTCTACCAATGAGCTCTGGCCCTCCCCCATGAGGCAAGGTCAAATATTATTCCACTCCGCTGCTGAAACATATGAAGCTGGTTTAAACTACAACAGGCCACTGTTCTGCTTAGCCCAGTTTTGGCTGAACTGACTAAGAACGACTGTCTCTGTGACTGTCTATATGCAGATCATCTCCTGTCCATTTACCTCCTGGCCTTCTTGTCCAATTTTGACAAGAGTGTATGAAAAGAGCTATACTAGAGCCAACACTTCAGTAGAAACAGAAGGGGTAGCAGCTGAAGCAGGAAGGAAAATGTAGAAATGTGAAACAGGCAAAATGCAACCAATATCAAACATTTTCTGAACTCACAAAAATACCCCCTTACCTAGAAGCCCTCTTCCCTCATCTATACTCTGTTCATGTTTAGAGGCACTTTCCTTCAATACTCCTTCACTTCTTCTAAGATTAGACCCTGATACTGAAAACAGGTTCTGAGTCTGGATCCTGGCGAGAAGGTACTATTTTTCAAAGGATCACGTGAAGCTTTGCTTGAAAAATCCAGCAGAGTTTCCAGCTCTGCTTACTGAAAAAAGAACTAAGCTGAAGGAAAGACTTAGAACTGGGATAATGCACCAAATCCAACAGACATTCAATATTTCAACAGGACTCAATAGTGGGAAGTTGAATTCTGCCAGTTTTTTTTCAGTTGCTTTCCACAGATATGGAAATCTACACTCTCTGGAAAAAGCTCAACCACAAGGCAAATCAAACAACTTCACTCTGCAGCTTAGGAGCTACTTGATTAGAATCAGAAGCAGTCCAGGTTTATTTGGATCATATTTCAGGCCAGCTGAAGTGCTGCATTACACTACGAAAGACAGCAGGAATTCTATCTGGCTGCTTGCCCTGCCTCCTTAAGATATAGAGAAGGCTCCACCAGGAAGCAAGGCAACACAACTGATCCTAGGAGCCATTAAGATAGCAGAATTGAAGACATGACAGACATGACGCATCAAGCACAATCTCTATCCATTTTAATGAAGCATGCACAGAGGAACTTCCCAGAGGATTGCATCCCATGTTAATTAGCAGATGGTAATGCATTTTCTGTCTCAGCAACCAGAATATTTTGGCTTGGGCCAACTCTATCAAACACACACACACACACACGTGTACAAGGACCTGAATGCCCTTGAAGTGGAGCAGATAATAATGCATGGCTTGTACTGATCACCTTTGTCTAGAGTTGTACAAGTGTCATGGAAGGCAGTACCGGTATTATTCATGTGTTTCTTCCACCAAGCAGGTCAAAACGTTCAGTGAAAATGGCTGCAGATTTTCTGACTTAGTCTAATCTCCCTGGGTGCCCATGGCACGAAACGGGGTGTGGAGAGCCCAATGCACTATGCTGCAGCAATCCATGAGCTCAGCTCTAAATGCCTATTTGTGGCACAATCCAGGGAAAGTTAAACATTTTCAAGTATCATTAACGTAAAAGTGGAAGAGTTCAGTATGCACCTGAACCTCTCCCATTTAAATTGGCTAGAATCTCACCACTGATCAGAAGGCCTGCGCAGAGCTCTGATGCAGAGTTCATGTCATGTCTCCCAACAGACTGGATGCAGACTATAGACCAGAATAACTAAAAAACTATGTAGATAATTTCACTGACAATCATAAAAAACTGATTAGTGACAGCAAAGACCTGCTGCGGAAGACTAAACTGGGTTCTATTCTCATTGCCACACTTAAGTTCTAAATGCAAATCTTCATTGTTGATGCTGGAGCCAGAAAGAATTCTGAAAAACTCTTTTATCAACTGCAACTCTGTATATACATTCTAATTTATTAACCTACAGGGTTTTCCTCCCCCTGAAGTGAAGCTACTGGCCCTCCTTTCTGGATCTGTACCAGAGTCCAGATTAGGAAATGGTTGCTTTTTCTTTTATTAGACATGTGTAGCCAGCATATCTCTGTTCTGGTTCCTTTACTGAATATATTTTTTTAAATACCTATCAGGCTGTCTTGAAAAACAGTAGGCTGACCTGCAGAACTTTTGTGGGTGGAGTATGGCATCTTTTATCCTTTATTTATGGAATTTATAGAATTCTAAGGGGACCTAAAATTTAAAACATTGCCAACATCATGACCTTTTGCAGACTGACAGCTGTGCTTTTCCATGACAACTGAGAAAAGAAAAGAGTGCTTGGCAGCTTATAAATGACAACTAAAAAGACAAAGAAAACCATATAATCAGAAAGTCAGGTAAGCAGGGGCCGAAATATAGCTGCAACTTTAAGCGTTCCAAATTTTAGCATATTGCGATGGGGGTCCAATATCCAATTTTCTTGTTGTTGACATGGGTGATAAAGTTATACCATGTTACTACAAAATTGTCCAATTTTGTATGCCCATGTGGAAACTGAAACTTAGAGGTAAGTTTTTCTGAAAGAGCAGTATGCTGGACTTTGCTATGCCAGTTTGAAATCATTGCCCATTAGGTCTTTCCAAAATCTTGCTAAGAAGCTCCTTGCTATTCAAATTCTTCACACCAACAAATACATTTAAAAGTGCCAGTTGAGGTGCTTTATCAATTTGTTGATGCATGCTACGTTGCAGATAGTTGAAGATAAGGATGCAGAACAATTGTGCTCAGTGACAGGACCCCCACATACCACCATTACATACCACCATTTCTTCCAAGGAGCTTGAGATAGTGTGCATGGTTCTCTTCCCCACCCCCACCCCCAGTTCATCCTTACAACAGCCCTGTGAGGTAGGTTAGGATAAGTCGAGATGGTGACTGGCCCAAGGCCACTTAATGAGCTTCATGGCTGAGGGAGGATTCAAACCCTGGTCTCCCAGGTCATAGTCCAACACTCTAACCATTACGCCACACTGGCTCTAATAGCCAGTGTGAGAACCCCTGGCTTGGTGCAGAAAATAAACCTAGGGATGCTGGCATGCACAGTGTTCAGATGGCAAGCCAGTTCAAATTAGGTGTCATGAAGGTTGAAAATAATACTGCATAGCCACAGCCTGAGAAGGACCGCCTGAGAGAAAAGATGTCCTGAGCTATGAACTATTATGGACAAAAATTAATTCAATGTTTGAAAAGCAAAAGTTGACAGGTGGAAAGAGCTGCTCATAATGGCTGCCCCCCCCCCAAAACAACCCTAGAAAATAACCTTCCTTTTTAAGACCCATCAAACATTGAGCCTGACAATCCTTTTTAAGAGCACAAAGAAATAGCTTTTTTTTACTGCAGTTGACTTTTGAGTCAGGTTTAAGCTAGTAATCAGCTGGAACTATTTTACACACACATGGATGTATGCACACACACTTACTTGCTTTAAGCTTTCAAGATGGTCTGGGAGATATATTTAAATACAGTTAAAATTGTGCACTCTAAATGGGGTCTCATACAGAAAGAAGGGCCTATACTGAGCCTATAATGAACAAGTTCCAAAACAAATAGGTAAGTTAATGCTATTTGCACATATCTCTCATGAGATATTTTTTGGATTTGCCAAAAAACTACCAAAAGACAACCATCTGTGTGTGTCCCCGCCCACAAGTGCCCACTGAGGATAGGATAAGAAGCAATGGGATACAAATCACTCAAAGGCACATTTAAGGTAGCTATTTGAGGACATTTTCATGGAATTGTAGCGTTGGAATTATATTTTTTTAAAAAATAAAATTGGTTCATCAATCAAACAGGTAGTCTAGGAATGTGGTGGATCTCCATTCTTGACAGTTTTCAAGAGAAGACTGATAAGCTTATGCCTTGATCGGTTCAAGAGATAGCTGCTGACGGGACTCTCTCCTCTGCCACAGGTGACTGTTTTGTGATGACAGAGTCAGTAGAAGACCCTGGATTTTTTCTATAGACTACTTGCCTCCTTTGCAGGCTGTAAAATGCTTCACCCATTCAGGTACTGTACCAGGACACACTCTTTCCCCCTTGCCACACACATACTTACCAGAAACAGTGACTACTATGTACTGCTGTGGGGCTGGCGTTGGTGTTTGTTGCCCAGTAGGTGGAGCCTGTGTCTGGGGAGGTGGGATTTCCGAGACATACTGTTTCGAAGCAGGCTGTTGCTGTTGTGCATTTTGCAATTCCGCCACATATTGTTGCTGAGCTGCTGCCACCACCACAGGCGCTGCTGTGGCCACTGTTGCTGCTGGCTGTTGCTGTGACGGTTGCTGCTGTTGTGACTGTTGCTGCGCTGCCTGTAATTCTGTAACGTACGCCTGTGTTGCCATGCCAACAGTGGGGAAAATGATAATAAATAAGGCTTTTTTTTTGCTTCCTTTCGGTGAAGAAAAAAAAGAGGAAAAACAAATAAAACAAAAAAGAAGGAAAAATTAATCAATTATAAAGCATTCCATAGACAGAAAAAGCTCCCTACAGTTCTATTCACTGAACACTAACTTAATAACACACCATGCTTAATACCTAATTGCAGCCAATTACAGAAAAAGAGTGGCAACAGGTATGCTGCAAAAGATCTGTCTAGAAATCTGGGAGACCAGAGAACACCACTTTGCATTTACTCATGTGTATTCTGAATGGCCGTACAAGTCATTTTCACAAAATTCCTCCCATTCACAACTTTCTGAAATTCAGTATTCTACCAGTACCAAACAGATTTAGCCCATGTCAGATACGAGAAACTGAGGACTGAATCACAAGTTGTACAATCCTCAGGATTATTAAAATATAAAAACACAAAAATACATAGCATAGTAACAAACAAAAACAATACCCACCCATTCACCTCCAGTTTAAAAGGTCATAGATTGTTTAATTAGTCAAAGGCCTGGTTGAAGAATGTTTTTGCCTGGAGTCTAAAGGTATATAATGAATGCACCAGCCAAACCTCCCTGGGAGAACATTCCACAAACGGGGAACCACTGCAGAAAAGGCTGATAGTTACAGGGTCCGGATTGGTTCATGTGGAGAAAGGTGGTCCTTTAAGTATTGCAGCCCTGAGCTACTTAAGGCTTTATAGGTCAAAACTAGCACTTTTAATTAGGACCAGAAACTAATTGGCAGCCAGTGCAATCGGGCCAGGATTGGTGTTATATACTCAAATCGTCTTGCCCCTGGCTGCTGAATTCTGTACCAGCTGAAGTTTCCAAAGTGTCTTCAGAGTCAGCCCAACATATAACACATTGCAGTAATCCAACCTAGAGGTTACCAGAGTACAGAGCACAGACAACAGAAGTTCGGCTATCCCTGTCTAAATCAGCGTTTCTGAACCGCTGTTCCGTGGCACACTAGTGTGCTGCGAGACGCTGGCTGGTGTGCCGCGACGTGCGGCGACGAGAAGGGCGATTTGCATTGTCACGTGCCTGGCGGCCGCCAATAAACAAGACTGACCCGCCGGCTGGGTCACAACGCGGAGCGAGCGCAGCTCTCAACAGCCACCACCACGGGAGGGTGGTTTTAGACAAACTTAAAGAAGCTGGCTGGATGAGCTCAACCTGAAACTTGCTGAGCAAAGGATTGTGCTGGCAGAGAAATCAGCGGCTTGTGAAGCCTTATTACAGGAGATTGCAACCAACACAGCAATTGGCAAGTGTTTCTTACAGTCATAATTATATAGTCAATATAGGGCGGCACAGAGTTAAATTTTTTAACTTTTTTAATGGTGGTGTGCCTCGTGATTTTTTTCATGGAACAAGTGTGCCTTGGCCCAAAAAAGGTTGAGAAACACTGGTCTAAATAGTTGCAAACCCGGAAGTAAGTGTTCCGGTTTGTGAACTTTTTTTGGAAGTCGAATGTGCTCTGTTTTGAGTGTTACACTTCTGTTTTGAGTGCCACACTTCCATTTGGAGTGTTACACTGAGGTCTGTCTGTTTTTGCTATTTATTTTGCTTTTTGTGGCTCTTTTTTGTGTGTGTGACTGTGTGGAATCCAGTTCAGCTACTGATTAATTGTGTGACTGCAGTACATTGTTTATTGCTTTCATTTTATGGATCAGTGGTCTCGTTAGATAGTAAAATTCATGTTAAATTGCTGTTTTGGGGATTGTTATTAAAAGTCTGGAACGGATTAATCCATTTTATTACTTTCTATGGGAAAGTGTTATTGGTTTTGGAATGCTTTGGTTTTGGAACGGACTTCTAGAACGGATTAAGTTTGAGAACCAAGGTACCACTGTATTGCTGACAACGTACTCCAAAGCTCTGGATGACCCCACTCAGTGGTTTCATGTACCGGTAGGTGTTAAACCAAATGGGGGATAAAACTGAAAACTGAGGAACAGCACACTGAAGGCTCCATTGAGCACAAAGAGCACTCCCCAAGCATCACCCTCTGGATGTGACCATCCAAGTAGGACCAGAGCCACCACAAAACGGTCCATCCAACCGTAACTCAGACAGTCACTCTGGAAGGATACAATGGTTGATCGTTATCAAAAGCCACTGAGAGGTTGAGGAGAACGAACTTCCCCTGTCTCTCCCCCAACAGAGGTCATCATACAGGGCGAACAAAGCAGTTTCTGTACCAAAAACAATCCTAAATCCCAACTGAAATGGATCTAGAAAATCAAATTTGTGCCAAGACCTAGATCTGGTCTGCGACCACCTTCCAAAAACGTTGCCCAAAGGGAGATAGGCAACTGGCCAGTAATTAACTTAAGTTTTTCCAAATCCAGGGTTTCTTGAGGAGCAGTTTTACCACTGCCACCTTCAAGCTGGCAGGGAACAACCTCTCTCACAAGGAGTCATTAATCACCTCCTTGGCCCAGTCAGCTGTCTCCTCCCTGCTCGTTTTTTTGGGGGGGGCAGGGCTTTTTTCAGCTGGAACTTGCCAGAACTCAGTTTCGGCACCTCTCAGGTGGGTGCAATTGCCATTATAAGAGAACAAGGGAGATGTTCATTGTGAATTTTGGCACCTCTTTTGTCACCAGGGAGGGGGTGTATCAGCTTACAAAAACATTGATTTTGGGGGAGATCTTGTTTCTGATCTTGTGCTAAAGAAATTAGCTTACTTGGAAGTACTAGAGGTCCCCATGGTGACATACCCTTACCTATTTTATGAACCTTAATGGAATTCCACACTTCCCACCCCCTCCCCAAAAATAATCCAATACTTTCAAAACAGCCATTGATTTGGAAAGCACCACACTGTGATGCTGCATGCTCAACGCAAATCCCAGGAATTCCAGCCTTGTAATTAGCATTCATTCACCTGGGATGAACAACAGTCACCTCCAAGTAACTCTAGTATATTAACTAAAGCTAGGCAGTATCACTGCATATTTGGCTATATCAGGGGTAAAGGTAAAGGTAAAGGTAAAGGGACCCCTGACCATTAGGTCCAGTTGTGACAGACTCTAGGGTTGCAGCACTCATCTCGTGTTATTGGCCAAGGGAGCCGGCGTACAGCTTCCAGGTCATGTGGCCAGCATGACAAAGCCGCTTCTGGAGAACCAGAGCAGCACACGGAAACGCTGTTTACCTTCCCGTTTCTACGGCACAAGCTGAATCCATCAAGCATTGGTGGGCAGTGAGGAAATTTGGTAGGTATAAAAAGGTTGACTACCCCTGATATAAGGGACGCGGGTGGCGCTGTGGATTAAACCACAGAGCCTAGGGCTTGCTGATAAGAAGGTCGGCGGTTCGAATCCCTGCAATGGGGTGAGCTCCTGTTGCTCGGTCCCAGCTCCTGCCCACCTAGCAGTTCAAAAGCACGTCAAAGTGCAAGTAGATAAATAGGTACCGCTCCAAGCGGGAAGGTAAACGGCGTTTCCATATGTTGCTCTGGTTCACCAGAAGCGGCTTTGTCATGCTGGCTACATGACCCGGAAGCTGTACGCCGGCTCCCTCGGCCAATAAAGCGAGATGAGCGCCGCAACCTCAGAGTCGGTCACGACTGGACCTAATGGTCAGGGGTCCCTTTACCTTTACCTTTATGATGAAAATTAAACATGCAAGCACTTTCTAGAAAAGAAATAGGCTTAATTTATAGGAAAGCATTCCTCTGAATTAGTACTGAACAACCCAAAAAGGGAGGTACATCTGTGTGAAGTCCCCTTACCGATAACAAACTACACCAAATAAGCTGTGCTATTTTTATTTTTAGTCATTTCTGTTCTTATCATTGTCAAAAGACACTCGGACCATACTTATTGCTATGCTTAGGGCTGAAATTATATGCCCTTTATGTTTTATATCACACCACAGTGGTTTTCAAACTCCTCCAGGAAACTCAGGAATTCTATGGTACGATAAATCAATAAAAATCAGTAATGGCAGATCAGTTTCTCGGGCAAATAACTGCCCACCACTGCCAATCTTCACTTTCAATCTGAAGCTTTAGGGGAATGCAAGTGGGTATTTTAAGACACACCTTTGGTTTACATTATTATTTCTTATTTTCATTTATTAATTTATATATTGCTTATATGGCAAAACATCTTCTAAGTTGTTTACAACCATAAAATAAACCCATAATTAAAAGAGCAATAAAATTATCTTTAATTAAAATATACAATTAAATGAACAATTGAAAAACAGAACAGTTAAAGCAGTTAAAAGCAATAAAATCACGATTTCTGCTTAGGGAAATGCTTGCCTAGACAGTTATTTTCCTCAGGAGCTGGCAGAATGCCCACATCTGGTATTTCAGCAAGGAAGGCATTCCAAAACACTTGTGCCACTAGTGAAAAAAGTCCACCCGTATGTTAACGCAAGTCAAAATCATCAGGCCATGGCAAAACTGTGTTCCACTGGCTGATCATAGTGCTCTTACTGGGTGATGAACAGGAAGGTGTTTTTTTGTTTTTTGTTTTGTAACCTGGTCCGGAGTTATTTAGGGCTTTGTATGTAAGTAATAGAACCTTAAACTGGCTCTGTGGCTAATAGGCAGCCAGAGCAGATTCCCCAACACTGGCATGCTGAATAAAGAGCAACCCCCCAACCCCCAGGCTGCACTATTCTGGATCAGCTGCAAGCGAAGCCCCACACAGAGTGTATTACAATACTCCAGACACGAGGTTACAAACGTATGTGTCACAGTGGCCAAGTTATCCCTGTCCTGGAAAGGACGCAGTTGACACACCAACTGAAGCAGGTGATAGGTGCTCTTCAAACACAGAGGCCACCTGAGTCTCTGTGGGCAAAGATGGTTTCAAAAGCAGTCCTAAACTGATTACCATGTTCTTTCAGAGGGAGTACAACCCTTTCTAGACCAGGCAGACTCCCCAGTTCTTGGACCTGAAAACCACTTACCCACAGTGTCTCTGTCCTAGCAGGATTCAGCTTCAGTCTAGTAATTCTCATCCACTTCACCACTGCATTCAAGAACTGGTTCAACATCCAGGTTGTATCCAGGCACTGGTTCAGCTGACAACAGGCATTGGCCAGTGTCAGGAACACGTCACTCTTTTTAAGGTACACAGCTACCAAGGTAGTGTGTGAATAAGAACAACATGTGCAGAATAATGTATTAGAGAGCCAGTCTATGCAGAAAGTGTTCCCTGAAGTGTGTGAATTATTGTTGATTCCTTTGCATCTTAAGGGTATCTTGATGAGCACAAGAAAAAGTGTATGGTTTTTCAATGGATCCAATGGTGCAAAAGTATACAGTTGTACTGTACCTTGGTTGACGGACGCCTTAGCAGTCAAACGTTTTGGCTCCCAAACGCTGCAAACCCAAAGTGAGTGTTCCAGTTTGCGAACATTCTTTGGAACCCGAACGTCTGGCGGGACTTCCATGGCTTCCGATTGGCTGCAGGAAGCTTCTGCAGCTGATCGGAAGCTGCGCCTTGGAAGTCGAACAGACTTCCGGAACGGATTCCATTCTGCTTCCAAGGTATGACTGTACTAGCTTTCCAATAACAGAGATCTCTTAATCTATCTGTGCCTGGGGGGAGGGGGGTTCCCAGCAAAAAACTGCAGCCTTTGTGGAATGTAATAAAGAAGACAGTTCCATCTGAATGGTGCACTACTCCTCAAGGTCAGTGCCAGAGGCCTATTGACTTTAAAAAACCATAAATCGGCATCCTGTACTATAGAAATTGAGGCTAATGCCTCAAGAAATTGCTAGTCCTGGATGACTGCAGGCCAACTCTCACTATTTGTGACATAGCTTTACATAAAGAGCCAAGGTAAAACTCCTGTCGTGAATCTCTTCAATAGTATAAATTTTCCTTCTTATTGCCATACACCCAGAATTTCCTGGACATAGCCGGAATACAACAGTTGGAAGGAATATCTGGGTGGAAAATGCTGAAATGTCCTGGAAAATCCAGACGTATGGCAACCCATGTCGGAAGTCTAGATTTTGCTGAATTTCCTTAAAAATAGCCCAAAACTTCAAATTTCCAAAACGAAAAGATTTTCACTGCTTGAAATATGGCAACCCTATCTTATAGTAATCACTGCCAGCAAGGAGACCATTCTTCCTATGGCCTATTTATCCTCTGCCATGGTACAGACTTTTCCTTACAACCAGTGACACAGAGCTGCTACTTCTTGGCGGAAGGGAGAAGACACTTAGCAGTTCAAACACCAAGACTGAAAATACTGTTCTCTTGAAATGTCCAGCTTGACAGACTCAGCATTGCTCCTGGAGATGCAGTGGACTTGGTGCTACAGTGAGATCCAGGTCAGGGCAGCTGCCACTGTAAGGGATTATTTCTTTTTAGTGGGTGATCTGGCCTCCTCTGGAATTGAAAGTGTAGCATATATGTAAGAAAATGAGAAATTTGCCTGCCTATTTTTACACAAGGATTGGGAGCCCAGTTTAAAATGTGTTCTTCAATGGACTCTAGCCAGAACGCAGTATGAGAAATATGACTCAGACTTGTAAGCAGCCACCTGTGCGGGCCCCTGCAATTCCTAGATAACCAGGTAAGGAAGCTTTCGTAAAATAATGAAACTCAATTTTCCTCACTCCCACCCAGCTAGTTATAATATGGGGGAAAGAAACTGCTGTGCACTTAACTGTATGGGCAAAGTGGCTGCCTTATTACCCCAGCACTGGTATTTACAGCAGCAGCAGAAGGCAGGGTGAGGCAGCAGTACTCATCAGACCTCGTCACTCGCATTGCTGCTGGATACTGGGGCAGAGAAGGGAAAGGCAAGATGGCAGTGAGGTCAGTGTAGTGCAAACCCACCAACAGGAGCACAGGATTGCACCACACTTACCACATCACAGCAGCAACACAGGCAACCAGAAGTCAGGTGAAGTGAGAAATCAGGTGAAGTGAGAAATCACTTCACCTGTCTGTCTGCTACTGGGTATTTATGGCTTCAAGTCTTGCCTCTGAGCTGTCAAGTTTCCAAGAATCTACTGGTGAAAACTGTAAGGTCTGGGATAAATCTACCTTCCTCAATTTCTCTATCCTCAATTAAATGTGAAAAACAATCCTAATATTATTTTGAGTTGCACAGTTTGGCAACCTGTTGGCTATGTACATCTGAAGCTGACTTATTTTGAATCAGACCACTAGTCACCTATAGCCCAGGACTATCTACTCTGAGCGACAGCAGCTCTCTAATACCACTACGTTTTTCATAGTTGTATACTTAAGTCCATACTCTTTCTTCCGGTATGCTATGAAAGTAGTGTGAGTAAAATGTCAATACTCATTCACCATTTGCTCCTTAGAAGCATGACCCAGGAGAAGCTGTAAGCATTCCTAGTATAATTTGTTTAGCCCTGTACAGGGTTGATGCCTAAAACCATGATGAAGGCTGCTGGGAATCTGACCAAGTTTTTTTAGTCCTAGTTCCAAACAAGTATCCCTTCTTGACTTTTCTCCCCTTTGAAAATGTGCTGGTAGCTAGACGTTTCCTTCATGCCAATGGAGTCAAGAGAGACAGGATCATGTCATCCACAGCGCAGTTCTCTGCTTAAGCTACATTCCAAAGGTTCCAATATACTTGGTCACTCCTTTTGGAACAAGCCAAACTTGGAAACGACCTGGCTGTTTTTAGATTCAGAGAGTCACAGCGAAGAACAACTGGGCCTGATCCCAATCAGAATTGTGTACTCAAGTCTCTCACTGGCAGACATGGTCATTATATTTGAAGGGCAAACTCTCGGCAAGTTGCTTGCTTCAGAGGCTCTGCTGACTCTTGCTTTTCACATTAAACCATGTTCTCCTTTTCATAAAGCAAGCAACTATTCCTATCCACAGAACTCCACAAACAGGAGGGGGAACAGGAAGTACTCTCTGGCCTGCAGCTGATGGTAGCATTATACAAGAGGAGAGGGGAAACAATCCAGCACTGACTGTTGAACGTGACTTGGCAGCAGAGTTACCACATCTATGTCACTTGTTGGATTCACCTCTTGAAATGCAGCCATCTCTGAGAAGGAACACAGATGTCTGAATGCAGACAACATCCCTATTTCTTTAGGGCTCAAGAAGAAACCAGGGGCATTGCATCCCATTTCGCTGCTGGAGGTGAAATGGGAAATGCCCCCCAGCCCTGCTGCTGTACCCCACCACCTCCACCACTTGCATTGGTGCCAATTTCACAGAATTTCACAGAAACAACATGAACCGTGGCGGTGACACAGGACTACTTTTTCTAGTTATGCTAAAAAGTGCCATTAATGTCCTCAAACTTGAAATTAAACTGAAATGTTTAGTCTTGCTGTATATGACACACATGTTCAAAGGGGCTCAAAAGGGTCTCTGTCCAAAGCAGGGAATGACTTTATTCTAGACAGAGAGCTTTTCGGAAATGTTTTTGGCATAATCCACTTGGGGGGGGGGGGAATCACACAAACTCCAATTGAATGAACAGGAGCTGTGCAAGATCACAGGCAACCAATACAGTTGGCACTGCTGCTGACAGAGGATTGTTTCGAGGGCCTAGGCCAGGCAGAGGCAAACTAGGCCCTCCAGCTGTTTTTGGCCTACAACTCCCATGATCCCTAGCTAACAGGACCAGTGATCAGGGATGATGGGAATTGTAGTCCCAAAACATCTGGAGGGCCGAGTTTGCCTATGCCTATGCCTGGCCTAGGTTCTATGTGGATTTTTAGCTGGTTGACTGACTGAAGCCAAAGAGTGCTCACCAATGGTTTCTCATCATTCCAGGGGGAAAGTGACAATTGGGGTGCCACAGGATGCTGTCCTGGGCCTGTTGTTGTTCAGTATCTTTATAAATAACTTGGATGAAGGCATAGAAGGGATGCTCACCAAATTTGCAAATGACACCACACTAGGATTTTTCTGTTGCCTCAGAGAGTGTTTTTGTTGACTAAATCCAAGCAAAATAGCTCAAAACTTTGAAACAGAAAAGCTTGCCAAATATTTATTTGCAACTGACATCCATTTACCGTGTTTCTCATATTATAAGACATGTCTTATATTTATTTTTTCCTCAAAAAACACACTATGGCTTATTTTCAAGGGATGTCTTATTTTTTTCCTCCTCCGCCTGCCGTGGCCGGCATTGCTGCTGTGCCTATCACTATGTCTTATTTTCGGGGAATGGCTTATATTCCTTGAATGCTTAAAAATCCTGCTATGGCTTATTTTATGGGTATGTCTTAAAATATGAGAAACAGGGTATTGTTATTAATGAACTCATCAAAGAGAAAATAAAGCACTAGAAAAATTTCTGCATCACATCACTGACTTATTTGGAAGCAAATATCACTGAAAGCAAGCAGGTTTACTGTCAAGTGGGAGTGCTTAAAATTGGGCTGAAAGTGAAACAGAAAAATTTTGATTTTAGGGAAGGCTCTCTTACAAAAACTGGAACTCCTCAGCTGTGGAACTAGTGACCTTCCAAGGCAGAATGGCACCCCTATTGATAGGGTTGCCAACTGATTAAAAAGTATGAACTGCTCTTGTGCCAACAGTGGCTTGTTGTACACATATCTGCAGGTTAAGTTTCCCAAGGC